>NC_090449.1:970743832-971046862 GCF_031143425.1 Pleurodeles waltl | reverse complement strand
CAGTCTCTGGGAGTGCAGCGTTTTTTCTTTCTTTGTGACATATAGGGTTTGGTCCTTTACCCTGACGCAGCACCGGCAGTTAGGCACGCCGCTGTGTAGGACCACATTTTTTGAATTATTAATAAATACAGCGGCTGTGCCCGGCCAGGGGTTTAAATTTTGGGAGTTTGCAAGGAGATACTTATCTCCTGCGTGTGTACTAAACACTAGAAGACAAATGACAAATATGAGTCGACTTCTATCAGCGCTTGATGCTTTCTCCACTTCAGGCACTAATTCACCGGAAAAGAGGGTGAGTCAGTGGCCTTATTCTTGACCCCAATATGCTGATGTGGCCCACAAGGGTCCGGAGCCTGTTTATTCACTACAGTTTATTCCATTTGGTAAAGCGAACAAGAACTTTGTTATTGGGCTCATTTAAACTGGGAGCATTCAAGGCTTTCGCAGTTGGTGAAGGATATTTGCACATGGCATTTATATTGCGTGGGGAATTAAGATTTTTACATGCTCATAGGGACGATGTTTTGAGACTGTTTGAGTTTGGAAGATGATTTTTTATATCAGCAAGTATGCTATGAGCATGAATATTCCCGGATTTATCAACATATATGACTGTTTTCAAATCAGCTACGTGTGAGTAATTAATGGGAGAAATTGCCTTGATTGCATACAGGTGAAAAGTGAACTATAAATACCAGAATGCCGCTTACCTAATCATGACGGCAGAGTTCTAGCAGGAAGGCGTGCAGGAAGTGTTTCACGGAGTGTATGTATTGAAGGCATGGAGGGCCTGAAAGACGGATTAAGCTCGGATGCCAAGATTTCGGAGAAGGTGATTCCACAGATCTTTTTTGAAAAACAATGACTTTTTGGGTCAGATTGACACGCATATATGACACCAAAGTTGGAATAATGCCTCACTTATTGGTAAATGGAGAAACTCTGTGGATTTCATATGCCGCCAGTTTATGAAAGCGATAACCACTTGAAAAAGAAAGATAATTCGAAACGCGTCGTGGTGCTGGACTGAACTTTAAACTAACATGAAGATTACCTTATCATTGTGAATAAATGATGAGTTTATTTGCAGACTCTGGGAGTGCAGCGTTTTTGCTTTCTTCGTGACATATAGGGTTTGGTCCTTTACCCTGACGCAGCACCAGCAGTTAGGCACGCCGCTGTGTAGGACCACATTTTTTTAATTATATATATATATATATATATATATGAAAGAAAAGATGTCCTGATCTGCGTGTTACGGCGCACTTAATTCTCCGGTGGTGCTGGTTTGAGGCAGGACAACCATATTTTCAAAAAACAAGATTCTCTTTCTTGTTTTAGCAAGAGAAAACCGCACTCTGTCGTTGTGCCAAAAATACCTTAACTTTTAATACATTAGTGAGATCATAAACAAACAAACAGGAATCCCCTATCATAAACAAACAAACAGGAATCCCCTATCATTCCTGTATGTATTAAAAGTTAAGGTATTTTTGGCACAACGACAGAGTGCGGTTTTCTCTTGCTAAAACAGAAAGAGAATCTTGTTTTTTGAATATATATATATATATATATATATATATATATATATATATATATAAAACACGTCCCTGTAACCTCTGGTTTTGTAAGTGAATATGTATATGTATATATTCACTTACAAAACCAAAGGGTTACAGGGACGCTATAGTTAGGTTCTGAATTTACTAATAAAAAACCAAAGAAATTCAGCAGAGTTCTTTCAAGTAACTACTATAACTCGCGCCCTGAGGCCACCATGCACAGTTATCTGATCAATAATTTTACTGCAAGTGTTACAGTGCCACTATCAATAATGATGTTATCAAAGATGTCATGAGTGCGACCACCCACTTTATTATTCAAAACACATTCTGTGGTCTCTTACACAGAATAAACAGGACCACACTCATGTCAGAGTATTCTTATTTATTAAAAGATAGCAGTGAGGAAAAAACATACAAGGCGTTTCAAACAAGAGCCATACACAACCCCAGGGGATGTGATCCTCGAGGTTGTACTATGGTTCAGAGAGAGTCACACAGCCCCTCCAAAACCTGAACAAATTGTCTCCAGGGGATGGTGTCCCCAGTGACTGTATAAGGTTAGAAGGATCAGGGAAGGGGCCCATGCGCCCCCTCCCCTAAATAAAATAATCAGCACCAGAAAATGGGGTCCTCAGGCCTCTAGAATGGTCAGGGTGTGTGTGTGCCCCTCCCTTAAAACAAAATCCCATCAACTACCTCGGCATGACCCTCCCCCTTAAAGCTCCAAAAAGTGGAAAAGTGGGAAACCTGTCACTTTTTATCTTCATGTCAGGAGTCCGTCAGCCCTCCGAAGATCGACCGTACCTTAAAAAAAGAAAAAAGAAAAACATTATTGGCTCTGACCCAGGGGGTGGGGTGGGGTTGGGATGGGGTGGATTCCCTCTGGGAGCCTCCCACCAGGCCCAGGGGGACTGGGTATACTTATTCTGTTCCCTATATGTTTTTAACTTATTTTTTCAGTACAGGCAGCTAAATCCCTGAGTCCTAATTGGCTTCCACCACATCTTTGTTGATGCGGTGGCAGACAATCACATCTTATCATTAGATCTATCAGCTGTACGCATCCATTGTTGCATGATACATAGATGCATTTTTAAATGTAATTTCTCAAAGACTGTTTAAAGGATTCAGCCCAAATCACAAAAATCCCACTTTCTTGGCCAAAATCGAGCTTTCTGCCAATTTGGTGTAATTCTCTTTAACTATTTTGACTGTAGCTATGTCTAATTTTCAGATGGAAAATTCCCTGGAAAATCTGCTGTGGGGCCCCCTGATGATGGATCTCCCCAAAACCTTCCTGGAATAGCTGAGGTGAATTAACATTTCTTTTGTAAAGATTTATGAATGTTTGTCAATTGATGCCAAAGTTATAAGCAAACCAAAAAAACAATGTCCTATGGAAACAAGGGCCTAACTATAACTAACCAATGTCAACCAGCCCTCAGGTGTGTGCCAACTGCGTCTGGAGCCTCAATGCCCCCACCCCCTTTTGGAAAATCGACCTGGCCCAGGGGAGTGGTTGTAACCGGGGCCGTAAAAGCCCTGGGAGGTGGGTCCCAGGATGTTAGTATGCCAATTATGGAGCAATGCAGGTTATCCAGCCTCCATAGGTCCCTTTTTCCTTTCTCCATAAGTAGGGCTAAATTGGTTTCTACTATTTGGTCTATGTTAGAAATGGGGTCTTTGGTTGACAGTCAGGTTACCCCCTGTTCAAGCAAGGACCCTCACTCTAGTCAGGGTAAAAGAGAATCAACCTCAGCTAACCCCTGCTTACCCCCTTGGTAGCTTGGCAGAGCAGTAGGCTTAACTTCAGAGCGCTAGGTGTAAAGTATTTGTACCAACACACACAGCAACTTAATGAAAACACTACAAAATGACACAACACCGGTTTAGAAAAATAGGAAATATTTATCTAAACAAAACAAGACCAAAACTACAAAAATCCGACATACACAAGTCAAGTTATGAATTTTTAAAGATTAAACTCAAAAATAGCACTTAGAAACCAAAATGCTTCAATGAGATGTTAACACGGCGTCGTGACGGAGTCGTTCCCAACAAGCCGACACCAGCGGTGCCGGACACGGAGTCGTGTAGACCCCCAAGTACAGTACCTTTGGTGTAGAGTGAAAACAAGCCGAGGCGCGAAGTCAGGAATCGCGGCGTCAGTGCAAAACGTTGAATCCGTGAACTTCAAGCGGCGTCAGTCACGAGGTGGTGCGGCGACTTCCACGGAGTCGCGGACTTCAGCGGGGCTGCTGCAGCGACGGGCCTGCGAAGAGCGTCGCGTTCCAGCGAAGGTCACGGCGTCCGGTGCAGGCGGCGTTACCGGATTCAGCAGCGGCGGCGGTCCGAAGTCGTCCGAAGTCGATTTCCTTGGATTTCCACCAGCTTTCCTTTCAAGGGCCCAGGGACTGGATAGGGCACCACTTGTCAGAGCAGGAGTCTCTCCAGAGACTCCAGGTGCTGGCAGAGAGAAGTCTTTGCTGTCCCTGAGACTTCAAACAACAGGAGGCAAGCTCTAAATCAAGCCCTTGGAGATTTCTTCACAAGATGGAAGGCACACAAAGTCCAGTCTTTGCCCTCTTACTCTGGCAGTAGCAGCACTGCAGGAAAGCTCCACAAAGCACAGTCACAGGCAGGGCAGCACTTCTTCCTCAGCTATCAGCGCTTCTCCAGGCAGAGGTTCCTCTTGGTTCCAGAAGTGTTTCTAAAGTCTGTAGATTTGGGTGCCCTTCTTATACCCATTTTAGTCTTTGAAGTCACCTTTCTTCAAAGGGGACTCACACCTACTTGTGAAATCCTGCCTTGCCCAGGCAAGTCATCAGACACACAGCAGGGGGTTGGAGCCGGCATTGTCAGAGGCAGGCACAGTCCTTTCAGATGAGAGTGACCACTCCACCCCTCCCTCCTAGCAGAGATGGCTAATCAGGAAATGCAGGTTACACCCCAGCCCCCTTTGTGTCACTGTCTGGTGTGAGGTGAAAAACAACCCAACTGTCAAACTGACCCAGACAGGGAATCCACAAACACGGCAGAGTCACAGAATGGTTTAAGCAAGGAAATGCTCACTTTCTAAAAGTGGCATTTTCAAACGCACAATCTTAAAATCAACTTTACTAAAAGATGTATTTTTAAATTGTGAGTTCAGGGACCCCAAACTCCACATGTCCATCTACTCTCTAGGGGAATCTACACTTTAATCATATTTAAAGGTAGCCCCCATATTATCCTATGAGAGAGACAGGCCTTGCAACAGTGAAAAACGAAATTGGCAGTATTTCACTGTCAGGATATATAAACCACATTATTATATGTCCTACCTTATCCATACACTGCACCCTGCCCTTGGGGCTACCTAGGGCCTTCCTTAGGGGTGCCGTACATGTAAGGGAAGGTTTAGGCCTGGCAAGTGGGTACACTTGCCAAGTCGAATTTACAGTGTAAAAATACACACACAGACACTGCAGTGGCAGGTCTGAGACATGATTACAGAGCTACTTATGTGGGTGGCACAACCAGTGCTGCAGGCCCACTAGTAGCATTTGATTTACAGGCCCTGGCACCTCTAGTGCACCTTACTAGGGACTTACTAGTAAATCAAATATGCCAATCATGGATAAACCAATTACATACAATTTACACGGAGAGCATATGCACTTTAGCACTGGTTAGCAGTGGTAAAGTGCTCAGAGTTGAAAAGCCAACAGCAACAGGTCAGAAACAAATAGGAGGCAAAAAGACTGGGGATGACCCTGCATAAGCAAAAGTCCAACACGACCCCCTACCAGCCTAAAGCCAGGGGAGAACAATCAATACCTTGATGTACTTCCCTGATTGGGGCGATAGAACAAGGACCCAGGCCCACAACAGCAGGGGAATGTTCCAGTTCTACGCCTTCCTGACTCCAGTTGGATCCCTCTGTCCATACTCTCAGGGCCCACTAAGCTAACCCATGGGGAACCCTTCTCCACATCTGCAGACACCATCTGTGCAGCGCCTAACTTTACTTTGCTCACAGATGTATTGCAATGGGCAGATAGTACCACCAGGGCCAACACAGTGGTGTTTCCCACTCCACCCCTGGGGTGTAACTCTTGTTCCCCCCCCAGGGGCAGCTCTGTCCACCAGGACAGCAAGCCACAGTGACCCCTGACAACTGTCAGGGATGAGAGCCTGACCTCAGGCCTCTCCAACCACTGTCACTGTGGAGAGTGGGGGGCGGTAGCCCCAGGTGCCTGACACCCTTTGACCACTCTACCTTCCACCAGGTCAGAGAAGATAACCTGACCCTGGCCCTCCCCTCTGGGGCTCTGTACCCTCCCTGCAGAAGCGGCACCCCTAGAGTCAAAAACTGTCAGGGTGCTTGTAGAAGCAGTCCTGCACAATTCTTCCACCAGTGTAGGGCTGGTAACCTGCAACTGGTCCGCCAAACTGGGGTCTGTACCTTCAGGTTGGACCAGGGTCAAGGGTGAGGCTTCCCTCCCCCTGCCCTCCCTTCTGGGGTCCTGCACCCCCCAACTAGGAGTGGCCCCCTCAGAAGGCAACATGGGATGGGCACTGTTAGCAGTAGCCCCTTCTTCCAGGTCAGGGGGGACACCCTGAACCTGATCCTCCAGTCCAGGGTCTGTACCTACAGACTGGACCACCTCCTGGCAACCCAGGACTTCCTGGGGGGCATACCTACCCCCCACCAGGTCAGAGTTTACCCTCTGAACCTGGTCACCCAACCTAGAGTCACCACCCTGCGGTTGAACCACTGTCTGGCACACCAGGACTTCCTTGGGAGCACACTTACCCCCCATCAGGTCAGAGTTTACCCCCTGAACCTGATCATTCAAACCAGAGTCACCACCCTGTGGTTGAACCTTTGCCTGGCACACCAGGACTTCCAGGGGGGCACACTTACCCCCCTCTAGGGACACACTGTCCCCAAGGGCCACACAAGAGTCTGGCTGGCGCAGGTCCCCTGACCTCTGCCCATCTGACAGAGTCTGGATTCCCCCCAACCCAGAAATGGTCTCACCAAGGTCATTCCTGGGGGGCTCTGCTCTCAGAGCTGACCACTGGCCCTCCAGGTTCTCCACTGGGGTCCTCAACCCCCTCTCAACCCTCTGTCTGGAGTTCTGCACCCCCTCACTAGGAGTGGTACGGCCAGACACCAGAACTGGTGGGACGCTGGCTACAGCCGCCCCCCCAAGTTCTCCTGACACTGTGGGGTCTCCCTCAACAGATGGCCCTATGGTACAGGCTAGGCTCCCCTCCTGGTGTTCCCTCATGGAACCCTCCAGGACCTGGGACCGGATCTCGGGCACCTTGGGCCTCAGCCCATCCCCATTCCCTCTCCTCTGAGACTGGACATGGGGTCCCTCACCCATCCCACTACACTGGGACCTACCTGGGACACTACAATCCTTCCCTACCTCACCTGGTTGGGAACTACCTAGACCACTCCTCTCAGGAGCACCCCCAAATGCTTCATCAGACTCTCTGGTACTCACCCAGAAGTCTGCCTCCATTGTAAGCTCCCTGGGGTCAGAGAACTCACACTCCACCTGGTGTTGGCATAGCTCTGGAAAATAAGGACAAGACATATGCTCTCCAGCAATTACATCACTCAGCCCCTTACATGAATTAACCAAAGTACCCTTCACCCAACCATCCAGTGACTCTGCCTTGAAAAAGCATCCCACATCACCCTCCTGAGACTGGTGAGACAGTACCTGACTGTCCCTGACACTCAACCCACACTCTTCTGGGATGTCTTCACACTCCATAACCAGTACTTCTACCTTGGGTGAACCCCTCTCCCTGTCACTCTCACCTAGAGTCAGTAGAGTGTCCCTCCCACCAGTAGGAATATGAGTCCCCATGCCAGTTCCCCAATCCACCTCAGGGACCCTGTGCATCACTGGAGCTACCTCATACCCCTGAACCTCCTGGCGTGTGTTAACTCCCTCCTTCAAGTAGGGCACCACATCTCTGGGCATGTGCACTTCTTCAGCAGTACTGGATACAAGATTGTTGCTGCCACCATTCCAGCTGGATTCAGCCCTCATGACTTCCTGCTCCTTCATTTTGAGCTCATAATCCCAAATCCTCTTTTTGATCTCTAAGTCCCTCCTCCTTTCTTCCAACTCCTTCTCCCTTTGCATCCTCAACTCCTTGAACCGGCGAGCCCTCTCTGCCTGTCTGTCCTGTAACTCTTCAGAAGTCAGACCCTTGGATGACACCCTGCTACCCCTCTTGGGGACCCTCCCCCCAGGCGTAACAGGTACCTCCACTACACCACTGTGTATCCTCTGCACTACCCCACCCATATCCTCCTCCTCTGTGTGCCCTCCAGCCTCCTTGACTGTAACCCAGGCCCTGTGTGCCTTTTGCAGCTCCCCCTCCCTGGTGGAGCTCTCAGTGGGAAAGTCAAGATCTTTAAGGAACTGTTTCAATTGAGCAACTGGGTACTCCTTCAGTTTCTCTATTTCAAACACAGCTCCAGCTGTTGCATCTCCAGATTGAGACATGATGGTCACAAGTGCAAAGTTCCAAAGGCAGGAAATAAGTTCCCAAAGAAGTAAAAAGAATCAGTCAAGGGATCAGCAAAATCATGGAAGTAGAATAAAAAGGAGTCCTTAAGAGAAAAAGCAAAAGATCACCAAACAAGTAGTATGTGGTCACGTAGTGGTCTGAACTCAAACAGTAGTGTACACTTAATTACTGTATGTCAAGTACAAATACAAGTCCAATCCCAACCGCTGATCACCAATGTTAGAAATGGGGTCTTTGGTTGACAGTCAGGTTACCCCCTGTTCAAGCAAGGACTCTCACTCTAGTCAGGGTAAAAGAGAATCACCCTCAGCTAACCCCTGCTTACCCCCTTGGTAGCTTGGCAGAGCAGTAGGCTTAACTTCAGAGCGCTAGGTGTAAAGTATTTGTACCAACACACACAGCAACTTAATGAAAACACTACAAAATGACACAACACCGGTTTAGAAAAATAGGAAATATTTATCTAAACAAAACAAGACCAAAACTACAAAAATCCGACATACACAAGTCAAGTTATGAATTTTTAAAGATTAAACTCAAAAATAGCGCTTAGAAACCAAAATGCTTCAATGAGATGTTAACACGGCGTCGTGACGGAGTCGTTCCCAACAAGCCGACACCAGCGGCGCCTGACACGGAGTCGTGTAGACCCCCAAGTACAGTACCTTTGGTGTAGAGTGAAAACAAGCCGAGGCGCGAAGTCAGGAATCGCGCCGTCTGTGCAAAACGTTGAATCCGTGCACTTCAAGCGGCGTCAGTCACGACGTGGTGCGGCGACTTCCACGGAGTCGCGGACTTCAGCGGGGCTGCTGCAGCGACGGGCCTGCGAAGAGCGTCACGTTCCAGCGAAGGTCACGACGTCCGGTACAGGCGGCGTTACCGGATTCAGCAGCGGCGTCGGTCCGAAGTCGTCCGAAGTCGATTTCCTTGGATTTCCACCAGCTTTCCTTTTAAGGGCCCAGGGACTGGATAGGGCACCACTTGTCAGAGCAGGAGTCTCTCCAGAGACTCCAGGTGCTGGCAGAGAGAAGTCTTTGCTGTCCCTGAGACTTCAAACAACAGGAGGCAAGCTCTAAATCAAGCCCTTGGAGATTTCTTCACAAGATGGAAGGCACACAAAGTCCAGTCTTTGCCCTCTTACTCTGGCAGAAGCAGCCCTGCAGGAAAGCTCCACAAAGCACAGTCACAGGCAGGGCAGCACTTCTTCCTCAGCTATCAGCTCTTCTCCAGGCAGAGGTTCCTCTTGGTTCCAGAAGTGTTTCTAAAGTCTGTAGATTTGGGTGCCCTTCTTATACCCATTTTAGTCTTTGAAGTCACCTTTCTTCAAAGGGGACTCACACCTACTTGTGAAATCCTGCCTTGCCCAGGCAAGTCATCAGACACACAGCAGGGGGTTGGAGCCGGCATTGTCAGAGGCAGGCACAGTCCTTTCAGATGAGAGTGACCACTCCACCCCTCCCTCCTAGCAGAGATGGCTAATCAGGAAATGCAGGTTACACCCCAGCCCCCTTTGTGTCACTGTCTGGTGTGAGGTGAAAAACAACCCAACTGTCAAACTGACCCAGACAGGGAATCCACAAACACGGCAGAGTCACAGAATGGTTTAAGCAAGGAAATGCTCACTTTCTAAAAGTGGCATTTTCAAACGCACAATCTTAAAATCAACTTTACTAAAAGATGTATTTTTAAATTGTGAGTTCAGGGACCCCAAACTCCACATGTCCATCTACTCTCTAGGGGAATCTACACTTTAATCATATTTAAAGGTAGCCCCCATATTATCCTATGAGAGAGACAGGCCTTGCAACAGTGAAAAACGAAATTGGCAGTATTTCACTGTCAGGATATATAAACCACATTATTATATGTCCTACCTTATCCATACACTGCACCCTGCCCTTGGGGCTACCTAGGGCCTTCCTTAGGGGTGCCGTACATGTAAGAAAAGGGAAGGTTTAGGCCTGGCAAGTGGGTACACTTGCCAAGTCGAATTTACAGTGTAAAAATACACACACAGACACTGCAGTGGCAGGTCTGAGACATGATTACAGAGCTACTTATGTGGGTGGCACAACCAGTGCTGCAGGCCCACTAGTAGCATTTGTTTTACAGGCCCTGGCACCTCTAGTGCACCTTACTAGGGACTTACTAGTAAATCAAATATGCCAATCATGGATAAACCAATTACATACAATTTACACGGAGAGCATATGCACTTTAGCACTGGTTAGCAGTGGTAAAGTGCTCAGAGTTGAAAAGCCAACAGCAACAGGTCAGAAAAAAATAGGAGGCAGGAGGCAAAAAGACTGGACCCTGCATAAGCAAAAGTCCAACGGTCTACATTAGCAACCATATTAACACCCAGATACGCAGCTTCTTTGACAAACCGAATATCACTGAATTGTGTGCCTCTATTTATAACTATCTGGGTTTTGCTCTAGCCAGAGAATTTCCTGAAGACCCAGGCCTCCTTTCCAACCTCACTCAATGCTTCCCTGGATTGGGCATAACCACAGCGATATCATTCGCATAGACAAGGGCTTTAGTGTCCCAGCCATGATATCACAATGGTACTATTGAGAAATTAGTATCAAGCTCACAATTTAGGGGATTGATATAGAGAGCATAAAGCAGAGGGAGCAGGGACACCCAGCCTTGTATCCCTTTGAATTTGTATTTACTCAGCCTGGCCCTCCCATAATCTGAAGCCTAGCAGTAGGGCTACGATAAACTGCATGTACAGCATTAATGTAACCGGGCCAATTTCCAAACCAGCTCGTGGTTGGCCATAGATACCTCCAGGAGACCCTATCAAACACTTAATCCATGTCTAATAAAATCAAAGCCATAGGGTCCCCATAGACAACAGAAGCATCAAAAACTGTAATAACCCGGTGGGAATGATCCATGGTCCTTCGCCCTGGTATAAATCTGTGTTGTCTGGGCGAGACAACCTTGCCAATAATTTGTCTCAGTCGCATGGCCAATACTTTGGTATATATCTTGGTGTCACTTGTAATCAGGGTGACTGGTCAATATAAACCAGACTCTTGTGAAGGTTTGCTTTTTTTCAGAAACACTACTATATTTGTGGAAGATTACGACTCTGGATCCAAATGCCCCTCTGGTATATGCAAGAATATCTCCATCAAAACTGAGCCTAGGAGGGACGGAGCAAGATGTCGCACCCATAATGGTGAAGGGGTGAAGAGGGCTATGCATGTGAAGTTACCCCTGTTGGAGGCGCGATCAACCTGGCAGATCACCTGTGAAGTGAAGGTCCGGGTGCTGATTCTGTCAGCTGTTTTGGTTTCCCAGGCTGCACGCTAGGCAGTCGAAGCCTTAGTTTGCACCTTGCTACGGAGTCCTGCGGTGAGGAATATGCCACTGAAGAGTGCAAGGGTGGTCCAAGATTGGAATGAGGCTTCAGTGCCTGCGCAGCATGAAGTCAGACAAGCTCGCTTGAAGGCAGACTGCAGCAGTGCGGGAGCGAGGAGAACGGAGGCAAGTGTCCATAAGGACTCAGAAGCTCATGTTCGAGTCTCAGAATTAAGGAAAGCTCCTCCTACCAGGAAAACCATCAGTGGGGGCAGTGGGGCTCAGCCTCTCAGCCACTGCCTTCAATTGTTGACTTTCTTGCCATGGTGCCAGCACCCGGGGATACTCGTGTGGTGGCAGAGCTGGTGTCCATCACTGAGAAGGAACAAGTGTTACGGGTTATGGACGCTCACGAGACTACCCCCGATCTGTATGAGGGAGTGATCTCTACAGATGCAGCCTCATTGTCATGTTCCCATGGTGGAGAAGGACATGAATTGCCTATTGAGGTGTCTGATGGACTCTGGGGCAAGAACCAGTGGCTGGTATGCAAGATTCAACACAGGTGGGAGAGGGGCACTTGGTAGTGGAGGGATGCTCTCTGAATTCTGAAGTGGCAGGCTAGAATGTGGCCCCATTTGATGGAATGGAATACACTGCTCAGGGGGACAGTAACTCTGGGAAAGTTCAGGGGGCACACTCCCATGAAACAGCACCCACACCAACTGTTGCCATTCCTGTCCCTCCTAAGCCTGATAAGGCGAGAAAGAGTACTAAGCTGAGAGTGGCAGCCTTGGGCCCTTTGATATCTGCCCCCCCGATGTTGAGTTATGATCCCTTGATGAAAGTGTCAGAAGGGTCAAAACTATGGAGGACACCCCTGATCATGGGGATTAATTATTTTCACTCACCGGCAAATCAGAATCCTCTTGACCACTATTTGCACTCTTCTGCCTCAGGTACTAGTTCAAGTAGCACACCCAATGTGCCATGCGCTATTGCAAGGTGAGTGAAATATCGGAAAAAGGGGAAAGAGGCGAAACGAACTGGAGGGGTTGAAGTAGATGAAGTTGATAACAATTCTTCTGGAGGGCAAACACTCAATCCCTGTGGCAGGATCAGAAGAACTCTTGCTTAGGCTCATTTATAATTCCATAAAACAACTTCAGGAGGAAAGTTGTAATGACAGCCACAGGGCCTGGTTAGCTACAAATTAATTGCCAGGGGTGATCAGGAAGGTCAACAAAACTTGTGCAGAAATAGGAAATAGGACCTCCTCAGTAGAACAGTGCGCTACAGCATTGGAACTAGGTGTAGGAGCACTTAAAGGTAAGTCTGCTGTTTATGAGTCCCGGATGACAGACATATTCTGGGAAATGGCAGACTCTGAGAATTGACAGCGGCGGAACAATTTCAGATTTTTATGGACAGTAGAAGGTGCGGAAGGTTGCCATATCAGGGCCTTCATGCTGAATCTTCTCAAGGGGGCTTTTCCTGAGCTGACAACATGGATCAGGGATTTGGAGGTCCAGCACATTAAGGGGCATATTTATACTCTGTTTGCGCCGAACGAGTGTCAAAAATTTTGACGCACAATCGGCGCAAACCCTGCCCCATATTTATACTTTGACGTCCGACCCTGCAGGCGTCAAAATTCCGCCATGTGCGTCATTTTTTGGAAGGGGGAACCAGCCGTGCGTTAATTATATGCAAGGTAGGCATTCCCTTCCAAAAAATGACTTTAAGGCCTGTGCCCCATATTTATACTCTGACGTCATTTTGACGCACAGGAGGGGGTGGGCCTTAAAAAACGACGCACAGCCTGATGGGCACAGTTTTTTAACGCCTGGGTCAGGGCAGGCGTTGAGGGACCTGTGGGCTCGGAAGGAGCCCAGAGGTGCCCTTGCCTGCCCCCAGGGACACCCCCTGCCACCCTTGCCCACCCCAGGAGGACACCCAAGGATGGAGGGACCCATCCCAGGGAAGTAAAGGTAAGTTCGGGTAAGTATTTATTTCAGATTTTTTTTGTGGCATAGGGGGGCCTGATTTGGGCCCCCCTACATGCCACTATACCCAATGACCATGCCCAGGGGACCTAAGTCCCCTGGGCATGGCCATTGGGCAAGGGGGCATGACTCCTGTCTTTGCTAAGACAGGAGTCATGTCAATGGAGGTTGGGCGTAAAAAAAAATGGCGCAAATCCGGTTTGAGGCCTGAGTTTTGCCTCAGACCTGACTTGCCCCATTTTTTTACGCACAACCCCCATTTTCCCATACGCCGGCGCTGCCTGGTGTGAGTCATCTTTTTTTTACGCACACCAGTCCGCAGCGCCGGGTAACATCATTCCATAAATAAGGCGCCCGCATGGCGCGTTGGAATGGCGTTAGCCGGCGTAAAAAAAAATTACGCACAACTGCGTTGGCGCAGTTGTGCGTCAAAAAGTATAAATATGGGCCTAATTGCTCCCCATTGAGGCTTTAAAAATACATCACAAAGAGCAGGCTGGCAGACCCAGAGCTATTGTGGTGTACTTTGGGAGCTACAAATGCAAGAAATCTTTGAAAAGGCTTGACCTGATGCCAAACTGAGTCAAAATGGGAATACCTATTTTTCCGGCCTGACTTCTGTCATGCTACGGTGGAGAGGAGATTGAGGCTCAGACAGCTCATCAAGCCATTTCATGATCTCGGTGGTGAAGCATTTTTGATGAACCCTGCCTGGCTGAAGGTCAATTTTAAGGGCAAGACTCAGTCCTTCACTTCTGAGGTTAAGGCTAAAGAGTATTTGAATGATCTTGCTCCTGGGAGCTGAAAGCTCTATTAGTTGGGGGAATTTTCTTAAGTTGATGATGTACCTTTATCTTTATCTTGAACGTTAACTGTGTAAGTGTTTAGAATGAAATCATTTTGTGGGGTTTAGTAGTTGTTTGGATGTTATTGTTGGTAGGAATTCTTGCACAGAGGCGGGTGGCTTGGTGTGCCTCTATACCTTTTCTTTTATCTGGAGGGAGAATTAGTTTTTCCTGTGTCTTTTCCTCTTGCACAGTTCTGGTGGTAGCTGGGGAAGTGCATAGACATTGGTCTCAGGAACCATCACTCAGGCGATGGATGGCCTGACTGCTTCTTGGTTTTGGTGTGGAGGAGGGAGATAGTGAGGTGAGAGTGGGGAAGGGTGAAAGAGGGGTGGGTTCTGGTGTGGGAGTTCGGGGTCTATGTTGGGGGAGTTGGGTGATTGGTGGGGGGTTCAACACAAGAGACAAATCAAGATATATGCATGTTTGGCAACAGAAGGAGTTGGGGAGGTTAATTTGTGAAAAGGAGTAGACCAGCCATGAGTAAGCTCTGCATTGCAACACTGAATATTTGTGGGCTGAATGACAGTTGTAAAAGACATAATGTGGCACAGGACCTAAAGGTACTACAGGCTGCCATACTTTGCCTACAGGAGATGCACATTGAGGGGACAAGGAGGCACCTGCTAGAATCTCTGTGCTTCCCATTTGTGGGATGTATGGCCCAAGGCACAAGGACCCGGGGATTGGCTATAATGACACAGAGAAATATATGTAGTTTTAAACTGTTCCTGGTCTACAAGTTTGGCAGGTGAGTGATCACTGAATGCCATCACTCCCGGGGATCATTTACTCTGTGTTCTGTGTATGGCTCCATTATTGACGTTCCTGCAGTCTTTGATTGGCTGGATACTGAACTGGTGTTCTGGCCTATCTCAATCATAGTTTGTAGTGACTTCAACATCAATGTAGTGGGAGGGCTGCTTGAAGTTGGTGTTGACTCCTCTTCTGGTCGGTCGCACAAAGTATTTAGATCTCTGTTCTGTCTGGGGAAGGATCATGGGCTAGTCAATTCTTGGCATAAGATAAAAATGCCAGACCCTGGCTTCACCTTTTTTCTGCTCCGCATGGGGCACATGCTTGCCTGGATTATTTGTTCATCTCTGATAGCCTGCACCAAGGATGTAAAATTGAAAAATTTCCCCAGGTCATGTCCGGCCACAACCCACTGTTCTTAGAGGTCATAGTGGCTGGCCTGGGCAGGAACGTGCAGAATTGGTCTTTTGAGCGGGCCTTTCTTACCGACAAATATTATATTCAGCATCTGAGTAATTCGATCATAGAATTTTTTTTGCAGAATAGAAAGAGCGCCCGAGTTGTGGCAGTGTAGGATGCTTTTAAAGCTGGCGTGGGGGAGAGAAACTAAGCTTTAGCCTAAACAGCAAACAACCCCACAATTTGCAGTTCATGGAGCTGTAGAGGGCACTGGGGAAGCCAAATCCCAATTAATTGTGTCTGCGTCGGAGGGGGCTTGTCTTGAGAGGGCTCAACACAAGGGGGCACTAGCCAAAGCTGTGATTAACAATATATCTGCAAAAAAAGCAGTGGATGAATACCCTTCCTGGAAGTGGGAATGTTTTGATTACACTGAACAGGTGGGTCATCTGTTGGCTGTCCACATTAGACATAAAAGACATGGAAGGCGAGAGAACCGAACTGAGGGATATCGAGCATGGCCTAATCACTGACTCAGAGGGAATTAGAGAGGTCTTTTGGGGGTATTGTGAGGGTCTATCTAGAGAAGAAGAGGAGCAGGATGATGATGATATATTGCAGTATCTGGAGTCAATCCCAGCAAGGAAGGTGAGTGCCGAAGATCATGAATTCTTGGACACTCCCTTCTCCCGGGAGGAAATCCTGGCTGCTCTTCAAAGCCTGCCCTCAGGGAAAGCTGTAAAGGTGGATAGGATCTCTGGAAGCATACAGTTTTGATGCATTACCAGGTTTACACAGCTTTGTAAATCTGGGTATGCATCAAAACCTGTGGGTTTTGCATGGGGAAACCCATCACAATGACCATGGGCGCCCCCCGATGCAGTGTGGGGCAATGCATTGTGTTGCCTTGCACCATAACTAAGAGGCCATGGAAAGCCTCGCCAAGTGGCTTTGCAGTGCCTTTTAGATATGGGGCTGCACTCTGTGCTTCAGGAGCATCAAAAAAGTGCTGCACCGGCAGTGAAAAGGGCTTGTAAATATGTTCCTAGGTGATCCAGTGGGTTAAATGCCTATGTTTGCATCATGAGAAAATCTATCGCGCTTGACACAGATTTAAGAAAAGTGACACTTCACATCTTGAAGCGCCACTTTTCTTGCGCTGCCCTGTTCCCCCCTAATGCCACAATGTGTGCACCGTATTTAAGATATGGTGCACCATGGTGGTATTAGGAACAATAGCGTCAAAATGTTTGCCGCTATTGTGGCGCTTTGCTCCACTAGCGTCTAACATTCTGAAGCTAGTAGAGCAAAGTGCATGGAGGCCCATTGATTCTAATGACTGCATCAAAGGCAGCAGGCATAAGAAATGATGCCAAAAATGGCGCAATGAAATCTTGTAGATTTCATTGCGCCATTTTTGCCGGCATCCTTGCGCCTGAACACCCCTTTTGCATACATTATGCATGGCGCATGCATAATGTGGCACAAAGGGTTGCAAAGTGGCGCAGTGCATGCATTGCGCCACTTTGTAGATATGGCGCAACATTTTTGGCAATTTAGGGCCATATTTATACTTTTTGATGCAAAACTGCGCTAACGCAGTTTTGCGTAAAAAAAATTAGCGCCGGCTAACGCCATTCTGAAGCACCATGCGAGCGCCGTATTTAATCAATGACGTTAGCCGGCGTAGGGGGATATGGAGCTTGGGCGTCAAAAAATGGGGCAAGTCAGGCTGAGGCAAATTTTTCGCCTCAACCCGATTTGCGCAGTTTTTTTCGACTCCCAACCCCCATAGAAATGACTCCTGTCTTAGCAAAGACAGGAGTCATGCCCCCTTGCCCAATGGCCATGCCCAGGGGACTTCTGTCCCCTGGGCATGGTCATTGGGCATAGTGGCATGTAGGGGGGCACAAATCAGGCCCCCCTATGCCACAAAAAAAACAACAAAAAAAAACCTACCTGAACTTACCTTAATGTCCCTGGGATGGGTCCCTCCAGCCTTGGGTGTTCTCCTGGGGTGGGCAAGGGTGACAGGGGGTGTCCCTGGGGGCATGGGAGGGCACCTCTGGGCTCCTTCAGAGCCCACAGGTCCCTTAACGCCTGCCTTTTCCAGGCGCTAAAAAACGGCGCAAAAGCGGCCGTACGTCATTTTTTTTGACCCGCCCACTCCCAGGCGTGAATTTTGCCCGGGAGTGTAAATACGGCGCACATGCCTCGGAGTCGATTTTTTAGACGGGAACGCCTACCTTGCATGTCATTAACGCAAAGTAGGTGTCCACGCTAAAAAATTACGCAAACTCCATGGACTTTGGCGCTAGACGCGTCTAACGCCAAAGTATAAATATGGAGTTGGATTTGCACCGGAATTGCGTAAAAAAAAACAACGCAATTCCGGCGCAAACAGAGTATAAATATGCCCCTTAACGTCACATTAGCATCAAAACAATGATGCTAATGTGGCATTACATGGCACAAGGCCATCCTTAAATTTGTGCCTTGATGTGCTGAAGACAAAGGTTTTCATGGAGGGGATTCACATGCCTATTAAACAAGTGACACGAGCACGGCGCTGCCTGCATAAGGAACAGGGACTGACTGGTCCCCTATCCTAGGCAAGTCCTTCCCTTTAGCCTGTAGTACACGGTCTAGCACATTAAAAAGAAACAGAAACGGGGGTTAAAATACATCTATTATCTAAACCCCTTGTTGTCCTTAAAGAGAGGCGTAAATTCCCCATTAGGGATGTAACATACTTGACCCAGTGCAGACACTGAAAGGGTTCAATGAGAGAAATGTCTACCCCTGCTTTACTCATTAGAGCTCACCACCCGCCCCTGTAAACCAGGTCAAACCAGGTCAAACACACTGGAAAGGTCCATGAAAGCTATATGTAATGAGCCTTCCTTGGCCCTAAAGTATTTTCTAGTGATCAGGAGCAGGTTGAGGGACTGCTCTACTGTACCCTCCCCGGGACAAAAACCAAACTGAACTTCAGAAAGAAAACCTTTATCGTCTTTTCAAACTTCCAATTTCTGAAGATTTTGATGGACGAGTCCAGAAGGATCATCAGGCTATAGCATGTAGGGTTCCCTCTGTCAGCTTTCTTGAAAATAGGGAATATTGCTGATTTTTTCCAGGAGCTGTGAATTTCGGCTATAATAGCAGCAGGAAACACATTCAAAAGCAGGGCAGCCAAAAATGGTTGGCTTTTGCCTAAATGCATCGATGAGGACCCCATCTGGGCCCAGAGTCATGCCCTGGATGCTTTTTAAAATGGCCAAGGTTACGTCACTAACATCAATTGAATGGGCAAGGGAGTACCTGCCTCTCATAGGGGGTACAAAGAAGTTGTTACTAGCTAGGGAGAAATTGAAACAACCTGGGACAGTTAGATTAGGAGACTTCTCTTTGAAAATGCTTTAAAAATGGACAACCAGCCTTCAGAGAGACATGGCATTCAACTTTAGAATTTTTATTTTCAACAAAAAAGGATGATTTATCACATCCCAGAAGGCTTTAGAGTTTCTAAATCGTACAGCTACTTGTAAATACTCCAAAGGCCATCTCTCTAGTTTCTGTTTTTCTAGATTCGAGAATCATCTTCCTTGCTTACCTAATTTCCTCAATGTTTCTGGGGATAGTTCCAACTGCCCGCTTTAAGTTCTTGTAGGCAGCCAAACATGCATTGTTGATTCAACGGTGGATAGGGGGTTCATCCGTTGTTCTTTTAGAAACCATCAAACTGGACATTAATTTACAAAGGCCATTGAACCTACCCAAAACTGCTTGCAGTTCAGCTAGATCAGATAAGCAACACACCACGTCCTCCCTCCTCTCCTTAACTAAATCAAAACAAAACTTATTGTGATCCAATTTTTCACATTTCATGCATATTCCTTTATTTTTGGTGTGTGACGGGACATACAGGGACAGGTGTTTCAATAGCTGGGCAGGATACACAAAACACAAGTGGATTATGATCACTAGTATTTGATGACAGGATTGTTGATTCCAAAACCAGGAGAGACAAAAGGGGAGAAAAAAGGATAGAATCAATGGTGGACCCTCCACCTCTTGGGTGAGGCACCTCACCATTGTTGATTAAATCCAGATTACACAATCTTTTTGTACTTGAGGATGATCTGATTCAGTGTGTGTCCCCATAGGGATAATGCTAAAAATGGGATAGACCCTCGCACTGCCAGTCATTTAGATGTTGCCACCTGATAATGAACATTGTTATATTAACCCCTTAGCTGCTGGGCCTTTTCCCCCCCCAGTGCTGAGCCCTTTTTTGGCTATTTGGGGTAGTTCGCGCTTAGGGCTTCATAACTTTTTGTTCACATAAGCTAACCACGCCAAATTTGCGTCCTTTTTTTCCAACATCCTAGGGATTCTAATGGTACCCAGAGTTGGTGGTTTCCCCTGGAGGAGACCAAGAAAATAGCCAAAATACAGTGTAAATTTTGTTTTTTCCAAAAAAATGGGAAAAAAGGGCTGCCGAAGAAGGCTTGTGGTTTTTTCCCTGAAAATGCCATCAACAAAGGGTTTCTGGTGCTGAAATCACTATCTTCCCACCTTTCAGGAACGGGCAGACTTGAATCAGAAAACCAAATTTTTCAACACAAATTTGGCATTTTACTGGGACATACCCCATTTCTACTATATTTGGTGCTTTCAGCCTCCTTCCAGTTAGTGACAGGAATGGGTGTGAAACCAATGCTGGATGCCGGAATGCTAAACATTTCTGAAAACTAGACAAAATTCTGAATTCAGCAAGGGGTCATTTGTGTAGATCCTACAAGGTTTTCCTGCAGAAAATAACAGCTGAAATAAAAAAATATTGAAATTGAGCTGAAAACAACTGCCATTTTTCTTTATGTTTTACTCTGTAACTTTTTCCTGCGATGTCAGATTTCTGAAAGCAATATACCGTTTTGTCTGCTGGACTCTTCTGGTTGCGGGGATATAAAGGGCTTGTAGGTTCATCAAGAACCCTAGGTACCCAGAGCCAATAAATGAGCTGCACCCTGCAGTTGGTTTTCATTCTATACTGGGTATACAGCAATTCATT
The DNA here is from genome assembly GCF_031143425.1 of Pleurodeles waltl. NCBI lineage: Eukaryota > Metazoa > Chordata > Amphibia > Caudata > Salamandridae > Pleurodeles > Pleurodeles waltl. The sequence goes on along the minus strand of NC_090449.1, from coordinate 971,026,353 downwards.
TGCTGAAATATGAAGAGTGAAAAAGAGATATCAAGAAAACCTTTGCATTTCCAAAATGGGATCAAGATAAGGTTTTGAGGAGCAGTGGTTATTTGCACATCGCTGAATTCCGAGGTGCCCATACTAGCATGTGAATTGCAGGGCATTTCTCAAATAGACGTCTTTTTTACACACTCTCTTATATTTGGAAGGAAAAAATGTAGAGAAAGATAAGGGGCAATAACACTTGTTTTGCTATTCTATGTTCCCCCAAGTCTCCCGATAAAAATGATACCTCACTTGTGTGGGTAGGCCTAGCGCCCGCGACAGGAGACGCCCCAAAGCGCAACGTTGACACATCCAAATTTTTTGAAGAAAACAGAGGTGTTTTTTGCGAAGTGCCTACCTGTAGATTTTGGCCTCTAGCTCAGCCGGCACCTAGGGAAACCTACCAAACCTGTGCATTGCTGAAAACTAGAGACCTAGGGGAATCCAAGGAGGGGTGACTTGCGGGGCTCGGACCAGGTTCTGTTACCCAGAATCCTTTGCAAACCTCAAAAAGTGGCTAAAAAAACAAGTTTTCCTCACATTTCGGTGACAGAAAGTTCTGGAATCTGAGAGGATCCTCAAATTTCCTTCCACCCAGTGTTCCCCCAAGTCTCCCGATAAAAATTATACCTCACTTGTGTGGGTAGGCCTAGCGCCCGCGACAGGAAACGCCCCAAAGCGCAACGTTGACACATCCACATTTTTTGAAGAAAACAGAGGTGTTTTTTGCGAAGTGCCTTCCTGTAGATTTTGGCCTCTAGCTCAGCCGGCACCTAGGGAAACCTACCAAACCTGTGCATTTCTGAAAACTAGAGACCTAGGGGAATCCAAGGAGGGGTGACTTGCGGGGCTCGGACCAGGTTCTGTTACCCAGAATCCTTTGCAAACCTCAAAAAGTGGCTAAAAAAACAAGTTTTCCTCACATTTCGGTGACAGAAAGTTCTGGAATCTGAGAGGATCCTTAAATTTCCTTCCACCCAGCGTTCCCCCAAGTCTCCCGATAAAAATGATACCTCACTTGTGTGGGTAGGCCTAGCGCCCGCGACAGGAAACGCCCCAAAGCGCAACGTTGACACATCCAAATTTTTTGAAGAAAACAGAGGTGTTTTTTGCGAAGTGCCTTCCTGTAGATTTTGGCCTCTAGCTCAGCCGGCACCTAGGGAAACCTACCAAACCTGTGCATTTCTGAAAACTAGAGACCTAGGGGAATCCAAGGAGGGGTGACTTGCGGGGTTCGGACCAGGTTCTGTTACCCAGAATCCTTTGCAAACCTCAAAAAGTGGCTAAAAAAACAAGTTTTCCTCACATTTCGGTGACAGAAAGTTCTGGAATCTGAGAGGATCCTCAAATTTCCTTCCACCCAGCGTTCCCCCAAGTCTCCCGATAAAAATGATACCTCACTTGTGTGGGTAGGCCTAGCGCCCGCGACAGGAAACGCCCCAAAGCGCAACGTTGACACATCCAAATTTTTTTAAGAAAACAGAGGTGTTTTTTGCGAAGTGCCTACCTGTAGATTTTGGCCTCTAGCTCAGCCGGCACGTAGGGAAACCTACCAAATCTGTGCATTTCGGAAAACTAGAGACCTAGGGGAATCCAAGGAGGGGTGACTTGCGGGGCTCGGACCAGGTTCTGTTACCCAGAATCCTTTGCAAACCTCAAAAAGTGGCTAAAAAAACAAGTTTTCCTCACATTTCGGTGACAGAAAGTTCTGGAATCTGAGAGGATCCTCAAATTTCCTTCCACCCAGCGTTCCCCCAAGTCTCCCGATAAAAATGATACCTCACTTGTGTGGGTAGGCCTAGCGCCCGCGACAGGAAACGCCTCAAAGCGCAACGTTGACACATCCAAATTTTTTGAAGAAAACAGAGGTGTTTTTTGCGAAGTGCCTACCTGTAGATTTTGGCCTCTAGCTCAGCCGGCACCTAGGGAAACCTACCAAACCTGTGCATTTCTGAAAACTAGAGACCTAGCGGAATCCAAGGAGGGGTGACTTGCGGGGCTCGGACCAGGTTCTGTTACCCAGAATCCTTTGCAAACCTCAAAAAGTGGCTAAAAAAACAAGTTTTCCTCACATTTCGGTGACAGAAAGTTCTGGAATCTGAGAGGAGCCACAAATTTCCTTCCACCCGGCGTTCCCCCAAGTCTCCCGATAAAAATGATACCTCACTTGTGTGGGTAGGCCTAGCGCCCGCGACAGGAAATGCCCCAAAACAGAACGTGGACACATCACATTTTTTCATAGAAAACAGTGCCTACCTGTGGATTTTGGCCTCTAGCTCAGCCGGCACCTGGGGAAACCTAGCAAACCAGCACATTTTTGAAAACTAGAAACCCAGGGGAATCCAAGATGAGGTGACTTGTGGGGCTCGGACCAGGTTCTGTTACCCAGAATCCTTTGCAAACCTCAAAATGTGGCTAAAATAACACGTTTTCCTCACATTTCGGTGACAGAAAGTTCTGGAATCTGAGAGGAGCCACAAATTTCCTTCCACCCAGCGTTCCCCCAAGTCTCCCGATAAATATGATACCTCACTTGTGTGGTTAGGCCTGGTGCCTGCAACAGGAATAGATCACACAACGGTCAATGTTGGTCCTTACGTGAGGCAGCTGTTGACCCTGGGGTGATCCATTCCTGACACAGGCACTAGATGTAGGCACTCAAGTGGGGTAGTGTTTTTATCAGGACAGGTGAGGAGTCACTGGGTGGTAGGAATGTTGTGGATCCCAGCATATTCCTGTAGTTTGTGTGACAGAAATGCGAGAAAGATAGAGTTTTTTTTCAACATTTCAGCTTTGCAGGGTATTCTGGGTAAGAAAACTTTGGGGAATCCACACAAGTCACACCTCTGTGGACTCCCCCGAATGTCTAGTTTCCAGAAATGTTTGGGTTTAGTGTGTTTCTCTATATGGCCGCCGAATCCAGGACCAAAAACACAGGTGCCTGCCTTACAAAACCAGTTTGTTTTGCCATAGACAATTTTGATGTCTCCACAATATGATTTGGGTGGTGGAATTTGGGGCTGAACTAAATTTGTGAGCTCCCAAGAGAGCACTCTCTCTCTGCTTGCCGCCGCATTCACCTGCTCTCTGGGTTGGCCTAACCCACTATTACCCAGTTGCACGAACAGCTTGCGAAGGGACAGCAGGACTGTCCTCATCACCTCCCTCATAATGTACTGGAAGAGGAGTTTTCGAATGGGACTCCTCTGACTGAAAAATCACTCCCAGAGTCTGCGCCATTATCCTATCCCTCAGATGCTGTCTCAGTATCTGATGTCTCAGTCTCTGATCCTATGTCAGAGCGGTCCTCTATAACCCGAGTGCAGGCAGCAGTCATCCATCAAGATGCCATCTCTGCTATTGGCTAAACTGTTGCTCTAAAACACTAGCCTACGTAGACAGTCACAAAATCGATGGTGTATGTGAGATACGTGCAACAGTAGAGGCCACCTTACCTGCGCTTCTTCCCTCAATCAGCACGTACTTTCAAGACACTCAAAAAACACCTTGTCACATACCATTCGTCACAGTCTTTAGCACCTCCTGCGCCCAGTCCAACAATCATTATTGGTGCTCCCACTCCCTCCTCCTCGGATTCCCTCATTACCACCCAGCAAAAGTGCCCTTCATCTCTCCATAGACTTTACTAATGTACTCAGCTATTTACATAAAATACAGCTGTGCTCTTTGCAGTAGGCATATAAACCTTCTGCGCTTCTTTATGGCACTAAAACTGCCACTAGACAAGTCGGACCCTTTTCCCCCCAGGGAAACCACACACATATTGACAAAAGTGATATATATATGACAGCCAACCACCTGAAACTCAACTCATGCAAAACCGAAATAATCCTCTTTGGCCCACACAAAAACACCTGGGACCCCCCATGGTGTCCCACCACGCTAGGCCCTGCACCCACCCCCGCCAACCACGCACGCAACCTCAGCATCATCCTAGACTCCTCCCTCTCGATGACCCAACAAATCAACGCTCTTACCTCCTCATGCTTCAACAAACTCTGTATACTGAAAAACATTCAAATGGATCCCCACAGAGACCAGAAAAACTGTCACTCACGCACTCATTAGCAGCAGGCTTGATTACGGAAACGCCCTCTACGCCGGCACCACTCTAAAACTCAAGCGCAAACTACACGCATCCAGAACTCAGCAGCACGACTCATCCTCGACCTCCGCCGACACAAACACATCTCTCCACACCTCAAATCCCTCCACTGGCTCCCCATTGTCAAAAGGATCACCTTCAAGATCCTCATCCTCGCACACAAATCACTCCACAACACAGGCCCTGCCTACCTCAACGAGAGTCAACTTCCACACCCCCACACGAAACGTCCGCTCAGCTGACCTCTCTCTCGCCTCTGTCCCCCGCATCAAACACACCACCACCGGGGGCAGATCCTTCTCCTACCTTGCACCCAAAACCTGGAACGCACTCACAACCCACTTTCGCAAGACCCAAAACCTACTTCTTTTCAGAAAGGGCCTCAAAACCTGGCTTTTTGAACAGTGAACCTCCCAGCCCCTTTCCCTCCCCCCGCCCCCCACCCCCCCAGCGCCTTGAGACCCTCACAGGTGAGTAGCGCACTTTATAAATCTCTTTGATACAGATCTACCTCTCTCTCTATATATATATATATATATATATATATATCTACATAGATATATCTATAGATATATCCATGTACCTAGATATATCTATCTACATCGATATATATAGATATATACAGCTGCGATCGGGGGCCAGAAACAGTTTCAGAAGGCCTCGTAAGAAAGGGGAGAGTCTCCCCTTTCTTACGAGGCCTTTTCAAAGTGTTTCCTGGCCCCCCCGATCGCAGCACAGCTGCGATCGGGGGGGCCAGGAAACCTGAAAGTGTTTCCTGGCCCCCGATCACAGCACAGCTGCGACCGGGGGCCAGGAAACACTTTCAGGAAGGCCTTGTAAGAAAGGGGAGTGTCTTCCCTTTCTTACGAGGCCTCCCTGAAAGTGTTTCCTGGCCCCCGATCGCAGCTGTGCTGCGATCGGGGGCCAGGAAACACTTTCAGGAAGGCCTCGTAAGAAAGGGGAGACTCTCCCCTTTCTTACGAGGCCTTCCCGAACGTGTAAAAGGCCGTTTTCCCCATCAAAGCAGGAAGCGGCCGCAAGGCTGCTTCCTGCTTTGATGGGGAAAACACCTTTGCAACGTCAGCGCGCCTCGCAGCGCGCTGACGTCACAAAGGGGCGGGTGGGGGGCGGGGGGAGACACGGTAGCTTCCGTGTCTCCCCAGGGAAGTAAAAAAATAAAAATAAAATCCTCGGGTGCGACGCACCTGAGGATTTATTAATGCCCTTCCTGGTGTCGGCCACTGGTCGTGACCCGTACCAGGGAGGGTGTGTGGGCGTCGGCCAGTGGCCGACGCCCGCACCAAAGCGGTTAAGATCCCCCAGCCACATAATAGTCACCCTTTTTTGGCAGTTCACTATGACATCTGAAATAAACATATCTAATTCCCAGATCAGTTTGACTGGGTAATTTTCAAAAAAGTTAAAATAGAAATGAATCAAGAGGAAGGCAAAAAAGCCTGCAAAACTCATTAATAAAATTTGCTACCAAGAAGTGCACTTTAACACTTTAGTTGTTACATCACTCAGATTAAGGGAAATTGGCAGTCCTAGTACTCCCTTAGGTCGGTCGGCGGCGAGAGTATAGTTTGTGCACAAAAGAATTGGAAATCATTAACAACAAATTGTTCACAGCCCAGGTTCCTTGGCAACAAACCCTGTCAATCGAGTTAACGATTTGTAGCCAATCTACGTCCAGTTTCTTGCCAATGCCTGCTACAAAAGGAAACATAAAACGTCTTTCCTAGCTATCTTCGTTTGGGTTTTAATAATAGTAGGCAAAATCTGTGTTAACTGAACTATTTCTGGCCAAAGGTGAAGATTTGAAAGCAGAATCTGGCAAGGGAGTGAGTTAATCAATGTCTGAGAGGCCAGAGAGGAGATATGAATAGGTTTTTGTGAACATGGACATTTATTAAATGATTGGGCAGAAGAGCTCTTTAATTAAGCTTCCCACTGTGCTGGCCTGCTGGAAATGGTGGCTGGTAGATAAAGCCCAGTGGGAGTGCAGATATCTTGGCGTGGCTAGACAGTCCAAGCGGTGCAGTAGGGAGCTTACCAACTGGGGGCTTCTAAAAATTACAGCCACACAGTCCCCTTGAATTGACTTGGTCCCTACTCAAATTTTGCCTAGTTTGAATGTTGGATTGGGGTGGGTGACTAGGCAAGAATTGGCTGGTATCACTGGCAGTTGGTAGAGTACCTGTTGCATTTGGTAGAGGTATGGGGCCAGGCCTAGATTGAGGTGGCTGGCACGGATGAATCTGCTCAGAATTACGCTGACAATCATACAAACATTGATTTTTTTAATTTAGCAGGCTAAATTGTGTGGAGGCAGCTCTTTGGAAATCCTTCAGTAACGATTCCAAATTGTTGAAAAAGGGTTTGCAGATATTCGCTAAAATGGTACTTAAATCAAAATCGTTGCCAAGAAGGGAGGCTTAATTGTGAGCTGGAACGACAATCTGAGGTCTGGACTTTCACACCTTAGCCTCTCCCCCCTGCATTTTGCCTTTATTTCTCTTGTACTTGGGAGGTGGTTGTTTGGGAGCGCTTGATTTGGAACTAATTGAGCCAACAATAGGAATATCTTCAATGGGCTTGTGTACAATTCAGGGGTTTGAAATTTGGGCAGAGGTCACTCTCTCAGAATTGTTAACAGTATTATTTGGGTGTGCAACATTTCCCCCTCCCAATGATGAATTGGATGGAGACCCCAGAGGAACATTAATCAGTTTTTGTACGGCATCAAAGCGAGTTTCCACTAGTTTGAGTTCCGTGGAAATGAACGTCACAGCAGAGGATAAATAGGAGGTAATTAGTGGAGATTGAGCAATTCTTGTGGATTACACTTTAGATTGCTGTGCAGGCTTTTTATTCCCCTTCATATGTATATTGGTCTGCAGGTAGAGGTCCAAGGGTAAAACTAAAACATGCAATCCTACCTTACTGTTATGAGATTCAGGCCGAAAACCAAGAGAGGAGGACCAGCCTAGCTTCGTCCTGCTGTGGCAGAGACTGGTCTGCTCTTGGCCTGGTCTTCACAAGGGCATGTGCCTGGGGGTGTCAGATGCTGCGGTGTGCAGAAAACACTTTATAGTGAATTTACAAGCAGTGCCCCCTTCTTGACAGAGACACCACTGTGGGGGGTTAAATCCCACCCCAGGGAAAGTGCAAGGTGCTTGACATGGCTGAATAGTGTCTTAAGTTAAAAGCCACATCCACACCGAAAGGGACTCATATGTCTCAGCAATTCATGTTCATTTGTCTCTAATGAGCAATTCATTTGATTAAGTGTACACTGGAAGGGCAACCATGACACATGACACATATCACATATATCAAAATGGTCACCTGAAGCATCAAAGTGTATGAGCCTTAAACTTTATGATCTAGCAACCAGTCTAAAGTGTGATCTGTATGATGTATGTTGGGTTTATCAATATGTACAAAATTAGGGAAAGTGTCCACCACAAGGAAAAGCTATTCTGCATCTCTCATCACCCGACACTGCTCCTGCTAGGTGAAATGATAATTTTACAAAAGTAACGCAATATACATTATTTATTCCAACAGTGGACAGTCACATGGAGGACGAAAGAGGAAAATGCAAGATACCCAAAATGTTGCTGACATGACACGTAAAAAGAAAACTTTGGCGATGGAAGCATTATGGATCAAATTGAATTTGCAGAGCATAGGGTCCTTGCTGCTTCCAATTGTTGGTTTATGATAACTGAAATTAACAGCTTTATCTTGGAGCATTGCTAAAGACGTGTCAAGGCCGGAAACATCCTCTAACTTGCTTTTAGTTATGATAAAAATACATATGCTTATTATCTGCCCAAGTGAATGAATCCTTAACTTACAAGTCTTGACACATATGAAAATGAAGAAATTAAATAACTTGGACCTACAGAAGACTAACAGTTTTGAAGAAGTGGGGAGACCCTGATCTGCTCGTATTGAAACCTGTATCAACATCCAGCTGAGCACAGGCACTAAAGTAAACATATCTACATGAAAAAACCACCTAAAACAACCTAGACCCAAGAAATGCACAAGAATATGCCATAGCCTTACGAGGTATGTTGTTGGTGGGTTGTTAGAAATTGAGTTTCTGGTTGACAGAGGTGTGCATCCAGGTCAAGCAGGAATCACAATCGTATTCAGGGTAAGTCACAAACATATCCTAAATTAACTCATGCTCACGTTCTGGTAGCTTGGCACAGAGCAGTCAGGCTCTAACTTAGGAGGCAATATGTAAAGCATTTGTGCAACACTTCAAACAGTAATACAGATGAATCCACCACACAAAAACATACCACACCTGGATAGAAAAATACAACTTAGTTTAATAAATAGGACAAGACCAAATAACAAAAATCCAATAAACAGAACTTGAGGCATACATTTTTAAAGATAAAACTGTAAAATAGGCCTCTCTTAGAGTCTACCCCACTTGAAAGGACCTTGAAGTGCACAGAGCCCCTGCGCTTCCTGCCTTGGATCCATACTCACTACAGGGAGTTATGCAGCCCTTTGTGTGGGATCATGACACAGCCCATTGAAGTGTGTCAGCTCCTCCCTGCTGCCTTGCCTAGGAAAGCCCATCAGGCTGTGGATGGCCCATCAGTCACACCTAAGCTCCCTTTGCGTGTGGCTGCCTGCACAAGATCCTACCTGTCACCCATCCAGACATGTATTCAGAGACAGACAGAAAGCACCAGATGGTTAAAGTAAGAAAATTCCAACTTTCTAAAATTGGTATTTTCAGCATTACAAAACATCTGACCTCATCATAATTTGTGATTTTAAATTGTGATTCCAGAGACACCTATCTTGGGGGTCCCATTCTTTCCAGTTGGTAATACACTGCACCCTGTCCTTGTGCTTTGTAGTGTCTACCTTAGCTGTGACTTATATGTATTAAAAGAAGGTTTGGGCCTGTCAAGAGGGTTAATATGCCAGATCAATGGCGGTTTAAATCTGCACACACAGGCTCTGAAATGGCAGGCCTGAGTCATGTTTTAAAGGCTACTGAAATGGGTAACACCATTAGTGCTGCAAGCCCACCAGTAACATTTATTGTACATGCCCTTGTACATGTAGTGCACTTTACTAGGGAGTTGTAATTTAATTAAATATACCAATTGTGGATAGGCCAATGTTACCATGGTTTAAGCAGAGAGCACAGGCACTTTAGCACTGGCTAGCAGTGGTAAAGTGCCCAGACTTCTAAAGCCAACAAAAACAAATTCAGCAAAAAGTGAAGGGTAAAAATCTAAAAGTTAGGGGATGACCCTACAGAAAGGGCCGGGTCCAACATTTGTGCTGGACTTTAGAAGTTAACTTTTCCAGCTGGACTAACCTGGTCCCTGTATCCTGCCCATGCCTCATTGCGGATGGCGAGAACTTGTGACTTTCATCCGGTCTCACACAACCAGACATCAGCGAGTGGCCCTTTGTACCTTTGGATTCTATATTTACCTTAAGTCTTTATATTTTTCTAAATTTCACTTAATTACTGTTTGGGTGCCGCATAAATACTTTATACATTACCTCTAGGTTAAGCCTGACTGTGCTGCGCCAAGCTATCAAAGGGGTAAGCACAGTTTAGTTTAGTGTCTTTTGTGGTTCACTCTGACAATGGATTGTGGATGTTGCTTCAGAAGAGCTCACACCCCCTTCCACCAAAACCCCAGTTTTTCACACTTTACTTGTCCTACTTGACCATATGGGGCCACTGACATCATTAAACATCATAAATCCGTACGGATGACTTCCTTCTGTTAGCGCGTCGGACCTTATTTGATCAATTTGCATTAATTTATAAGGGGACGCGTTCATAGGTCGATGAACCTTTTGACTGTGCTTAGAGTAGTTCCCACCATGAGACCCCGTACCAATACAAATTAATAACAATAACAACCCATAGCTTTAACAATCATAGGAGCCAGTAATTTCCACACACCATGACCTTTCAGTCATGGATAACAAAACTTTATGTAAAAGTTAGAATATTTGGTTCCTTATATTAATAATGCTAATGTACAAATGAATAGCAATAATAACTGTGCAAACGAGATGACATACATTTAGAGTCAACAACGAAAAGACATCAACTGTTATTACATCAAATGAGCATCATCAGTGAGTACCCTAACTAACTTTCAGATTAGAATAGCATGTTTGGACTTCATGCAAAACAATTTTAGTCAACACAAATTTGGAGAACATCTAGCTATGGCTCTATCAAAATTAGCAGTTGGTACCTAGGGACAAATGCAAATAGTCATAACAATCAGTAACATCATCTTATACCTTGCCTCAGTATGGTTCAGCAAGCTGTGACAGTCTTTGTCAACTGGACATCAGTTTGGTCAGCAAGGCATTGGAATTCAGCATTAAAGTTCAGTAAAACAAGGTATTTTCATTAAGTTCGGAAAGAATAACTAGACACTTAAAAGCAATGGGGACAATGGCCTGCCTCCTTTCGGTGCCGTCTGGCTAAGTTAGATTTCCTAAAACTACTTCCCACATTGCTATTGGTCAAAGAATTGTACGATTACACGTAGTCCAATGAAAGTAGAACCCCAAATCTAAGAATTTACTAGTGCACAGTTCACATGTCGGTGATTGGCTCAACTTCTCCTGTTCCCGTTGTTGGGCTTGTCAGGTATCAATATTGCATCAACTTATACTCCAGTGAGTGTGTCGATTGTCTTCTCCTGGGAAGGTTGGCTTTACACACAATATGTTATACAATGTATCCCTAGCTAGTACGGCATATTCTAGCAAGCAGTTCTCATGAGAAAGAATTTCAGCTACTAACATTCAGTCAATGCAGTGGAAAATCATAATTATAATTCTCTAAGCAGCCATTTTATAAATCGCCTAAGCAATGCACCTTGACATGAGGCCTTGCAACTACGCCCAAGACCTTGCTAAATTAAGGCCTATGATTAATAAAGCAAATACATAATACATAATCACTAATATAACATACTACTATATTAATCCAAACATGAGCTCAACAATTTACATTAATAAGCAGTAAAATAAGTACACTTTGTGAACATTGGTGGTCACTCAAGTAGGCACATAATGTGTGCATTATTTCTCTACGTTAACTCATTTTCTATGCAAATTCAACACTCAGAATACATAAATATTCATTAGTAAAATTCAGCGTTAATACTTCCAGTCACTTTCAAGGAGTAAAAAGAGTACCTCACTGTCAACCAAGCCAATAAATACCCTCTGGAGTTCCCTAGAGGTATTCTGTCCACTATTATTTTCCTGTCTATCTCCTAATAAAATTTTGGCAACGACTTCCAGAAGTGCATCAACAATCTTGTTTATTTATTTAGGAACTTATATAGTGTGCTCGTCCAAACAGATAGAAGGACGCTTTACATCATAACCATAAAATTGACAGTTATATCATAAAGGATGAATACATGAGCAAGTTAATGAATGCAGATTAATGATCAATCGGAAATTAAGATAGATGAAGAGGTGAATATAACCATCTGATTGGTTAGGGTTGTAGTGGAGTAGATACACACGATACTGTCAGCTGAGCACTCTTCATCCAATATTAAAATAATTATTCTCTTAACCGAAGAGTGCCAGGCGATCATTAGCTCACCTAAAACTGGTCGTGAATGGTTAGAAGAGGGAAAACACCTCACTAGATCTATCATAACCTTGCCGTCTCGGTTTCTAATGATCGAAATCATTGGGTGCTCCATTTTGGGCTGCCTCGTCACACAATAAAAGGGTCTGATTTCAAAACAATGCTGTCAATTTAAATAAACCGACTGGTTGCCTTTCATCCTTCTGAGTCTGATAAATGGAATACCATTAAATTGGGTAACAATAACATTTAGAAACATCAAAAACTGTGCTACTGATCCATATAAATAAATCATTATATTAATGAAATTGTTAGCACTACGTAAGTGATATTAGTAGCGCTGCACGTGGCCAAATAAAATTGTCTTTTTAAATAAAGATTTATTTTTTTAACTCATGGATGATTGCATGCCAATTTATTTCCCAGACCAGTTAATTTTCTTCCGTTGCTGTGGATTAATTTGGAAAGGTCTCTGTAAATAGAAGGGGCAACGCTGCCAGAAAATCATTAGTGTTAATGCCCACGTGGAATAAAAAAAAAAAAAAAAAGATAACTTCGGGTAGAACACAATAATTTCAGTTAAGCAGAGGCTACATAAAATTGAAACCTGTTAAAAATGTAATGTCTCTTGTGCACTGCCCATGTCTTAATCATTCTCACCATACTTGATAGAGGAAGGCAGAATAGTATCTAAAATACATTTTTCGGGTTTGCGTAATCATTAAATATTGTGTTTTTTCAGGAACAAATATATTTACTCCAGATCTTTGCACAAAGATATTTCTCAACCAAAATAGTGACCCTATCCAGAAGGACTCCTCTAAATGAAAGTAATCAGTAAAACTTAAATGGCCTGCCACATTCAAAAGACAGATCCCTGGTGTAAGAAGCCCAAACAACACCCCTCTCCTCCCTCGCACCCCTCCATCCACCTCTCCAATGGGTGTTTTCCTCACTTCATGCAATATGAGCCTGCAACATTTCCGCAGGTGTTTTGTCTCCCCGGCTCGCCAAGTTTAAGACAATAGGATGTAAATATAATGGGGAAGAGAAGGCGTCTTCTTATTGAGAACGATCATACAGCTAAACACCCTTTGTACCCCTTTAAAGAGGGCCCCTGTTAGATATATGTGAGATAGGCGGCAGAGACAGACACCGTGTCACAAGGAAAGCGTCGGGAAGCGTGGTCACTGACAGTAAATGGTTATTGACAGAACCCCGACAGATGCCGCGGATTTAAAGCAGACTACCGGGTCCCTTTTAAGGGTTGTCTGCAGTCGCAGGGCTGGTAGCCTAGACATCCCCTTTCCCTTTGCATGCTCAATTAAGCTTTCAGCATTTTGTTTCTGTAAGCCAGCTCCTATTCATCTTTCAGTTTATCTTCCGACACAGTTCAAATAACTTTAGCCGAAGGCAAGATCCTGAGTTTACTGTATAGGAAAAGCTGTCTTTCTGCTCTGAAAAAATAGACTGGGACACAGCAGCAAGTAAATACGTTTTTTGTGTGCTGAAAATGCTTTCCTTATTCATTAGAACCCCTCTCTGCATTTGTGTAAGTAGTTCATTCCATATACAATTCCAGTACAAGTACGTCTACTAAAAACGGCGAATTAGATAAGAGAAACGTGAACAAATAATTGTGATGAACTTTATTTTTTAAATGAACTTTTTCTCTTTCACGGTTGGTTCTGTAGCAAACATCTGTACAATTTCACTACAGCCGTGGCAAAAATACTGCATAAAACATGAGACAAGCTCAGGTATAAAACATTAGAGCACTTGAACAAAAAATGGGGTATACTTTGCTTGCAAGAAAATGTTAGTAGACTACGAGACAGTATATGGAGATCTCGTTAGTTCCTATGTGTCATCGTGTCGCCTGACCTAACAGTAAATCTTAACATCAGTTTAAAAGAAGAATGATTTTATGCTCCAAGCAACTTGACACCTTAGCTCTGACCATTTGAAATATGTACCATCCCAAAGATGCACTGGTTAGCGTTACTGAGCCACTTAGCATTGACAAAGCTTGTTTTGCACAAATTGGCTGGCTTTGTGAATGCAAAAAATGCTTCGCATAAAAGTATGATTGAATGGCAAAAGTTTTTTCAACTTTCAATGTCATCAATATAACTCTTATAATACACAAGACAAGGTGGGTTCTGCACTCCTTTGCACTTGTAAGGAAAGATATCAATGGTTTCCAACCAATCTTGTGGTCACAAATGGTATGGCATAATAGCGTGGTTTAGGCGTCATGGAAGATGGCCGCATTCAATTGAAGCTCTGCCGCATCTCTGCTCCCGTAACCAAGGATGCAACCAAAAACAAAAAAATTTAATGACTCTAGGTGAATTATTTGCCTGTTAGGGTGGCTACCGGCTCTCCGTGAACTTTTGGGACATTATTAATAACTGAAAGGGTGGGTTTTCTATGCTTCTTGACTCATGGAGAGTCCATTCCCTGACATTTCCTCCAACTTTAATTTACCATTCTCACAGCTTAAAAAAATTAAATTATTAAATGAAAAAAGAAATCCCCTGCTTGTAGATATTTCTCAACCTCCCTCGGACCCATCTAATTGCAGAAAGTTTCAATAGGTGGTACAATTCAGAGTAAAACATCTATTATTTGTAATTTGATTGGAACTTCACATTTTTTTAGAACTAAAACTAAGATTGAAACCCTCTGGGAAGCAGACTTAGCTTGCGTATGGTCGGTAGATTTGTGGGATAAGATCTGGTTGAAGCTTCATTCCACTGCGCATTCTGTCTCTCTAACGCAAACTCTTCACTTCTTTAGAACAGGCTCTACTACACACCTGAAAAACTATCTCAATGTATACTTATGGGCCAACAGACATGTTGGAGATGTAATAGTCTGGATGGTTCATATGTGCACATATTTTTGGATTGCCCTAATGTATTAGATCCCTGGAGGTCAGTCTCGTTTAAAATGAATGATATTACAAAGGTGTTCTCAACTTTTTCATTACAGAGGGTTTTCATGAGAGGGTTACATGATATTTGGACTCATGATTGTCTTCTTGGTCAACTGATAGACTTGCTAATTGATATTGCCATTCAAGTGTTTGCATCTAACTTCGAAATAAAAGAAGATGTCTCAATTAAACAAAGGTGGATTTTAATGTGTTACAGTCATAGATTGGGCACTTATCACCTTCATGCAACCTGCTAGATTGTGGTCTCCTATTATAAATGAATTATGATAAACATCATTTTGCGTTATTGTACCCTCTAAACATGTTTATTTTACTTAGAGAAATTATGGTTGCTCCGTTAAGGTTTACAACATTTGTATATAATTCTTATAGTTATTGGACAGTATCATTGTTTTTTAGTTTTACAATTATATTGTCATAAGTTTTTATGACCCTTTTCCTTTTCCTTTCCCTCTTTCTTTCTGTCATCTTAACTCTTATTTTTAAAACCCTTCTGATATTGATATAAATATTGTACTTGTGCTCATTTGTGTTACGTTCTACTGCATTACTGAAATATTAATATATACTGTACCATTCTTATGTTTTATTGGATAAATATATTTAATTAAGAAAAAACAAATGGTATGGCACCAGAATCTGGTTGGGGGAAATCGTCTTACATAAATATTGTGTCTTAAATATGGTTTACAAAAATATCAATAATTGGAACAAATAATAATAAATCTACACCTAATGGGGCTATATTTTTGAAAATTTAATTTAGGATACAATTCATATGTGAGACAATATTTCTGTATTCAGTATCCTGTCATTCAACCGTTAGAAGGCACTGAAAGCTTCCCACTCTGATTGTCAGCTGGCAATTATTAGTTTATCACAAGTTATATGTGAAAGCTGGCACTCAATTGTGTGTCACAATGTCAAGGTCAATAATATCGACCTGTACTTTTATTGGTTTATATTGATTACACAGTACTGAATAACACTATATATGTCAAAGTAAACATATATGGGGAAGCTGAAATTTACAATTCTTTATCAGCATGCAGGGCAAACATTTTTCAGTGACCTATGAATTTGGTTGTGTAGCATGTTAAGTGATGTGATGACATTCTGTTTGTTACTTCGAATTAGGAACCATAGCATAGCAAGTAGACATCACAGTAGTTTTATTAATAATGTATTACAAGAATGTATGGTCTGTAATTCAATTGACCTTTACATTGTACAAGTGTTGAAAATTTTTACCTTGATTGACAAACTGACAGGACTCTCAGATTTATCAAACTTAATAGGATGCACATGCATGTGTTTTATTTTTATCTTTGAAAAACAAACCTTAACTTTCATGCAGTTAATATAGAAACGTTACCACTGAGGAAGGACTTCCATAATTGTTTGGCCAATAATTTTTTACTCTGTTCTAATACTCCCAGTGGAAGATTAACACAGAGAAATAAATATGCCTTTTACTTCCGAGATTGTAATAAATACATTTCTCTGTTATGATAAAAACTAAGTGATAACATTTTGCTGTCCTCCAGATGAGGCTACAAACTATAAGGAAATTATATAACCAGTTGGAATGTGTGCAGAGAATAAAAGGAATGCAAGATATTTTGGCAATATATCACCCTGATTTAAAAGGTCATACAGTGTTTCAGATAAGAATGTTATAAAATGAATAACCACTTTTTAGTCAACCCACAAGTTTTTACTAGCATTATTTGTGAAAAGTCTCGTCCCTTTTATGAAGGCAGAGTTCACATTTCAGAAAGAAGCAAACCCCTTCATTTGAGTGCCATTTTCGACAGTTCAGCTGCGATGCCTAGGACAGACTGGTCAGACTGGTCAGAAAATGTGTAGTGCTTATAAAAAGCACAATGTATTAGCAGTGTTCTCGCTGTGCGGGCCGGTCAGCTGTTATCAGCTGTTTGTTGTGCCGCGCACGCAGCGGAGACACTGACACGCAGCAGTGTCTTGGTTTCTCAGGGTTCCTTGCGCTAAATTATGCAACGAGGAACACCGGAGATTCTAGGGCAACGGTCGGACGCACTGTTTGGAGCTGCGACATCGGAGGGCCGCCTGCTGTGCGCTGGGGTGATGTTATTCGTAAAGGGATAGAGTGCTCAGGGTACCTAGAAGGTATCGTTGAAGGGGATTTGTTTAAGTTGAATTTTTAGATACATTTTTCAATACTTGGCATGTATAGCTATCAAACGTTTGTTTGTTTCCTTTAGGGGTATATGTTTATAAGTTTTTTTTTGTTTTTGTTGTTTTGTTTTTTTTGTTGTTAAAAAGGAAAACTAATTGTAGTGCTTATAAAAAGCACAATGTATTAGCAGCGTTCTCGCTGCGTGGGCCGGTCAGCTGTTATCAGCTGTTTGATGTGCCGCGCGTGCAGCGGAGACGCTGACACGCGGCCGTGTCTTGGTTTCTCGGGGTTCCTTGCGCTAAATTACGCAACAAGGAACACCAGAGATTCTAGGGCAACGGTCGGACGCAGTGTTTGGAGCTGCGACATCGGAGGGCCGCCTGCTGCACGCTGGGGTGATGTTATTCGTTTAATGTTTATTTTATTTAAATAAACATTTGAAAGTGGAACTCACCAAGCTCTGCTTGCGTTGTTTCTAGCTCACTTCAAAATGTTACTTCATTGAATACCCTCAAACAATCTCCTACTCTTTCCTTAACCAA
The DNA here is from genome assembly GCF_031143425.1 of Pleurodeles waltl. Taxonomy (NCBI): domain Eukaryota; kingdom Metazoa; phylum Chordata; class Amphibia; order Caudata; family Salamandridae; genus Pleurodeles; species Pleurodeles waltl. The sequence goes on along the minus strand of NC_090449.1, from coordinate 971,008,899 downwards.
TTTATTTTACATTTGAGTATAGATCTAAATGGCTGAAGTTGTCACTTCAGTAAACATATGACCATGATTTGGTGTAGACAAAATAAGAGGCCAACCATAAACTAACGTGCAGGTTTCCTATTATGGATTGCTTAAAATGAGAACAGATACTTACTGCTTACACAAGATATTGAATTAAGGGAGGGCCAGGGTAATTTTGAATAGTGACTCATTACAGGTAATTGTGCTAGTGTCTTGCAGCATTGCTATACTTACCTATTTCATTCCTATTACAATGACATGTTTTCTGCTTTGTTACCACATCCTGGATTGTCCGTCTAGTTATTTACTTTTCAAAACTGATTGATTTTTAGTGTGTTAGTTTCTATGCCCTGCCATTTATTATATTGATTGATGTCAAATACAATATCACTTTTATTTCACAACCAACTCTATCCATAGAATATTTTTTTATTTCATTCCAAAAGCTCTATTATTTTCCATTTCTTATTTTAAAGTGGGATGTATGATGGAACAACGCATGCACTTACAACGCATGCCTTTCCAACGTGATAAGTACATGGTCATAACCACGCAGGCTCTTACCACAGAATGTTTTTACCATGCATATGCTTTTACCACGCATGTCTTTACCATGAAAATTTCGTAGTAAAGTCATAGTTAGTAAAGGCATATGCATGGTAAAAAGTAGAGGTAAGTATGAGATGCATTATATATATATATATATATATATATATATATATATATATATATATATACACACACAGACACCTTTCCACCCAAAAACCCTACCTACCCTAAACCCTAAAAATTACCTTACCTTACCACCCCAAAACCCATACCCAACCAAAAACCGAAAAATGCCCTTACCACCTCAAAACCCATACCCACCCTAAAACCTAAAAATGCCCTTACCACCCCAAAACACCTTGCACACCCTTAAACCTAAAAATATCCTTACCACCCCAAATCCCATACCCACCCTAAAACCTAACAATGCCCTGCCACCCCAAAACCCATACCACCCTAAAACCTAAAAATGCCTTTACCACCCCAAATTCCATACCCACCCTAAAACCTAAAAATGCCCTTACCACTCCAAAACCCATACCCACCCTCAAACCTAAAAATGCCCTTACCACCACAAAACCCATTCCCACACTTAAATCTAAAAAATCCTAACCAAACTAAATCCCATACCCATCCAAAAACCCATACCCACCTTAAAACCTAAAAATGCCCTTAACACCTCTCAAATCCCAGATCCACCCTAAAACCTAAAAATGCCCTTTCCACCTCAAAACCCATACCCACCCTAAAACCTATAAATACCCTTACCATTCCAATATCCATACCCACCCTAAAACCTAAAAAAACCCTTACCACCCCAAAACCCATACCCACCCTAAAACCTAAAAATGCCCTTACCACCACAAAACCCATTCCCACCCTTAAATCTAAAATATCCTAACCAAACCAAATCCCATACCCATCCAAAAACCCATACCCACCTTAAAACCTAAAAATGCCCTTAACACCTCAAATCCCAAATCCACCCTAAAACCTAAAAATGCCCTTTCCACCTCAAAACCCATACCCACCCTAAAACCTAAAAATTCCCTTACCATCCCAAAATCCATACCCACCCTAAAACCTAAAAATTATCTTACCATCCCAAAACCCATACCAACCCTAAAACCTGAAAATGCTCTTATCACCCAAAAGGCCATACCCAACCTAAAACTGCTCTTACCACCCAATAAGCCCACCCCACAACTGAAAAATGCCCTTACCACCCCAAATCCCATAGTCACCCTAAAATTACATTTACCACCAATAACACTGTTACCCACCCTACAAGCCTTTATTTATATGTATATATATATATATATATATGTGAATATATATATATATATAATCACTCAACCCACTTAATACTTACCTGCACTTACCTTTAAAACCTTTACCACGCATGCACCTTTACCATTCATCCCTTTACAATGAAATTCGTTGTAAAGGCATGTGTTGTAAAGGCATGAATGGAAAAGGTATATTCGTGGTAAAGGTATGCATGGTAAAGCCATGGTGGTAAACGGATATGTGTGTTAAAGTCATCGTGGTAAATGCATCTTGTTGCATTTGCCGCGTTGTAAGTGATGTTTACCATTAAAGTGCATATCTTTCAGGCTGAAATTCATGGTGGGTCTCTTTGCATACTATTATTGCAGAAATGCTCCTCCCTTTCCTTGTAAAGAAGTGGAGCTTGGGGTAAGTCTGAGGTAATACTTTTGCTTTGTGGTTGGTCTAATTTTTCAGCACACATGATGGACAGACATCTTGTTCACTTTTAAAAGTCTGGTGATTAATTATTGTAAGGTGATTGTTTCCTTCATCTTATTGGGTTGGTAATTGGGTAATGCAGCAGATATACAAGATGCAAGCTATTATGTCAGTTAAAGGTACAATTGAAGAAGTGAGATCAGAAAGACCATCCATAAGGGGAAGATGACCTCACATTGTTATCAGATGTATTGCAAAAATCAAAATAGCTGTTAGCTGCCGCTCCCTCAAGGATTTGTGACTATGTGAGTCCTCAGCAGCCTCCTCAAAAATCAAATACCTTGCAAGATATTATGCAAAATGTAAATTTTTTAACACTTTGGTGACCTGGTGTAAAGATTGTCTTTCCCAATCACGAGGTCTATAGCATCCTTTATCAAAGCTGAAGAAAAGAGTAGGAGAAGCCTTAAAATATGGGGCACTATTGGCATAGGAGGAGGAGCAGCATATGAAAAACTGTGTAGTTTAATATTGGGACATAATGCCACTGTGTTTCTATTTACTTTAACATGATGAGCAGGGTATTGTATTAGTTAAATTATATTATAGAGTTATAAATTAAAAAAGACTGTCTGTGAAAAAACAAAAGCCAATAATTTGATTGCATATAAAATAGTTATAAACTACCTGTAACAGCTTTTTAACGTTCATGAATATGGGAGGTCCAAAAAGGCAGGAAAACATCAACAAGGTTGCACAACTCCAAGATCCACGACTGGCCCTCCCCAAAGAAATTAAGTCACTCCCCATTTAACAGTGAAGAAACCAGGCCCCAGGTGACAAGGCAGTTTATGTAGGTGGGGGCCATTCCGGCTTTTGAAATAGCACAGCACATGCTGCATCAGTGGCTGTATGTAATGTTTTTTAATCCTACGGACCCTGGGGACCGCTTGTTCTTGGGACATGGTTAAATAGTTAAGCAGTTTATAATCACTGGTAGAGTTCTGTCACATTATATGATATGGCATGAATGTATCCTGGATAATCGAACCCCCACTACAGACAACAGCGCACTACGGTTGGATCTGTGCACATTACAGATTAAAAAACAGTAAACTGTTGGACGGCTCATGCGTTACCCTGGGCTGTGAATATGGTTCCAACTGAGCTGATATAAGTAATAGTTTCAAATGTACACAATGGTAAATGTCACTTCTATTGAATGCTTGCAATGATGTAATGTATCCAGAAGACTGTGTTATCCCTTGAAAATGCCAATAAAAATACATAAACAAAAATCAATAATGTTTTTGAATAATGTGATTAGTGGCCTCTATGTCCCCTGGTTTGGCCTGACGGAGCAGTGCAAAGAGAAAATACACATTTGGCTCTTGCAGAAATGGCATCAGTTATAAAGTTATAAAATCTAATTTGGTCAATTACTTCTTTATAAAGTTATAAAATCTAACTTAGTCAACTACTTCTTTCACTTTCTTCTAACATTTGTCTAAGTCACACACAACATTGTTTTACGTCTAACAAAGTGTGTAATAATGTTCCACAGTTGCCTTTTGTCTGAAATCTCTAACCCTGCATTCAGGATCCAACATTGGTGATTTATATTTCCACACTTCTCTGCATCCACAATAAATGTCACTTACAGTTGCAAAATGTTGGCTAACTGTGGACATAGCAAAAGTGAAATGGGGTAAGAGAGAAAACAGAAACACTGGAAATCATCACTTTGACTTATTATTCTGGTTTATATTAATGTATCTGGTTCGAATTGAATAATTAAAGACAAGATGAACCATTTAATGCCCAGCAATTACAGCTGTTCACCTATCATTTCTTACAGAACTGATAAACATACAGAATATCAATAGATATCAGGTACTTAGTTTTGAACCTCTGACTCACTGTAATATAAATATTTTTAGAATAACATTTATTATAAACTAACTTGCCTTATAGTAAGGCAGCTGTATTGTAAAGTATTTCTGTAAGAAGGCAATGTCATATTTATCCATATTAAGTTTATAATTATATTTCTGTGAAAAAGCCTCTACCTCCTAAAAAAGAAAACTGAAACATCTTTTGGATCATACACATATAAAAAATATATCAAAAAATGGAACATTTAAATTCTTTACTTGCAAAAAAAAACAACCCTTTAATACTCACAGTTTAACTTATTTTAGTAAAACAAAATGTTCAAGTGATAACACAAACAGTGAAAGACGACATTCCTGATGAGTACCACTTTGTAATTGAAAAAAAGGTGACTGAATACAATTCTATCACCCAAACCAGGCAATTTAAAACTTTACCTCTGTATTTCCATCCCAGGCAATCAAAGCATCTGAGGAGATTGTGGAAACAGGATAATTTGAGGTAGAATGTTGTCTTTTAACTTTTAAAAATTCACAAGTATTGGCTGAGAACAGTCTACTCCTGAAAAAAACAGTCTATTCACTCTTAATGACACTAGGAATCATAAGTTCCAAACGTGATGCAACATTTTTTATATAAATGTTACTAACTGAGTACACAGCATAGTATCTTTATCAGACTTTTTAATAAGGCATTTGACTGCAGCCAAAAAGGAAGGAGTCCACTGCACACGTTTTAGGTTTCACAGTCAGGAGGGGCCACGCAGTGTAGCATGTCACTCCACTGTCGGGGGAAGTTATCTGTTTTCAGGGGAACCCCCCAGGTGATTCACTACCTGAAAAAAACACCCTCAATTGGGCTCTTCAGGTTACCAAACTCATACTATGGGCCTGATTACGATTTCATCGGACGGAAAAGCCCGTCTGCCGAAATTCCAAAGGGTAGGTTGCTGCCAGTGTGGCAGCCTCCCCACTAGAGCCGTTACAAGTTTCCCCCAGGGTCAGCAGGTGGAACCTCAGTTTCCGCCAACTGGTCCAGTGGGAAATGGCCTACAGCATTGTCTCTGCCCTGTAATAGAGCAAGAGGCAATGCTGTAGTGCATAAAGTTCACCAGCACCCGTCACAATGTTCACTGTCTGCAAAACAGACAGTGAACTTTGCGATGGTGCTGGCCATGGGGGCCCCTGCACTGCTCATGCCAAGTGCATGGGCAGTGCGGGACTCCCCTGGTCCCCCTGCACCCTATCTACCCCGGCCTTTTTATGGTGGTGTTACAGCCATGAAATCGCTGGTGGAGAAGAGGGGTCGTAATCCCCAGGGCAGCACTGCTTGCAGCAATGCCCTGGCATATTATGACTGCCACGACCGCCGGGAAGACTAATCCTGGCAGTGCTGGCGGTCCAACGAGGCGCAGCCATTGCAGTTATAATGTGGCGGCCGGACTGCCGCATTGGCGGTGGTCCGACTGCCACTGCGAGTCTGGCAGTCAGTAGGCCACCAGATGCGCAATGATGCCCTATGTGTCAGCTGTACTGTATCTATTTCATTCCTAATAGGTCGTTGTGGTGGTTTGCCTTTATTAATACATTTCAATGAACAGGCTATATCCTGAATGCAGTGCTTTCAAGGATTGCCATAAGTGCCACAAGTCTAAACGAAAATTTCAGCTTTTTGCTATTGCTTTGGCAATATTTTGGGAAATGAAGAATTAACTATAATGCTTTTTGGTTTGAAAAAAACCTTGAGAGTTCTCTGCTTTTCTGCCAATCATGTGATCTATTTGAATGCTGAGGTTAGAAAGCTTTGAGACACCTATAAGTCTTTGGTGCAAGAATTTTACAAGTGCCATCATGTTATCATTCTCCACATTCTCATAATGCCTTTCTTCTGCTTCCAACTTAGAAACTTTACTAGCAATGACCTCTGCATCATTAACCATTTGCTCAACAATAAAAACTCTGTTTTCTAATAAAGACCATTTGTCATCAATTCTATCAGTTCTCTTGTTTGATTCCAGCAAATAAAGCTTCAAAGCTCTGATTTCCTCGGAGGGAATGCCCATAGTATGATTAGAACAACAGAGGATACTTCTTCGCTCACTTAGCAGATTATGAAGTAGACATATTCTTCATGTTGGACCTGACCCTCACTGAAGGGACACCCCTAAATGTTTTGCCTTGACCCTCCACTTTTTGCTGAATTTGTTTTTGCTGCCCTCAGAACACTGAGCACCCAACCACTGCTAATCAGTGTAACATGCTTGTGTTCTCTCTTTTATACACGGGAGAATTTGTTTACACCCAACTGGTATATTTAATTTACCTTTAGGTCCCTAGTAAAGTGGTACTACATGTATCTACTACATGTATCCAGGGCCTGTGAACCAAATGCTACTAACGGGCCTACACACCCACAAACGTAGTCCTTGAAACATGTCTCAGGCCTGCAATTGCAGCCCGTGAGTGCATTTTTAAACTGCCAAGTTGACCTAGCAAAATAAACCTTTTGTCAGGCCCAAACGTTCCTTTTTAAGTCTAAGGGTAGGCCTTCAGTTGCCGGTTCAGTCCTTCTCACCCAGGCCTTCTGACGGAGCCTCAGGATCGAGGAACCAACAACATTGAAATCAGCACATGGACTCTGCCATGTGTGAGTCCTACCCTGTCTATTGGTGCTTTCCCAATCCGGGAACCTTGGAAGTGAGCCCAGAGGTCAGAATGCAGTGTATTTTAAAAGTTGGACATATGCATTTTAGCTGTGCATGTCCCAGTAGTGAACAACTCTTAAATTTGTTTTTCACTACTTCAAGGCCTATCTCTCCCATTTGATAACATTAGAGTTGACTTATTACATTTAATAAGCTGTAACTTCCAAATGGTAATGGGCCATCAGTTCATGTTTAGTGTCTTTGGAATTGTAATGAAAAATCCCCTCTTATGGTAAAGTCGTATTTTGAATTATAATTTTTAAAATGCCACTTTTAGACAGTTGGCAATTTCCTGCCTCAGTCTTTTAGTGCCTGTAACCTGCCTTTGGGTCACATGACTGGGTGTAGCTAACAGTTGAGCTTTGTGTGTTCCTCCTAGACAACCACATGCAATAGAGAGCTTAGGTGTGCCTGGATAGGCAATCAATGACAGGATAGCAGGGTGGAGCTGGGCACAATCCTACTTACACCTGAATATGCTGTGTCATGTCTTCACACAAATGGGTACATACCCCCTGTAGTTAGCCTTGGGCCAGGGGAGGGAAGGCACGATACTTGTTCCTGCATTGCAGCATCACAGCTCCTTGGAACTGATGACTGATGCATAATCTCAACTGTGTCAACACCGAACTTTGCACCACAAGCCTTTGTTGATGGGATATGCGACAATGATGCAGCACCTCACATCGCAGAGTTTCTCAGCACCTAGAAACCAACACATCGGCTCAGCTGCACAACGCATTCTCAGTGCGTGAATTCACATTTCTTGTTAATCTGGATTTAAGATACTCTTGTTCAGTGATCCTAACTGGGTCCCTGTAGCTAGCCTGCACTCCATCACGATTTGCCTGAACTCATGACTTTGTCTTGGTCTGGCTTGACCAGATATTCACAGTTGGCACTTCGTGTTCTTTTGCAATATTTTCGCTGGAATAATAAAACCTGCATATCTGCAGTTCTACTGATTGGATTTTTGTCGTTTTGGTCTTGTTTTATTTAATAACAATTACTCTATTTTTCTAATCTGGTGTGGGGTCCCTTTGTGTTATGTTTTCACTTTGTTGGAGTGTGAAGTGCTGCACAAAAACTTTCCACATTGCCTCTGAGTTAAACCTGACTGTTATGTGCCTAGCTACTCAATGGTTGAGCACAGGTTAATTTAGGGTTTTACTTGTGACTTCACTCAGGCATGGATTGTGGTTCCCGCTTGAGTAGACGTTAACTCCTCCAACCAGAAACCCAATATCTTACAATCCCCTTTTGAAGAACCTGCTTTGAATGTGGAGAAATGTGATTTTAGAGAGCTAGAAATAGGAATATCCACTATAGAACAATCAATGATATAGGGGGTTATTACAACTTTGGAGGAGGTGTTAATCCGTCCCAAATGTGACGGATATACCACCAGCCGTACTACGAGTTTCATAGGATATAATGGACTCGTAATACATCTGGTGGTATATCCGTCACTTTACCGTCACTTTTGGGACGGATTAACACCTCCTCCAAAGTTGTAATAACCCCCATAATGTTTTAACTGATTGCAAGCAAGTTATATGAGAAGAATTAACTCTCCTTCTTTTTCCCATGCAAGCATATAAGATTAAACAAGTATCGAGCATTGGGGGCTTATAGCCATGACTTAAGTCCACAGGAGGCCTGAAGGTAATTGACAACAACTAAATCAACTAACAATTAGCTCCTTTGCTTTGCTCAAGGAAATATCTACCACTAAACATATGAGTAAAATGTATTTCAGTCTAACTCCAATCAGAAAAATGATTAGGAAGCATCCTTCAAATTTGAAACCAAAAATAGACTCCCCCAAAACACCTTAATAAATGTTCCTGGGGAGGACACAGAGTTTAAAGAAAGAGTACTGCAGAAAATTGAAATCCAATCAAAAATGCAGATATTTTTGTGCCTGAAAGTTTGCAATGTCCACAATACAAAATGGCATCTGCCATTAAAAGATGTGTGAAGTGAAGTTATAGCCTTCATAAATTAAAGGAGAGCCTTGCCGCCCAAAGGACTGAGTACACATACGTAGAGACTGCAAGATTCAATGTAAATCATACGGGAAAAGGGCAATACTCAAAAGAAGCTGACCGAACCAGAGTTTCACCACTACCCCCCTTTCCGCATAATGCCTGGCAATATCTAAAGCAGCTACCTTCTAATTTTAAGTACATGCTGTCTGCTATCGTGACCTATAGTCAACATAGCCAATGGCAACCTGAAATGGAATGAATATTCTCCAATCAAACATTTCAAATTGAATATCAATTAGTTCCTTCTCTAAACATCACCTCTACATCAAGTGCATTATGTGCATTGTTAATATTTCAAGAGTGTTTTCACAAAAACAAAATATCTTCTGTTGCTTATTGTAATAAGATCCAGTAATATTAAACAAATAATAAAAGGGTCTGCTGTAATAAAAGAGATGTACTTTGAATTTCTGTGACCTAATTTTGATTTTATGATGCAACCAATGTACTAATATGTGGCATCACAAAATTTCCAGTCACAGGATGGTCACAGAACAAGCTCTCAAATTAATATTATTAGATGGGTCATGGCTATATTTGCTCTCCGCTGTGATTGGCCACAAACACAGGAAAGGTGGCCTGCATGCAACAGCAGACCACCACCACGTCTTTAAATTCTCACATGGAATGTTTTATAAGAAAATAATTTCCATCTACATTCTCCCCCGAGATTGTCTTGTTGTGTAGTTATTTTAGTCATAGCTCCATGCAGGTTATTTTAACACACTAGGCCGCTGTGCACTTTAACCTAGACATCTTTTATTCAGCGTCGTCTGATTATTGTTAGAATAACCAGTTTTACGGTCTTGTTTTATTTCCGTCTATCTAACTGTTTTTGCCCAGGTCAGCACTCAGTTCTCAAACAAGACATTCTCGATCACTCTGTGCTTTTTCCAAGGCTACAGCACGGTACATTGCTGATGAATGTGGTAGAAGTTTAGTCTCCAACATTCGTAGAAAATACACATCTTTACATAGGGACACTTTCTCAGAATATCAGCTGGGTTATTATAAAAACACTTCCTTGTCCCTTATACATTAGAGGGAGATTCCAGCCAGGAAACCACAACTGTATGCTGATTGCCGAATGCTTCGATACAGATGCTAAAGCAGACTGCAGGCCTTTGCTCAGGTATCATTAGAATAATGACAGCCTACGCGACAGTCTAATGCAATTTACAAAGGGTAAGGTTCTCAAGAGAACTCTTCCTCATCGTGAATTAGGTATTACCTCCTTTGGGGTGCTGGTATCTGATCGAAAACCATTGCTACTCACAATTATGAGGGGATGCTCATTTTATTGCCCCTTCCTAATTGTGATACAGAATGGATAACAACATCCATTTTGTGAGCTGGAAAGGCTTTTCCAACTCACAGAGTTGATTTAGTGGATTGTACATTACACCATAGCAGCGGTTTTGAACCTTCTGAATTTCGTGGACACCCCATTATTCACAAGTGGAATCCAGCCACACACCCCTAAGCAATTTCAATATTCCCATCCGCAAAACAATAAACTAAAAACCGAAACAAATGTACATCAAATACACAAATTATGAAATATTAATTTTCACAAACAAAATTCAAAATGCCATTTTATTTTATTTGGGAGGTTGGAGTGTTTCATAATGTGGTTTTATTTCTAAATGTCAAAGTGATATGCTAGATTCCAGCATATCATTTTCTCTTCTCTGTCCCAAATGCATGATCTGTTTTTTTGGGGTGTTTACCAGTGCTTTACTCGGGTCCATTAATGATCCATGCTAGATACCTTTTGCTGTACTTGTGCTATTCCCACATATCCAGTAAAGGATGCCAACTTACATTTTCCAAATTGTTTGAAAATTTTCAATTTTGCTTGTTTTTGTATGCATACTTCCTCAATCTATAAATATTATTTAATTTTTAAACAGTGGTGAACCCAAAGAGTAGCCTGTCCCTAATGTCCAGAGGTCAGGAACCACTGCACAGCAAGTGCAAATGCAAATGTGTTTATTATTTCAGGCCTCTAGTTCTGTACTACTACAACAGTTTAGATTCACTACCTCAAAACATTAAGGTTTGTTTCTCCAAATATGACAGTATGTTCTTGGAATATTTCTCTGTGTTAAACTTCCATGTTTCTACTTATGCTTCAAAGAAAGGTCAACAGTCTATAAGGTATCCACAAGAACTGGAATCAAGGTCCTGACTTCACTAACATAGCATCTTTATTGCCTACCAAGGGTGTTGTGAGTCACAATGCCCAAATACGTTAAAAATGGCCTTCATCATTTACCAATAACATGAGACTTCAATGGAATCATGGGAAATTCAGTTTGTGTTTGAGGCCTGATGTGTAGTGAGTCCTCCAGTTATGTCCCTGACATTTTTTAGTACTCCAGACTTTCCTCCTTTGTAAGGTGCTTGATGTGAGCGAGTTTGGAGTATATACCTTGCACGCATGCCAAGTAAGCTTTAGATCATGACAACTTTCAATTTTAGAAGGCATTATTTGAAGTACAAATACGTTGTGAGGGCCAATAACGTGGCAGAACTGCATGATCCAGGGAACACTTGTCCTCTGGTTGCATGCCAAGGCCCAGCTGATTTCCTGCTCACAGAAACTTCCAACTTCTGAAAAAACAGAACCTTAGAAAGGCATAAAAAGGTGTTGCATGGATCCTGGAGGAGAATGAGAAACTATAACGATCTCCAAAGTATCAAAAGCCATTTATTAGAAAGGTAAATGGCAACTGCTAGATTCAATAATTGAATTCCAGGAGCATTGTCACTATGACAAACTTGATTTGTCCTTGCCAGGGAGAGAAGTAAATGAGTTGTGGCACTTCTTATCTTGTAAGCTAAAAACATCCCCCGAAGTGTGCCTGGAACGCTGCACCAGATGAAGGTTTCTAGGTGAACTTGCACAAGTCATTTCAATGTATCCCATGGGCTCCTTTTTTCCCATGTGCGTAAATCTACATGGTGTAGATTTAAACACAGGGGAATGAACCCCACTGTGCAAATCTACATTTCTCTATTCGGAGGTGATCCACCCTTCCCTTCCATCCCAGAAGGGGTGTTATTCCAGGAGGAGTACATTTCCAATGATTTCAAGGGTGGAAAAGGGTCAGGTCAGAGATTGGCAATGCCCATAAACATACAAGTTTTTGGATGATCCCAAACTTACAAGGCTAATTACACCTGGCAATGTCCTTTACCCAACCCCAGTGTTGGATTTACTACAGTAGATTTCTTTAATAATAAACGCATTTAGGCCTGCTGGAATACCTTTTGAATTCCTAGCAAGAAGAAGTGTAGATAATTTGGGCTGCAAACTTACATTTATGGCCGAGCATACCTTTGAGAAATGACAATTGTTAATTAAGCTATTTGCTTAGGTAAGCCTGAATGTGCGAATACATTTAAGAATGAGGCCCAAAGTATTTTTTGTATTTTTTTTGTGATTTCTCTAAGTCTGTTGACTGAAGGGCATATTTACAAGGGGAGGTGTGTTACTCTTGCACCACGCAACGTGGTGCAAGTGCGACGCAAGCCCAATATGTGATTTACAAAGCCACACAATGCTATCTTGTGCAGCCCTTAGTAGCTTTGTAAATCTGGAGTAAAGCAAATCGCTGCATTACGTTACTCTGCTCCAGGGATTCCCAAGCAACATCCATGGACTTTGACATGTTTCCTGATTTACCGGAAGTGGTAGACCTGGGATGTGCCAAAATGCTACTACTTTCTGGGGAGGCGAAAGCGAGGAGAAATTTTCTACAGCACTCATAGAAAGAGGTAAATGACTCAGGGGATTATTTTTGCACAGGAAGGAGTCCCTTCCTGCCCAAAAACAATCCTCCTTACAACGCAGGAACCCTTGCACTATGGAGAAAGGGTGCATGCATTGGCGCAAGGCTGCCTAAACGGTGCCAGGCAGGGACAAAGGCAGGAATATGCTGAGTCTTTTAAATATGGCACATTCCTTCCCGTTCACTGTCATGCAGCGCAGGAAGCTTCCTGCGCTGCGTGACTTGGTCATACATGCCTCTAAATTTATAGACAAAGTGGTAAACGTATGCACCATATTCGTAAATTTTTCAAATGAATATACACACCCACTACTTACATGTAGAGCTAAAGCCTGCATTTTCAAAGCACTGGCATCAATAATTCCTTACATCTCTATAAATAAATATTAATGCTGAGTATTTCTTCAGAAGAATCGGCCATTGTTCATGGCACATTTTACTTCGGTTTGTTTGGTGGAAGAGAAACAGACCCACTTTTTGTGACTGGAGAGTAAGCGCACATATCTAAAACAGGAATGTCAGTGGTTTCTTTAAAAGAGGAAGTCCCCAATTATCATATTTGTAATTAGAACCGTATTTTGGACACTGCTGGCTTTCCGGCCGCACATCTTATTGGAATGCAGTCTGCATCTGATTAGCCAGGAAGTCTCATCCGCCGTTCCACAGGATGAAAAGCTGAGCCTGACAGGGACATGGTGGTTATTGTTGTAACAGTGCTGGAGCTTAGGCAGTTTTCCAGGGCCTAATTATTTATTTGTGGTGTAAATGTTTATATGCCAGAAGACGAGGTTTAACACTGTATAATATGACTTATTGTTAAGGTTTTAATGAAAAGCAAGAATTGACAGTCCGACAAGCCAACATTTAAGGATTTGTCGGTATATATCTAAACAGCTACTCCATAGCAAATGTATTTGTTTTAAAAAGTTGCCAAAATTGTAACCACTGAAGAACACAATGAAACCTCTTAAAACATTTTATTCATTAGGGAACTGACATAACAGCCATATTGATGGCTTGACGACATTCTGATTGATAACTTGTTTACAATGCGTACTTAATGGTTTTATGAATCTTTTTTGACTTGAATATCGTTTGCCACCTGAAAACAGCCAGGTGATGTCATATGTCTTGAAAACAAGCAGTGAATATTTAAAATATACAAATTAAGTAGCGAAAAATAAAAACTGTTAAAATAGCGCAGATTGCTGCCTTTACCAGTGTTAACAACTTAAGTTGCACATTTCTGTCCAGGAAGTATTCCTTTTTTTTTTTTAACAATACCCTCAGTGCACACCACTCAATAACATGTCGGTAAATCAGCATAGAACCAGAAATTGGGAATTTGCATCGTGAAACGACATATATCATCGGGCAGAGGAATGAATAATCAATATGGTGCCACATTTCTTCTAGTATTTCTTCTGATTGAAGGCTTTGGAACTGATTCTAAGGCTATCTGATAATGGCAAAGATGCCTTCCATCAAATAGGAACCCAAAGCCAAAAGCTGACGTGACATGTGAGCAAAGGACAGATGACCAAGGTCATAGAAAGTGCAAGTAAAGGTCGCAAAAACATAGCAGAGACCTAGTAATTAGCCCACCACGCTACATCCACCAACACGCCACTATGAATGCATAACCAAACAATAAACCCTTCCCGATCCCACTGTATGTGAGTACTGCTGCAAAACTATCAATACATCTGACTACTGCAAACACCAAAATACAAAGGATAAAAACCCAAATGTTGTTCAAAACGAACATTATGTGCCAACAACTAGCACTATCAATATATGTGCACACACTGTATCACTTCACTGTTATAACAGGCACTGAGTATGTCACTATAACACCCCTGAAACCAGATCTAAGGATTATATGACAATGACCATCCAGTGGTGAGTGCACCTTTCTGAGCAGCAAGAAAATGCACCTGAAAACAACTCAACCCAATATCGTGGTCACAATCAGACCCAGGACCCTGTAGAGTATGGAGTGCTATGCCAAAGGAAAGGCATGACTATGTAAACTGTAACTTGATGGTGTTACTACAAAGAAAACAACAACTTGCATGTAGCTACCTTTGGACAGAGTTACTCCTAAATCCTCTTCACTGGTTATATTCCTCATGTATACATCCTAGGACAAGGAAGAGGCATGAAGTAATTCCCTGATTCTATGTGTAGTCTTCATTACACTAAGTGATACTCTTCCCTATCATGGTCCTACATCCTACTTTCCTGCTTAGGTGATAGCGAGCATGGTTCTCATCAGCTGTGCAGGAAGTGTCTCGAAGTTGTGGCATTATCATTTATAAAAGAGTTCGGGTCATTTACAAGGCCTGTGGCGCAAGGTGGCATAGCAACTGCCTTGCTGCGCACCCTGTGCCACTGGGAAAGGGCAGAAATGTGCTGTATCTATAAGATACGACACATTTCTGACCGCTCCCCCATGCTGGTGCACAAATAGCTGCCTAGAGCCAACTCAGGCACCCTTGCACCATCGTGCAAGGGTGCCTGCATTGTGGGGATGATTGTTTTTGTGCAGGAAGGGGTACCTTCCTTCACAAAAACAATCACAAGAGGTGTTTTCCTCTTTATATGTGTGCTGTAAAATGCAGCACACATGGAAAAAGAAAAAACGGAGAGAAATACAGATATTTCTCCCTGTTGGGTAACTCCTAAACCACCTCTAAGGTGGCGTAGGAATGTGACGCATTCCCAGACTTGTAAATCTGGGAATGCATCAGACTCCTTTGGGTTTCATGGGTGTTTCGTGGGAACACCCCAAGCAACACTCATGGAACGCTCCTTTCACGCAGTGTTATGCGTAAAAGGGGTCCATATTCACAAGGCCATGAAAAGCCACGCAAGGTGGTCTTGCGTGGCCTTGTAAATATGGGCTGGCACACTGCACAACTGGAGTGTCAAAACAACTTAACGCTCTGGTGACACAGTGTGTTGCTCGGGCCTCGTAAATGAGGCCCTTAGTGCTTATAATTGCCTGTCAATGGGTTGGACACACCTCACTGATAAAGACTGGATCAAGATTGAGCAGAACTAAAAATAATGAGGATTACTGGCAAGTAATGACAGGGTTCTCAATGGCCACTTATACCCTCTACAAGGAACAATGATGTACTCACTCTTAAGATATGACCATGAAACATCGTGCACATATAAAGAGTTGTTATAGTCCTCAGTTCCAGCAGCAAGCGCAAATAAACCCAAGACCTGATTCTGAAAATCAAAAAATACCATTTGTGACTGTTAGTGGCTGTTTTGGGCATGCACGGTAACTTAGCTCATCTTTGGTGTGTGAAAGGTGCTGTGAATTGGGATCCTACTTCACTTACTTCCTGAACAAACAAAAACAAAAGTACTAAAAAAGGAGAAAACTTTTGGGATACCCCACCCTGAAATGAGTGAAACGCTGGTTGTCTATTCAAAACAGACACACTTAAGTCTGTAAAACTGGAAAGTTACAATAAAACAGAGTATCTATAGTAAAAAAAAGTACAGCTTTTAAAAGCCATCTTCGCTGGTGCATTTATTTTTCAATGTGCCCTGAGAGCAGCAGAAATAGAGTGCACCTCATACTCTCGTATTTCTCTGACATGCTTTTAAGAAATATGTCTGTCCTGAGTGGTGCTAAAACATGCTCACTTCAACCTTTTATAAGCAGCTTAAATGCAATGACAGATCTGCTGTCTTCATTCCATCGTTTGGTATTTCTTTCATTTCATTTTTAAAGAAGGGGAGATGGGCTGATAATGGACAGTTCCCTTTTCTTTTGAAATGGCACAAATTCTTTGTTTGATAGCACTGTGAATAATCCTGTGAACATTTTGCTGTTTTGAAAGCCATCTGTCATCCAATCACTCAGCATCTAATACAAGCAGTATGTGCACTTAACTTCAACCCTTCTTTTCCTGCACGGGGAAAATAAATGACTCACTCCATTTTGCTTAGTTAGTCTCTCCATACATTTTTAGCCTCATGAGGGACTGAACTGTTGAATGTGCCGTTTGGAGTAAGGTTGAGTCATTGTGAAGACAAGCAACAGCACCCAAAGTGATATTTTGCCACTCCCCAGCTAGCTGTTGACCCCCCTGATGTCTCTCATCCCTGCTTGTAGCTTCTAAGGCAGCCACCTAGGATGCAGCACTAGCCCTGCAGCAACTCCCAACATCTTTTGTGCTGCAGACCAGATAGAATTTTACTCTTTTTGGGTGATAGTGCACTTTACAAATACACATAACATAACATCAAAGAGTTTATTAAGGTTAGGATATATATTTTGTAATTAAACAGGCCTGCTTCCCTTGATTATTTTGTTTTAAGCTTTAGCTGCGAAAAACAAAAATTCTACAAACAAATATACATCAAAGCTAGTTACAAAAATATCTAAGATATAATACAACATTTTATGGCATATCCAATTTAACACTTAAATAACTCACTTAAACTGTACTTTCAGATGCTTTTTCATATGTATGCTTCCAGGTAAACACACAAATATGTTGAATGGTTTGGGTATCGTGCAACGTAGGTATACAACCTTTATAGCCCTGAGGGTGATGGGATACACAATTGTTGACTACTTTTGATGTGTTGCCCTCATTTGTTGTCAGATAGGGATTTCAATTTCAGCATCCAGTCTCATGTTAGGTGCAGTAGATTGGTTTTTAGTTATTTGGTGTTATATAAGTATTCTGTGGTCGCAAGAGGAGGAAGGAAAAACCAGTAGGTTTTTGTAGCACAGCACAACCAGTAAAAGCTGTGGTCAGGGTTCCACTGACCAACAATTCTACCACGACCATCACATTTCTTAGATGATGTGGTGGGGTTCTGTGATGCTGTGAAATCACATTATACCTATATTCACCACACGAAGGCATGGTTAAACTGTGTTCAGATCCTGTAGCTGCAGAGCCATGTCTCGAGTTTCAATTAAATCCAACTGCAAGCAGAATTAACTAATGTTTCAAACTGTCTCTGAAACATCAGTGAGATGTCTGTGGAATCACTGAGATGCCGTTGCATACATCTTGCAATTAAATTATGTTATATCCTGACCTGTACTCGTCATGCTGCAATAATTGTCCACACCACCCCAATCCGACTGCATCTGCATGATGATTAGACCATGCATCCCATTAGTAGCCCCTCCACAATAAGTGACAAAGATAGCAGATATCCAGAGCATGAAATGAGTAGGTTTACAACAAAAAACCTATTTCACTAATATATTTCTCATGGTATCTGAGGCCGGCACAAATACTTCACAATCCACACTCTTCTGCGCTCTGTTGCCTTATGGACCCTAATGTGCACTCATTGGCCTCTCAAATAATCTACCTGGACCTTTCATTTCTCAGTGAGAAACTCCAGAAATATAATGCTAGATATACACTACTCTCAGTTCACTAACACCAGCTCAAAATTCCTAAAACTAGTTTAGATGGTCTTTGTCTAACAACCAAGCTTTATAGTAGTCTATCAGTGATGATCAGTAATAGCTCTGCCTAGTTTCAGATAATGCTGAAGACCGTTTTATTCCCAGAACCAGAACATTGACCATTAGCCTGGCAGAATAAACATATAGCAGCACAAACATGCCAAGCCAGATTAGCACTGTCTTATATAAATTGGGATAACATAACAAAGTACACAAATAGCATAGTTTGGGCTACTGCAATAAATTAGGACCAATTAGACCACTACTAGATTTAGCTCATAATATGTCCCGTTAATGATCACCATTGTTTACTAAGAAGAGCGATTAGATATATTACAAATTTTAAGCATACAAAAGCAAAACAAGCCTCTTCAGCCTAATATCAGATGCTGATCTAACCAAAGAATTCAAACAATCTTCGAAAAACACCTGCAGGTGCTGGTATATATTTTTCAGAAATTTTAATCTTTTACATTTTGTAACTGGTCATTTTTTCTGGAAGTGACTACTGGTTTAGTGATAGAATTTCCCTTGATTGTTTTTGAACTGAAAATAGAATGAGCTGTGACCAAAGACCCATGGACTAGCACTCGAGCCTCTAGAAACCATTTGTAACTGATTTACCAGTGAATATAGAGTTGAATCCTAAGTGCAAGAAATCTATAGTATTTTGCACAACAGTACATTGGAATTACTTATGGAACTTAATGAAGTGCTCGCCTTTCGAAGCCAGATGCTTAATGGCTGTCCACAAATGTAAATGATTAGCTGAATAATGGAACATATTAAAGTGCTGACATTATAGAAAATGTTTAGTTAGATGGAAATTATTAAATAAGAAGATGTGTTTAGTTACCTCCATGCTTTGTTATGGTTACTTTAGGGACCTAGGCCAATGTAATCTACAGTAGGGAAAGCCATAGACTTTGGAAAGGTCATACATACCACTTCCACTCCAGACTTGGCAACAGCAAGGAGAGTGCTGAGCTTTGAGGAGTCAGATATATTGCTCTCACTTCCAAACTGAACAACATTGGTAAAGTGTTGGACTTTTGAGGAGTTTTGTTCACTATTCTCACTCTAACGGAAGCAACAGTAGGGAAACTATTGGATTTGGAGAGGCTAGGTTTCCTATTCTGACTCCAAACTGAGTGCACCAGTAGGTAAATTGTTTGACTTTGATAGGGTCATATTTACTCTTCCCAATTCAAACAGAAAAACATTGGCGAAAATGTTCTAATTTGGAAGGCTAAATGTACTATTACTGCTCAAACTTTAACAGCAGTAGAGAAAGGGTTAGATTTTGAAGTTGTCATGTTTAATATTTCCAATCCAACCTAACCAGCAGAAAATGTTAGACCTTTGCAGAAATCGCATTAATATTCTATTATAATTAAAAATAAACTAAATCAAATGAAAGTACTATATGTATATAACAATCTAATAATGAAGAAGGAAGACACTCCACTGCAATCTCACCATGGGTATTTTTGGTGCAAGAAACACAACACTTTTCGAATTTCCAAATATGCTGATCACATATCACTGAGTGAACATTATAAGTTTTAAGTGATGCATATTTGCTGCTCACATTTTAAATACATTTTCACCAATCATCAAGTCGATTTTGAATGTAGGCGTACATATATGATTATCTCTTTTCTTTTTAGGATTATTAGGGGTATATCTAAGAATCCCTGTGCAATGCAGTCCTGAAGATGGTCTTGTTTATTAAATACACTACAGACAGAAACATCAATAGTGTTGTCAAACTCTCTACTGACGTTCCAATTCCAAAGCTGATGTGTTACATTCTTTGAACTATTTTCATAATAAGAGTGAATCATCATGCATTTATAAATAGGTGATTAACAGATTAGTGTATATGGTGCTTGTTATCTGCCCACAGCAAATGTTTGATTTTTACTGGTTTTTGTACCCTATGTTGATTCATTTTTCGGATTCAGTTTGAAAGCTCACTAACTGACTGCCTTATTTTTTTACATCTTTTTGTTTTATCTTACGTTTTCTGATTCTACTGATCACATGGATATTGATTATCTCAGAGATCAATTTCTTATTTTTTGTATAGACATGCAAATAGTTGTACAAATCATCTCTTAACTTACTCGTAATTGGTCTTGTTGGACCTTTACCTCAGTAAATTTTAAAAGAAGCTAAAAGACAAAATCAAAAATGTTTAGCAATGTTTTATGATAAATTTAAGGACAGTATTGCTCAAATTTCAAATCTGGTTACGGACTGTTCAGATGTTATCAATCTCTCATATTTGATGTACAAAACGATTTTACAATTGCAAGTCTTTAGTTCACAAAATCACAAGGCTTGCCACTGTAAAAGAGTGTTTTAAAAAGTACAAAATCATTTTTGTGAAACAGAGAAAAAATCTTTGTGGCTTGCAAAATAATTCTTGAATGTCCTAAGGAATCACAATTAGGAAAAGGACGTTCCCCCTCTTGCTGTAATTCGCAGTAACTTGTGTAAATACTTTGCAGGACCTAATTCATTGATCACATAGTGACACCTCAAAAAAAAAAGAGCAAAAGATATATTGTCCCCGTGGAACAGCTTCCTTTTGGCAAATTCTTATGGGCAGGATGGGGGTCTGCTGTTCCTTGCACGAACATCCCTGCATTCACATTGCTCAAAGGGGCTTGTGATCTGTCTAATTAATATTCATTAGGCAGGTTGTTTTGTGATGATCTTAAAATGTGCAAGTTGTGACACGTCCTTTAAATACATAGGTAACATTGCAAACTGCAAACCCAATTTTCAAACCTGTCAGTGTGCAAATTGCATATTCACGGTTTGCAAACAGGCACAGTACATTAGGCTCCATGTTCCTGCATTAGAGAACTGGTTGGCCAAGATCACACAAAAGGAAAGATTTGACTTTTGATCCCCACCTGCATATTTTGATAATTTGCAGAGAAGGTCTTCTGGAAGTAATTCAGGACCAAGCATGCTTTATTCAAAGACAAATAATTTGAAAATGTTAAGCAATAACCTGTGCCAATATTGCAATATTATGAGACAGTTTCTTAGTGAGCATCCCTAGAGACGCTTAACAAGCTGGATAGAAAATGACGGCGCTTAGTCATTAGCAGTGTTAACAAGTATTTAATTTGTGCATGCAGTGGACACCAACACTGATTGTTGGTTGCCAATATCCTATTTTTCATCATCAGACTTTGATCCAATTTTATTTTATGTAAATTGATGTTTTAAAGCACAGAGCTACTCTGAGAAATTCGGTTACTGGTTGACTGGGATGTGAGCCTTGGTCAAGCAGCAACTACAGTCCTTCTCAGGTTAAGGCACAAGCAATACCCAAATTAACCTGTGCTCAGGCCCCTTGTAGCTTGGCACAGAGCAGTCAGGCTTAAATTAGGGGCAATGAGTAAAATATTTGTGCAACACTTTACAGTAAAAACAATGGAAACCTCATACTAAAGATCCCACACCACAGTTAGAAAAACAGAGCAGAATTTAATAAATAAAACAAGACCAAAACAGCAAAAATGTAATCAGTAGAATCGTAGTTATTCGTTTTTTATGGAATAAACTGTAATATAGCACCTAAAAGCTTAACTCCTCAACCGCAGCTATCCGGTCGCACTGAAGTGGGTCAAAATCAAAAGTTCAGGCCAGCCGCAATGAAGAGCAGTTCAGGTACGTTCCCAGGAAAATAGTGTTTCAAAATTGGCATTTGATCTCTAAACTTGATAAATCGTTCAAGAGACCTTTGTTTGCCCTAAGAAAAGATCACAGTAAAGGGAATCAAGTGTTAAGAGCATGCACACCACACATTTCTGTTAGAAGTGATTTACACAACATCTGGAAATTGGCTCCAATTGAAGGACATCATAAATGTGGGTCTTGTGTTTGTTGTAGTAACACAAGTGAAGGGAAAGAGTTTGTGCATAAAGACATCAAATTGAGTCACCCTGAACTGTCAATCTGTAAAACCAAAAATGTTGTATATGGAATTGTTTGTTCTTGTAAAAAGGTGTATATTGGTAAGACCAACTAAGAAGTAAGACAGAAAATCACACAACAGATTCAGAATAGGATGTAGAGTCACAATGGCACCATTGGTTAATCATTTTTTAGAACATCATCACTCAAAGAATGATTTTAAATGGACAGTTGTGGCAATGGTAACTGTAGGTTTTAGGATTAGTGATTTAGATGGATTGTTAATGAGGAATGAAGCCCGTATAATTCTGAGATTCACCACTGCATTGGATGGCCTTAATGAATTTAATGAACTGCACAATTTATTATGAGTGGGGCATAAACTGTTTAGTGATAGCGCACTCGTGGCCATGGGAATTCCAGGGGGCTAAGCCCTTGGTTGGTAAGAACTATTATTCAACTATTCATTGGGAGACTTGTGTAATCCATTGTCTTGGGTTGACCAGATGATGCTGCAAGCCCTACTGGTGATCAAAGTGATACTATGGGTAGGGCCAGGTACCAATTGTTTAATGATAGAGCTAGCTTTAGAGTGAGCTGAGGAACACTACTGGTTCCAGAATCTACTAAACTAGTTCTAAGGCCCTTTAGCATAGGCGTTATTTTTTTGAGGATGCTAGTGTAATCTTGTGGTGAGGTGTCCTGTACAGTTCAGATTGGAATTGGTGCTTGATTTAGTCCCACTCGAATATGGATGCTACTAGAGGTGTCCGGCAGAGTCTCATCCCATGTTCACTACATGATCCAGAATCCCTTTAAAAAAAACTTTTTTCAGTAAGGTTTGGTGATTGTGATAGATTTGTGCACACATACTTACTGGGTACGTCGGTGTTGTTAGCTGGTCCTTCCATGTGTACAGGCAGTGTTAATTAGTTGATGAATATTTGTAGATGCTGGTGTATTCTCGTAGGAAGGTGTCCCATGTGGGTCAGATTGTAATTGGTGCATGCTTTGGCCCCACTCAATTGCAGGTTTGATTGGAGATTTTCAGCAGAGGCCTATGGCATGTTCACTATATGTCCCAGAATCCACCTTTTTCGGTAATTGTTGGTGATTTTGATGGATTTTCGCAAATAATTACTGAGTGCATCTGGGTTGTCAGCTGGTCTGACTATGTGGATTCGATGTAGTCGAAGATGTAAGAAAAGTGCACTTGTGGCATATTTCCTCCACGTCATCTGGACTTACCGTAGCCCTATTTAAGACTCAGAGTGCTTGAGCATGACCCTTTGCCTTCTCGGACTGTGAGGAGACTAGTCCGGGTGCATTCATCATGGAATTCTGTGTGAGAAGTTAGTGAGTATTATTAAGGAGTGTGGCATCTCAGACATATTGTGCACTGTTTGGTGAAGATCATGGAGTTAACATAGGTCTTTTTTACAAAGGAGATACTTTGAAGGTAGTTGCTCTGGATCAGTGTGACCTTTAGTAACTTCTTGTTTAAAAGTAAGATGCTTTTTCTTTTCCTTGTATTCATGGTTTTAGTGTGATGGTGGAGTTCAGAATAAGATAGGGGTGTTTGTAAATATGTGCTGTGAGGGTTTGCTTGGGTTGTCCGTTTTTACTGCTATGCAGAAATGTTGGTCACATTGATGTGTTGTTACACTGACACAACTGTAATGATGATTTCTTGAATGATTGTATCTTTTTGTGATCCAACTTTTGAAGGTGTAGCAGTGAGTCAAAGTGTACTGAAATGGTTTATGAATCTCTTTCAATTATTGTCTATGAAACACTGTATCTTTGTAAGATCTTTCAATTGATGGCATAGCACCTTAACAGTTGAAGTTGTAGTGGTTTGCTTACATGTATCAACACGGCTGCTGAAGCTTTTTTTGGCTTGGTTTATGAAACACTGAAAATATATATTTTTTTATCTAGTAGTTTATAGTATAGCTACTCGTTCACATCATTTCAGTGGCAGTACCTTGTTTTATAGTTAAGAGTGCGAGTTGGGCCCCGGGTGATTTGAGTCATGCCACAGTGTGTTAGACATTTCATTTTTTATTTTATTTTTTATTTTTATTTTCAGAATAGTGGTTGGCAGCATGCTACAGAATTTGCTACAAGGAAGGAAGTTTTCCCCTTTTATTAGCATTTGGTGCAGAACTGGCATTGTTTTCAGTTCCTTCTGATTTTGAAGTAACGTTTAGATTGGTGAAATCAGTAGACAGTAGGTAGGAGGCAATACAGGAGTTTAATGTCATTTGTATATGGTTCCCTTTCAGTGTATCCGAGAGTTCTGAGTCCTGAGGAAAACCCTTAAAATGTGTGGGTTTGAGGCACGTCAACCTTAGAGAGCACCCAAAGAGAACAAGTGAAGGTTATTAGGCTAACAGGGAGAATTAGAATTGTTGTTCTGGAATACACAGTACCATTGTTATTTGTCACATTTATTACTGAGAATGTTGGGCATTTGTACTAGGCTCTACAATTAGGAGCGGCAAATGAATTTAAAATATTAGGGCTCTTTTCTTGTCTTTTTTTGAGAACTTTTTCAGAATCCGGATACCAAGTTTTTATCAAAGTGTATTGATTGTATATATGTGATGTTATTAGATATATGTATGCGATATATATGTTTTGAGTAATGCAAATAATATGTTTGAGTTTTCTAAAAAAAAAAATGGTATATTCACTGTTGGTCTTTTGTGTTTCACACTATTGTTGAATACAATTGTCATATTTTATTCATATAGTTTAATAAAACATTGGGAACACCAATTTATTTTCTGCTCCCCCACATTAATAGAACATATTGATGAGTCAGCATTGACATTTCTTCTTATTTCATTATTATTGGTCCAGCCTCGCTGTCTTATCGACCAGACCCCTTTTTTTTGCAAGCAACTTTCTAAAGGTGGCATTTTCAGAATTGCAACCTAAAATCCAACTTCACCATGAGTTAGGATTTTAAATTGTGATTCCAGAGACACCTAACATGATCTGATTACCTATTCCCATTTGGAAATCACACTTATACAATTTAGTAAAGTAATTCCAGTGTTATCCTGTTATGCACACACCTGGTTCCAACCGTGGAGTTGATGCTGGACCTCCAACCCCAGCCGGGGCAGCTTAATGAAACAATTAACAACTGTTTGGCTCCAAAAACTCACCCCTGAGGGGAAAGGAGAATGGGATAAAACAAGAAAAGATGAACTTGTATTATTGAGGGAACTGCTTAGCTGTCTTGTACATTGACTATTGTGTGAGAAGCAGCAGAAACCGTTTCAAGAATAAACTGGTGATTCTCTTGCACTCTGAAGCATACAGGATTCCGATTTAAAGTCAAATACAAATTCAAAATGTAGAAGTTTCTTCCAAAATACTGGAAATAACTTAACAAGAAACACAGTGGCAACTTTCAGATCAGGTACAATAGAGTTCAAAGTGCTGATATGAAAGAGTCCAGAGCACTGGGCCTCATCGGGTTCAATACTTAAATAATGTCCAATATCTGGAAACATGCTTATGCCTTCAAGGGAAATCGTCTTTTGGAATATTTGGCTAACCTATGTATTAGTGTGCACTAATCTGAGGGGAGAGTACGTAGCCATGACAGTACTTGAATTGAAATTCGCAGATGACATGAGACTTGATGCAAGAAGCTCAGAAGAAGGCGGCATTGTAGCTCATGAAGGAAGACACTGGAAGTGTCACAGACACATAGATCTCAAAATCATCAGAAAGGCTTGGAAGACTAAAGTGCTAGAAGTTCTGGGTGACTCAGGAGGTGAGTGCAGGGTCTTGCTTGCACAGGACAGGAAAGTTGAAGCATCTGGGCCACTCTGGAGGTGGGTGCAGGGAGATTGCTTATGCAGGACGGTTACGAGACCAAGTACCGATGCAGCTTCAGTAGAGAATATAGACAGGAAGCAAAGAGTGTTCCAGAAAGGCACATGTCCTGCATGACAGCGTTGAATATTCCAATGAATCCTGAGGAAGATCACATGCTACATACAACATAACCCCAAGTGCATGATGGTACAATTCAGTGGCTTACAATGGAAATGTAACTTTCCTAAATAGACTTGATATCTGCAGGTGCACAGTAGACCAAACTTGCATAGCAACAGAACAGGAGGGTTAATGGTTCAGACTTCCTGGGAGGGGAATCGTGGAGTTCTTAAGACAGGAAGGCACCACAAGTGAAACATGACTTAGAGTGCTTGGTACAGAGGGGCATGACAAGGGAAGGGTAACATGAGCCCAGCGAGTAACACCCACAGCACATAGGGCACAAGATGGAGTCGTGACATATCCTATGGGAGAGGTAGGCCTTATGGTAGTAAAAAAATAATTTCAGGGCATGTAATACTTTAAAGTGCTTGTGCTACTTTTTAAATACATTGCACCCTGCCCTTTGGACTATTCAGGGTCCTTACTGGAGGTGACTTATATGTATTAAAAAAGGAAGGCTTTGGCCTGGCAAAAGGTTTATTTTGTCAGGTCGAAATGGCAGTTTAAAAGTGCACACACAGGCTGCAATGGCATGGCCTGAGCCATGTTTAAAGGGCTACTTATGTGGATGGCACTACCAGTGCTGCAGCCCCACTAATAGCCTTACGGGCCCAGGGCACTTGTAGTGCACTTTACTAGGGACTTATAATTAAATGAAATATACCAATTGGGTATAAATCAATGTTACCATGTTTTAAGCACAGAGCACAAGCACTTTAGCACCGGTTGTCAGTGGTGACGTGCACAGAGTCTTAATGACAGCAAACACAAATTCAGCAAAAATAGCAGGAGGGAAGGGAAAAAGTTTGGCTATGACTCTGTAGAAAGGACCAGGTGTAACAACATAGGTGTCCTAGCGCTGTGTAGTAAATAGACAGACTGAATTACAAACAGAAGGGGCATAAAGGTCATTGCCGGGGGAAGAGGCAGGTCTCCAGTCCCTTAATGGAACCAAAATGGTTCATTTCTGCATGTAGGTCTCCCTAAGTACCCGTGTCAGACCTAAAACAAAGCATTACAATAATATAACCTGGCTGAAATGAATGCTGATACCACTGGCCTCTGGCCGGCCACTGATAGAAATACATGTTGGCCAGTCTTCTCAATTGATAGAAAAAGGCAGAAGCAGTAAGTGTGTCATGAGAGGTTATATCGAAGGTCAAAGAAGGGCCAAACTGCCGCCTGTATCCAACATATCTCACCAATGATACACACAAGAGGTTTACATACTATGCTGTGCAGTTGTCATAAACCTGATTGAGGTAGGTCCAGCAGTTCTGTTTTCTTAATAATCTCTGACACAGACCTATTAACATGTATTTGATGTAGCATATCCTCCTTTACAGGATATATGCTAGGACAAGGTTCATGGATCTTTTCACCCAGCATGTAAGGGTGTGGAGACACCCAGCATAAAACTTCAAAAAATCAATTTCAATTTACAGTATAGCCCATTAAGTCACACGAATGTTACTCCAAGCTGAAACAAAGTTCAAATGGATTTATTACAAATAAATGCTCAGAGTTACATAAATGATTCTCAAAACAAGACTATACAGATACAGAATCAATATAGGATGTCTAAAAATAAATTCAGGCGAATTGACATTAAAAACACTAAACATTCAATGACAACACATAAGAGCAATACAAAAATCTGAAAATAATTTTAATAATAACATGTGCATCCTAATTCTATTAATCATTTAACTTGTTCTAAGCCTGCATTCTTTAGTAACCTTGACAAGGGGAAAACATACAAATTGGCAAATCTATTTAGCATGTGCTGGGACAAGCACATTTGGGCAAAGAGGCAAAAAGCACAAAAAGGACAAAAAAAAATTGAAAAAAGGAAATCTGGGGAATCAAAAAACAAACTAAGGCTGACAAAAAAGAGGTAAAAAGGGAAGGCATCAGCATGCCAGAAACTTGTTCAGGAGTCTTCTCTTTGCATCAAGGGAAAAATCTTACTAAATCTCAACAAGACATTCCAAAAGGGACAAAGGGTAGAGAGGAATAATCCTCTCTGAGTCCAAGAGTTTCAGCAAGCAGTGAGTAGATCTACAAAGGATTTTTCTGACCAAAGTCCAATTGGGGAACAATATATTAAAGTTCATAGGGAGAGTTGATGTCTTCATCCATCCCTCCATATGATAAAAAAGGTGAAATGTCCAATGGCAAGCAGTCATATGATTCAGACTGCAACATTAGTGAGAATTCTCACGATCTTCATGTGAATGGGCGTCACATGTACTCTTCCATGCTAATTTGAAATATTTTGTATATATTTATTTCACATTTCATGAATGTTCAAGTTTCAATGTTTAGCTCATAAGCCTGCTATGCATAAAACAATAAAATATCTACTTCCAACTGGCTTTCTCTTGAGAACGATATCTGAAAGAAAGTTCATGATAGCAGGATGGACTAAACATTTTCTGCACAGACACACAGCAGAGCCTTGCAGGCATCACTTAGGCTAATGCAAGTGAATTAAAACAGCACATTCATTTATGCATTAATTATACATTTAGCATCTTTAAACCTTAAACCCATTATTAGTAAGCTACAAGAGTTACTCGTGTTACAGCAAAATCAAAACAAACAGACTCTGTCAACCCTTTCATATAACTCTAATACATTTCTACATTCTCTTTTTGCATGTTACTTCTAAGACATTTTCTACATGAAACCAAATATCATTTTAATGCAAACTGTAAGTTAACATCATGAATTATAACATTCAACTAAAACAATTCTTCAAACATAAAGGTATTGATTGATTGTTTGATGAATCTTTATTCAATTCTAAAATTATAACCATAAAAGAGCATAAAAACACAGTAAAAAACAAACACATATCATAAACATATTTAAAAAAAAACACTTTTATAAAAATACAAAAATATGTAAAATCGTATAAATTAAAAATTCATGACCTTGTGCCAAGCCAGCACACCGTCCAGAAATGAAAGAACTGCCAAAGCTACCACTTCAGAATGTATGAATTGTAAAATCAAGAAAGCTGAATTAAACTGCCGGAAGCCCCTGGCCCTCAGGATTGGCAACAGAAACCTGCATCGTAACAATTCATAATAACTACAAAAAAAGAAAAAGTACTCCAAAGTCTGAGGTGAGCAACCATGAAAGGGACATACCTGTATCATATTTGTGTCATATTGACCCAGTGGGAAACATGTGAGAGTACGGATGGAGCCCAGTCAAAACATTGTTAGTAGTGATCAATCCCGAGGGCGCCTGACAAAACTAAGGTAGGGCTCTGGGCCAGTCACCATTTTCAAAAGCAAGAGAAGGCGAGTAGATGGTTTTACAAGAACATAATTTTTCCTCACTTCCCTTGCATGAGTCAAAAAAGCTTCCTTGATAGACACACCGTGGCCCATTGAACATCTCTGGGCAGCCTTAAGATCGGGTAACGGAATAGATGTACTGTAGCCAGGGAATCTTCAGGCTTTACTCACACCATAAACAATCCTATATATATATAAGGGCCTTGTTCAGGTCCATAGCATTCTCACTCCGCACAGATATCCATAATAACAATAGGTCTATCTTCACCTGGTCCTTTACAAAATCCAAACCTAGTTCTTCATGAACAAAGAATGTCGGGCTGGAAGAGCCCACCCCAGGAGTCTTCTGCAAAACTGGTTCTCGTCAATTTGTACGGCTCTGCTGTCACTAATTCCCCAGATGGCATCTCCATACATCAGCACATGGAGACACTTCATTCCATATACCTACAGTAAAGGTAAGACTGGTTTACTAACAATAGTGAGCGCAAATTCAAATAAAGCACCCCCGGAGTGACTAAAGTGGGAACATGGATTGAGACACTCGAAAAGGAGAAAGCTGCCACCCTTCTAATGACCTTGCTGTTAATGGTTATGCATCTATTTTTTTAATCTGTTTCCCACACACCACATAGTGAGTTTCTGAAATGTTTGTATCTAAACCCAACTCATCCATAAAATTTACAAATGAGACAACCAACCCTTTATAGCGATTTGCGGTATGGTCCAGTAACTGCATTATCTGCATACAACAGAGAGGGTACAAAGCTGGACTTAACTCTTGGCAAATCTTTTTCATTCATAATCAAATAATGTTTTAATCCATTGATATATAAAAGGAAAAGAATACAGGCCAGAACACACACCCTGCCTGACCATGCGTGGGAGATTAAATGGTTCAGTACATTCCCCTCCTACTCCATACCTGTCAGAGGCATTAGCCCTCATATGTAATGCTTTTAGGAGGTTAACCAGGGGCATAGGCATCCCCAGGGCTACAAGATGGTGCCAAAGCTTGGACCTAACTACACTGTTAAAGGCACAACCGAGGTTCATAAAAGCTAAGGAAATGGACCCCTATTTAGCCACCTCATATTTACCAATCAATAACTTCAAGTTAAAGCACTGCGGTGCCCCCCCCCCCAAAACCGAACTGTACAGGGCACAAAATGCTTTTTGCACTGACTCATTCCTCAAGTTGCTGCAGAATAATGTTCGCCAATATCCTTACAACAGAGTTTAACAGAAAAATGAGGTGATAGCACCTAGGGTCTTGTTGATCCCCCTTTTCAAAAACAGGAACAATCACTGCAGTTTTCCATGAATAGGGTATTCCCACCTGCACAGCCACATTTAGAACATTTGTTAACACAGGGGCCCAAACAGTGACCTTTCCTCTATAAAGGTCCATGGGTAAAACCTTATACCACATGGATTTCATGCTGCTGACCTAGAGTGAATGTACGTTAATATGACTTCAGTGCAGCATTTTACAACTAGACTATTTGTACTTTGGCTAACATAATGCATAGATTTGTCATGCATAGATGATGACTGTGACATGAGGGGTAATACTAAAATTTAAATTCCTGCTATATCATTTTCAAGGATTGTTTTGGGGACAGGAAGCAGAGAAATAGATCAGCAATCACAGAGGGTCAGCAGATGCAATGATCCAAAGTGACAAAGAGAATGACAAACAAGCATTTGCAATGCAATAGGGTCTCGCATTTCTCCGAGTTACAGCTATTAGCAGTTGTAAACTCCCAACCGGATTTTTCTTGCCACAGTGAATGGAAAAAAACAGCACGATCACGCTGGTACAGTTCACTCATAGTGAAACCTATCGGCAAAAGTGCAATTACCTATGTAGCCGGCAGAAGTGTAATTAACTATGTAACAGGGTCGATGTTATGCAAAGTGCTCAACTTCTGCCAAGCGAGATCACGCTGTGAACAAAAGATAAAAAGTAGTCCACAAACCTGACGGGAAATAGCGAGCCTCGCATGTTTTCAGTACTTGGTTGCTGCGCACGAGAAGGGCTAACCACCGGAAAAGGCATGACGTATGCATGCCTTCCACTAATGAAAGCAAGCAGATTTTAACAGGCAAGCCCACAAACCAATGAAAGACACTGACGTGACGTGGACGGGGCTCCGATGCCTTTTCTAAATCCTAAAGCGTCTCGCAAGCGAAACGCATGTGCAAGCGCCTGCATTGCAGGCTCAACCCTAAAAAGCAATAAGAATAAGGAAGAGAGAGATAATAACAAGTACAAAGAAAGAATGCAGAGATGCACAAGAACATGCTATAATTAGATAAATAGGCACAAAGTGCAGGGAGGTGGAAGAAAAAAACTGCACCCCTTCGTATTAGGCTATTTGGAATAAGCAGCAACAGCAGCAGGACCCTACAGCAATTGAACTTGTTATTTTACAAATTAAGCGCTAATCTTATGCTACTGAGCCTGTCAGATGCAAACATCTTTCTTAAAGAGACTTCTAAATACCATAACAACTTCATGGTAGCTGTGACGTTCTGCTGGGGATAGAGTCAATAGAAACTTCTTTAAATAGAAAGTTTCCAGATAATATTGGGGTAAGATCTATGACATAATTTTGCAAAGAAATGATTCTAACAGTCCAACACTGGGATATTTTCTTGAAAAGAGCCTGGAAATTGAGATTAGGGGCCTCATTACGAGTCTGGCGGTTCTGAGACCGCCAGACTCGTGGTGGAGATCGGACAGCAGCCAAAGCAGTGGTCTGGCCTCCACATTACGACCGTGGCGGAGCCGCCACAGTCCGGCCGCCAGAACCGCCAAGTTATAGATGGTTAGTCAAGCTAAAGGGTTTTTCTAACAAGATGTGCATGGTATTCTGTTAGCAGCACGCACATTACAGTAAAATCATGTGAGGTCCTGATATAGTTGGATGTCAAACTATTAGACATTTTTAGCCAAATACCACTAAATACTTGGATGTATAAAAGCAGATGTTATAGAAAGAAGAATGACAATCTAGTAGGTCTAGAAACCCCAGGATAAAGGACTCTTCTAGATGCAAATTAACATTACTAAGGTTACAAAATATTTAGAATATTTTAAAGTGTCTCTATGGTTGTACTTATGAAATCAAGGGCAAGGGCAATCTGGGTAGCAAGTAGGACAGGTGGGAAAGAAATGTATATCTTTAATTCCACATTAGATTACTGGCCGAATGAGAATTTGTGAGTGGTTTAATATTACTGCATATGGTGCTACCACAGTGTTTTTTGGGGCATATTCAAGAGGACAGACCTTGCAAAATTACGGACTAGTTGACTATTTAACACTAGAGACTGACCCACCTCAAATTAATTTACTTTCAACTTGACTTCACAAAATAAGTGTGCTGATTTAAAGTTTGGTGGAGAGGTTACTCTGTTGCAAAAGCAAAGGAGTAGCCTCTCTGCCACACTCAATGTCTGCCCGCCAGATTTAGAGGCGGGTGGGCCTTAGGTATGTCGCAAAGCTAACTCCATCTATGTTGCCAATATACTTTTCCGATGAGCCAAAACCTAATAATTAATTGAACCCCAATATTTTATGCACCCTGCTTTTTACATCAAGTAATCCGGTGCAGTAATTCTTGTTGATCTAGCTGTAAGAGACACAGCTCTCACAAATATCAGGCTCACAAATTAATAGAGTGAAATTCGAATAGGAACTGGGACCACTCAAGAACTAAGTACTAGCTCAAGAATACATTTAAAGGGTTTATTACATGATTTTTAATATGAACGAATCAGGGAACAGCATAGTCTGACATGAAAGCTCTAACTTAGAATAAAGAGTCATACATCCTTAGCAAAAATCTTTATTTAAGCAGTTAATTCTCTTCAGATTCTAAAGGCCAGATTTACCAGCCTTTGACACAACGCAGTGCAACAACGCAACTTGCTGCCCTGCAGCGCATACGTGAATTAATTGTGAATTAAATACTTATAAAGCACGCTGCCACTCACAAGAAGCATCCTGGCACTGCAAGTTTAAGTCTGATAGCCCAGATATAAGAGAAGGAGAAAAGAGAGACAATTATGCTGACTTTATAAGGGAGTTAGAGAGTGCATCAGGAGCAAAGAAAAGTCAGGTCTTTAAATGCTTTTCAAAAAGGGCTTCCAATTCTATAAACCCCAAATGGCTGAGAAGCTGATTCCATGCCTTGGATCATAGTATCAAGAACGATTTGCCACCTCTGGTTTCAAGTCTGAATGAGGGAGGCTTAAGAATATTCATGTGAGAGGATCTGAAGGTACTTTAGGGTGCATAGTGCATGAATCTGGCCTTCAAATATTTAGTTCCGGTGGCTTTGAATGCTCTAAAGACCAGGAAAAGGATCTTAAAAAGGATCCTTTTGTGTACTGGTAGCCAATGCAAAGTCTTGGGCACAGTGGAAGCAGCACTCCATCTGGGGAGTTTCAGCACCAGTCTGGCTGCCACATGTTACACCATCTGAAATTTGTGAAGTATACATTATGAGGGGGGATTGGTTTTGCTGGGCTGCAAGATGGCTGCTCACTAGAGGGCTCTGCCGGCCGACCACAATTACTCCACTTTAATCTGAACATCTATGTGAATTCAGCAGTACACATCGGTGGCCCAGAACCCCCTAAGATGCCGGAACCTGGTGAAAGTGAGTGTTACCTGCTGGTGGGGGGCAGAACTACCACTGGATTGGGACGGAGCTGGACGATGCGGGCCTGTTGGGGAGTGGGCATGTGATTGACTTTACTGGCAAAGTGGAGTTGGACCGGCAGCCGGCTAAGACCCCTAGAACTTTTGGGCCCCGTGCTTAGCCGGCCATGCCCCATCGGAGATTTTGGCGGGCGCATGGACCGACTCGGCACACTGGGGAGTGAGCGGCATTGTTGGGTGCCAGCAAGCCAGCGGGGGACCAAGAGTTCTGGTGGAGAGTGAGGAGCGGCCCAGAGGAGACCAGAGACTGCCACGTGGGCCCACTGCCAGAGAACTGGGGACGGCAGTTGACAGAGGGGCCAGTCAGGACCAGAGACGGTTTTGTGGGTGGAGGAGAAAGGCCCAAAGGCGATCAGCAGCTGCTGCGCTGATCTGCGACTGGAGCCAGACGTCAGCGGCTCATGATGGGTGAGTTGGGGCCTGGCCCCAAAACCGACAGTACGCACCAATGCCCATCACATAGCCTTTGGCCCCGCTCTGCCTAAATGTGCAAATTGACAGACCCCCCCCACTCTGTGGCAGATCGATTATAACTGAGCACTGGAGCACTGGTGAAATAACAGTCACTGATTAGGTTGATGCATTTATATACAATAAGGCCAGAAGAGGTGATCTACCTGTTGATTACTGGGCCCTATGATCCTGCGTGGCTCACGCTTGCCTCCAGGTGCTGCGCGGGGCTCTCTGCTGGCTGGACAGCCTGGGGCGGTTGATCCCCAGGACTCTCCAAAATAACTCCCTGTTAACATTGCAGGAGACTGGGCCTGGTTTGGAACTCTACGCTAAGAGGACGGCTATCTCACTGGCCACAAGAATGAAGACACTACTTGCTGGGAACCCTATGGCATGCGCCCGCCACGCGACATCAGCAAAGACTGCTCGTGCCCCCACCGAGAGGAGCGATTCAGGGTGTAGCAGGGCTCAGCTGAAACTCCACCTTGGCTCTTTGCCTGCCTACCAGGTCCCCCCGGCACACTGGTGAAGTTAATCGTGGTATCCTGGAGGGGCACTCCTACTTTCTCTTGTTATGTTTCACTCTGCTACTCAGACCATCATGGGCAAGCATGATGCCAAACAACCAAAGCTCACCATTGAGAGTAAATGATGCGCCCGACAGGCAGAGGGAGGGCTGGGACTGAGGGCCCTGGAGGCCACCCTGGACGACAAGGCCTTTCAGGAGATCAACCTCAAAATATTACTCCTGGATGTAAAACAAGTCTAGAAAGCATTGACACCAAGCAGGACCTCCTCACGGACTGCCTCATCCAGGTGAAGCAGCATGCAGACAAACATGAGTCCAGACTGGAGTACAGGAGCCTCTGTCTCAAATATCGATGACTTGCAAGCTGATACGACTTCTCAAAATGGACAAAATCCTTGAACTTACAAAAGTGGAGAATTAAATTTTAGAGGCTAGATCCGGGAGGAATAGCCTCCGCATTGCGGGTGTCCCAGACACCAGTGCAATCTCAAAAATGGAAGACTTTGTCAAATCCATGCCCCAGCACCTCTTTGGTGACAATCTGTCCACGATTTTCATCATGGAGCGAGCCCATCGCTCTCTTGATCCCCAACCACTCCCTTGCACACCTGCCAGACCAATAGTAGCCAGACTATTAAACTACCAGGATGTGGTGCTGGGGCTTGCCCCCGAAAAAGGCCAATACAATACCAATGCAGCAAAATATAATTTTTACCAGACTTTACGCAGACAGTGCAGGTGGTGCGATGGGACTTCCTTCCTGTTAAAAAACTGCTACAAAAGGCAGAGATTCCTTATGCCCTTCTATACCCTGCCAGGTTGAGGATCACCGTCAAGGGCAAGCCTAACTTCTTCACAGATGCCAGACCTGCAACAAAATTCATCAAGCATGACCAAAAAGTGCTGCCCCCTGGAGACTTGCCTGGGACCACGGATCGGACCTCCCTGAGCAAAAATGATTTAACTAACAAGATGATGGATCACAGATGACTGTAATACACACTTGAGTGGCCTCTCCCTATTCTGGGCTCAGGTGACTGGACTTGACCTGTGGCTCGGGAGGGCCATTGGTCCATACCTCCTAGAGCAGAGGATACCCTGGGTCTATTCACATTCATTTGCTCATCGCATGCACGGATGTTGTATGTTTTTTCTGGTTCGGCCACCCTGAATTATGTGATGGGCCATTGCTCAGTGTCACTGTGGCCTCAGGGATGTTTCGCAATATGGTTACCTCTATGTGGGGTTCGGGTTGTAACCTGTCACAAAAGTCAAGAGCAATCAAACAACTGGACTCATCTGTATGACGATGCTAATACGGACTGATTAGGAGTGCTGCTGTATCTCTAGGACTACATTCATGATGTCACTTCTGTGAGGCAATAATATGTGCTTCTGGGTAGCAAAGCATAACATCACCGTTTAGCAACCAGTACTTGTATAGTTTGATTGCTCTTGACGTTTGTGACGGGTTACAATTTTGGAGAAGTTTGAGGAGGTGCAGCCTTTGGTACCACTACTACCTATTATTCTCTATGAATTCCAGGAGAGACGGAAAGTGACCACTACCTCCACCAAGATGTCTAGGCATACCTTTGTGCACAAAAACAATCCCTTGAGGCATTATTTCCTCTTTCTGTGTGTGCGGAATTCAGCATAAATAGGAAGAGGAAATAATGAAGAGAAAAAAACGTGTTTCTCCTCATTACACCATCCTTTAGGAGCTGTAGTGATTTCATGCAATTCCAGGTTTACAAATCTTGTAAATCTAGGATTATGTGAAATTTGTGAGTGGATGCAGGGGAACAACCATGCTCTACCAATGAAATGCCTCCAAGAGCAAAGTGTAACACAAATCACCCTTTGCCTGGCTTTGTAAATCTGGCCCTAAGTGTCAAAGAATACTGACAACATTCGAAGGGAAAAAGAGAAACTCTCAAAATAATTGGGCAGAGTCTTGGGAGGAAAAAGGAGCTGTCCAGTGGCGGTTCCTCCTCTAGGGCAGAGGAGCATCGCCCCCCCTGCTGCAAGAGCAGCAGTACCATAAATTAATAAAATGTCAGATCATTACCATTTTATAACCATGTTCCACTGGTGAGTGTGAGGGTGGGGTGATTCCTGCTGATTGGCAGTAGCACGGATGACACTTAAAGTGTGGAGTGCGCATGTCAGATCAGTCGGCTGTCTTGCGATGGCCAGCCTGACATGAGCACTTCAGACCGTACCAATCTGAGCTATGTTGAACAGTAGAGGGATTGCAGACAGAGGCCCCCAGTCTCGAAAGGAGCACTGGATTAGTCTGCTTCAACCAATCCTGATGCTTCTCTTATGCTGAAAACAGCATGAAAGCAGCTCTAGGACTGATTAGGTTTGTGTTGGCTTTTGTAAGGAAGTCAACCACCTTCCTTCCCTCCCTTTCAAACTTGATGGCTCACTACTCTCATAACACACCCTCATGATCTCAAGGGTAAAAGAAACTCAGACAGCAGAATCTGTAAGTTTTTCAGAATCACACCACTACATGCTCTGATTCTGGGCAAATAAAACTATGCAATTTAATGTGACTTGTTTGTAATGTAATGTAACTGGTGCACTTTTGAAGCGCTCCAACAGCATCTGATCAAGTCTGTGTTATAGCATTAACATACATATTATCAATAACACTTGCCACTTTAACATCCAACAACAGCTAACCAATATTTTTTCATCACTGATAGGGCATGCTAAAGAATATATTTAACAAAAATCAAAACCACCGCCTGTTCTATTTCTTAAATCAAATTAAAAGCAGATATCTGTGGATGTACCAAGATACCATTGAATCAACACTTGTAATCTTTTAACTATGTTAGTGCCCTCCTCCCTTACCTCACGTTAGTAGTTCCAAGGCATGGCCGGTTCTTTTTAGGTCCTGTTTTCATGATTTCCATTTGTACAAAAATTCTTTACCATTACAATATGGACTGTGATTCATGAGTGCCCTGTCTTTCGACTTATCTCAACTCCACACTGTGTCACTCCAAAACACGAACCTCTCTGCCTCCACTCTACAACAGTCTATTGCACTCTATGAGTCTCTATGAGTCTCCATGCCACTCTCCTCTGTGCCACTAACTTCTGGCCAGGCTAAGCAGCAGCCACACTGGTGTACAACATGGCTAAACACATTGGCAAAGCCAGTAGATCTTGCTTAGGCGATACCTTTTGGCTTTGCCAGAGCTTGCTTTATTCAATAATATGTTCTGTGGTTTGGAGATACGATCCTCCTCGCGCGGTGAAGGCATCGGCTTCCGCCCCTTGGAACTGGTGAATAAATAACAAATAAGATAAGTGTGCAGGTGGTGGGAGGAGGAGGAGGCTGATGCCAAAGAGAGGGGACATTTAATTACTTTTCCTCGAGTACAAGAAGGGAATAAGGATCTACTTTTATTACCTTTTGATATAAGTACGTTCTAGTTACATTATTGAAGTAGCATTCACTGTTTATTTCACTTGACGTTTCTTCAGATTAAAAGTCTACGCACCCGGGACACTAGCAAGACACAGTGTAACATGAGAGTTTTACAAATACAATTAGGTCTTTATTCATTTATTGGCACACACCAAAGAAATTCCCCTGGAAATTATGCATAATCAGTGCTTAATTTGTAAGTAAAAATGTGCCAGTGCCCAAAGCTCTCCGATAAAACATGCGGCTGCTGCATTTAAATATGCCAACACGGAACACTGCGGCAGCGTAACCCTAAAGCCATCTCCGGCCTCTTTAATCCATTTACAAACACTCCCTGCCCCTTCAGCTCTCTTGCAGTTTTCTGCCTTTGTGACGCTTTTTTGTTTTTCTCTTCTTCCGTCTTTCCCATATGTGCCTTTTGCTTGCAGTAAATGCCTGATGCAGAAAAATAAGTGCCGGCCTTCAAAAATAAGTGCCGGTGCCCCGCACCGGAAACCACCAGCACAAATTAAGCATTGTAAATAGCAACAGAAGGGGGCACATAGGACTGGTTGGCACTGCAGCTCTGAGTGGATAGATAGGTGCCTGTGATAAGACGACGACAAGAAATAACAGTCTATGTATTCATTGTGTATACATGCGTGCAAGCTTATAGGGCAGATTAGTGCGAGAACTCTTATAACATGAAGCGTTCATTGAATTCAGATTTAAACAAGGCGAACAGAGGGAGTGAGTGAACTTCAGTAGTAGCTGCAAGGAAGAGTAGGTAGATGCTGACCCTTTCAAGCTTAAGGGTTCCCCAGCCGCTCTCACTGATAATCAAAGCAGGGAGCCTTAATATTGTGCATGGCAGACTCAAAAACGTGATGCCACACTACGTACCCAGGGCGCAACTCATTGGAGCAGTTTTTACTGGCGAGTGCAAAGCGCTCTGTCCCGTGTTTTAATCTCTCTCTGGGCTTCAAACCACGCCCATGTCACATCAGTTTCTTTCATTTGTTCGTGAGCTTGTCTTTTAAAACCTGCTTGATTTCATTAGTGAAAGGCATGCATAAGTCATGCCTTTTTCCGGTGTTTAGCCCTCCTCGAGTGCAGCGACCAAGTACTGAAAACATACGAGGCTCCATGTTTCGGTCCAGTTTCTGGACTACTTTTTCTCTTTTTTCACAGCGCGATCTTGCTGGGCAGAAGTCCAGCGCTTTGCATGACATCGACCCTGTTACATAGTTAATTGCACTTTTGCCGGTTACGTAGATAATTGCACTTTTGCCGGGTACATGGATAATTGCGCTTTTGCTGATAGGTTTCACTACGAGTGAACTTTTATTTCCCTTTGTGTGTCTGCTTTGCACTGATGGCGGCCGTGAGCTCGCTTATGCAAAACATTTACTTTTCAGTTTATATTGCAAGAAAAGTCCAGTTAGTTATGTGAAACTGTTTTATTTTCATTTTCAATTTATGTCGCAAGAAAAGTCCAGTTAGAAGTTTACAATGGTAATTGCTCTAGCTCAAGCAAACGCAAGACCGGTTGTATTGCAAATGCTTGTTTATTCTTTATCACAAACTTTGCACCGGCTTGGCACCCAATGCCTACATTGCAAAAAGTATCTTGCTGTTAAATCTTAACTAGCTGAGCGGTAACGAAGATGAGCGGGCTGCGATGTAAAGGCTGCGATAGAAACACTAATGTAGTTGCCTTTAATAGATTGTACTATGTTTGCTCTTGTCAGATTTGAAGCATTAGTGCTCAAGTGTATTAGGTTCAGATGCATGTCTGTGACCAAGATGCCTTATTTAACATTGAACCCATCCAGGTTTGTGCACAACTCACTCATAAATGGGAAGCAATAAAAAACGCTGCACAACTTTGGAGTTTTCATTTCCCCAATAAACTCATTTAACTCCCTTTAAAACGAAAGGTCAAGGGGTCAAGGGGTCAAGGGAGAGATAATGCATCCTTTATTACTGGTAATGGCATTACTCCTAGTCCTACTCCCTCCCCTTCCTTTCCCAACCAATGAGGCTCCTTGCCTCCCCCTAGATTCCTCTCTTCCCCTTTAAAAAGTCCCTCCCACTCCCACCACCTCCTGTTCAGAAACAAGCCCAAAACAGCAACTCAGACGTCCCATACAGGGAGAGCGGGAGGGAACGGAAAGGGGCGTCATCATCCGAGGAAGAGGATCCCTCCACCGCTCCGAGGGACGGGAGGCAGAAGAACGTCCAGGAGCCCCAGCGTGAAGGGCCTTAGACACAGCCACCTCAATCATGTCCTGACCTTCCTCCCTGGACATGAGAGGTGCTTGAACCCCCAGCGCAACCTGGTGCCCACCAGGAGTTTTGAGGGGAACCCCAACATCCTCTCCCTCCAAAGAAGAAGAAGAGACAATCCTGTACCGTTTGGAAGGACCCGGCCTTGACATGATCCAAACACAAAATGCACCCAAGACGCCAACAGCAGCCAGTAAAATAAAGGAGAAACTCCCCCCGTTCCAAGCAGCAAATGGAAACAGCGCAGTCATTAAACAAATAACAAGAAAAACGCGGGCACAAATGCCCCCCCTACCGCATCCAGGAAGATATGCACGACTGTAGAAGCAGCCCAGCATAAGTGAGGCTAAGACCCGGATGTGCAGCCCCAGCCACTAGAGAGCCGTCCGACTCCGTCAGTCGACCTGGAAGTAGCTTCCCTCAAGGTAGCATTGCCAACCCAGAGGAAGAAGCGACCGCCGGGGGACCCACCGCGAGGAGCACCGCACCCGCCGAGAGTCAACACGAGGCCCCCCTAGGCCCCGCCGTGGAGGAGGAAGAGAAGGTAAGTCTAGCGGGCTAGACAAAAAGAACAGGAGGTGGTGGGGGTGGGAGGGACTTTTCAAAGGGGAAGGGAGGGGTCTAGCGGGAGGCAAGGAGCCGCATTGATTGGGAAAGGAAGGCGAGGGAGGGACGGAAAGCAATGCTGCTCAATACAATACTCACTTCTCTTTCAGAAATCCGAAGGTTTTAATCTACGTTTTCTGCTGCCACCCACTTTTATTGGCTGATGGATAACAGAATGCTTTGTCATTTGTTTTTCGTGTGCCAGGCACACATATCTGCATATATTGACCCTTATTGTTTCGGCTAAGGTAGTTCAGTGGGTTACCGTGCCTGTTGCAATGATCACTGTATGACCTACAGATCTGGAAGCATTGGGCTCACGCATGCCATGGCATTCAGAACAGTCACTTAGGCCACACCACTTTTAAATGTCACCAAACGCCAGTGGAGATGTCGCAGACAAAACAAGTGTTTATATACTGATTTTATGCATAAACAATTAGAAAATCTGCAGATTACGTGTAACATGATCAACTTTACACTGCATTGGCAAATCACCTGGTTGCACAAGTAATATGTCTCCCAAATTTGCACATAAGCAAAAACGTTAACAAGAGTATGGGTCATCTGACTGCTTGCTTAATTTACACTGGGTGATCGGATGGCTTTTGATGGCTACACCATAGACGATCACTTTCATGGTGTGTGGATCATTAGTTTTTCCTTTTTTTTAAAACAAACTCCCACTTTGGGACTTTGTCTTTGAAAAATAAAAACTCTTGTAAACTTTTGACAGGTGGCCCTCGTGTTTGACAGAGTCGTCAGTCAAACTTTTTACAACATTGACAGTTGCTGCAGTGATGGTGGTTCAGGGCAATGTTTATAGCTGTCCACGGAGGTGGAAAAATCCAGCCCAAAAAATTAATTTAAATGAAAACTTTCGGAATAGCCAGAGAAGTTACAGAAGTTATAAACTACATATTTCTTTTTTTATGGTATGTGAAATTTCCCAATGTTGCAAAGTCTGTTTTTATTTCACCAATTGTGTTAACGTCACATGGTTGCTAATATACAAAATAGATCGTAAAACGTTCAGCAAATGTAAGGCATTTTGAGAGAAAAAAACTTTGCTTTTGGTGCCTAATTCATGTTTTCGGACAAATTTCATTGATATTTTAGTTTGCCTTAGGTTTCATTCAATGATAAATATTTGCATAGGCTGCAAACTTTGATACATTATTATATTGCAAAGTTGGACATTTTCTTAAAACATCAACAATGGGTGTATATTTTGGCACAACCGTAACTATATTGTCCTATTACTATTTCCCATCTCGATTTTTCAGTGTACGTAGTTGTATACATTCTGATGTAAATACCATTAGATAAAATAGCATCTGTAGAGACTTTTGCCTGTAGAAGATTTTTTGTAATGACCCAAGACTCATAAAGGAAGAATATCTGTATGGAAAAGCACAGCGTTATGCAAATAAATGTAGAAAAATGAATAATGCCCAGATGCAATAACATTATCATCATCTCATCTCATCTATTAATTTACGAATCAGGTCACTGGTCATATTATGCTCAATGTGTATATCAGCTCCTGTGCAGCAACATTCACGAATGAAGTATGTGTCTCTTTTCAGTGAAGCCCGGTACATTATTTAATTCTGCTTGCTGCAAGCGACTACGAGGGTACTAAACTAAATTGGCTCACAATCTAGATCATAGAAAGCTGGTGACCTTAGATTCTGAGAATTAAGATTTGCCCATAGCTATGTAAACTGAAACAAATAGATCGCTTAGGTATATTTGATGTGACCTAGTCATTCACTCTTGATGTCTTCTTTGACCAAAGTCCAAACAAGTAAAGGTGGGTGGTAAACTGCTATGCTTGAGCAAATCTCAAGTGAAATTTAAATTAGGAAAAAGAGTTTCATAAATTTTGATACATGTGGAAGTTGGTAGGAAAAAAATAATTCACATGGATATCCTAAGTTTCCTGTGAAAACTTCAGAATATGAGGTAGTCACTGTGTCCACTCCAAGGCATGGGTAACACCGGGGTGTGGAAAATACCCAACCTCTTTCCACCTCCTTTGGAATTAGGGTCAAAGTAAAGTAGCCAAAGTGGTAGGAACTATGTGTTATCTAAGGTGCAGTCGGAATATTCACACACTTTCTCTGGGAATTACCATTCCATGGCTTCCCGACATGGCACCTGGACAAGGGAATGCAATTTATGCAATGCTTTCAAATTGGGTTTGACAGTGTTGAGCATGCAGCACTTACAAATTGTATTTGAACATAAAGATCCTTCTAATGAAAAAAAACAGCTTGAAACTGCAATGAGTTTCTCACTTCAAATATCTGATGCCCACATAGGGGTCAATTCATATCAAGGAGAGTGGGCCGCCTGACGGACCGGACCACAACTCCACTAAGCCAGTGGAGAAGCTGGACTCCTTCCCATAGGTGGAGGACAGGCCACCACATTCAGAGCTCCCTGCCTGTTTGGCAGTGATCACTCTGCCTGCACTGCATCAGCCGGTGTGATGCATGCCCTGAAGGCAAAGCTCTTTAACAAGTGGGTGGAAGGTCTTTTGCCCCTGTAAGGCAACCTTTTTTGTCATAGGAAATTAAGGGCCATATGTACGAACACATTTTCCCATTGACACAGAATGGGAAAAACCCTTTGCTACATCTGGCCCTAAATTCACAAACTGGGACTTTGATTTTGTAAGACAAATGTCATTGGCCCCAAAAGGAGTTTTCTTCTGACAGTAAA
Organism: Pleurodeles waltl; assembly: GCF_031143425.1. Lineage (NCBI taxonomy): Eukaryota > Metazoa > Chordata > Amphibia > Caudata > Salamandridae > Pleurodeles > Pleurodeles waltl. The sequence continues at coordinate 970,964,665 of NC_090449.1, read as the reverse complement.
GGGCCTTCGTTTGTTTTCTCTGCAAAGGACAACTGTGATTTGCGGTTCTGATCCTGGGAGATTCACTCTAAGCATTGTGATAAATCCATCTCCACAGCCTGGCAGCTCAACAGTGAATATGCTTCCAGGTGAAGAGTTTCCACTGCCAGAACCAGCTCAGACACTTCTTTTGGAAATCCTGCGATGCCCCACATGTAAATGGAACAGGAAATGTGATGTTGATAAATGGGCATTGGCAACTTTCTGGTGAAAGCTCGGCACGTGCCAACTTCTAAATGAGGAACTTCGGGGCTCATTTACAAGCCTCTTGCACCACCAATGCATCATTTGGTTTTATGCAACGGTGGCGCAAGCAGTGCTCTACACTGCTCCAAATTCACAAACTGATGCATTGGGCCCAATGCGTCAGATTGTAAAGCCTTGCGTCACATTATACCTGCGCCAGGTATAATGTATGCAAGGTAGGCATTCCCACGGGAAACGTCACACAGAATTGATGCCATGCAATTTACAACATTTCACTGCTTCATTCAGCACCTTCACTCTATCAGAATCAGAATCTTACTGTTTGCTCAGAGCAGGCGTAAACCTGATGCAGGGCTTTTCTGAATTGGGCCTCCTGGCATTGCTGAAGTAGCATAATTTTTTTGACGCTAGTCCAGCAATGCTGGACTACAGATGGTTCAGAATTTCTGACATATCTGTCAGACGTGCGCTGTGAAGCTCTGCATTATAAGAACAGTGCATCCAAAGTGCATCCAAAGTGTCGTTAGGGGATCGTAGGGGAGCACAAGAAATCTGATGCATCGAAGTCGATGCGTCAGATTCTTGTGAATGAGGCCCTTAGCCTTCATGCAGTTTGCACTGGATACCTTTGTCCTTCACAGTCACACTCACTTTGGCCTTTAACTGTTTGCTTTTAAGTCAAAACATGTATATCTATCCTCATTCATCTATTCTCACAGATTCTCAGAGACTGTTCAACTGAAGAGATAAGTGTTCTACATTCAACACTGAGAGGGTGTGTATTCTCATGTTTATTATCAGAGGTAGCAGGTTAGGTCCTGCCACACCTGAAACTGTATTTGCTGGCACTCTTCTGGTTCTGCAACAAGATTAAATGTTCTGTTTATTTTTTCCTTTTGGTCAATGTTGCTCTTAATTTATTATTGGCTTCTTCAGCTGGAAGCAATACAGATTGCACTCACTGGTTGCACTCAGATAGGACTCTTTGGGTGGGTGTTTTTTATCTCACACCTTGAAAGAACAACCACCTACAATGCACAGCGTTTGCCGCATCTTTATGCCTTATGCTCGTTATTTACTTTACTTCATAACCACTTAGCAGGTCTCACACACAAAGTCTACACATGCATGCAGGTAAAATACTTTAGTGGGGAATGTTCCTGCTCAACAGTGGTGTAATTCACAGTAAGAAAGTAGAGACATATTTTTAAAGAGAATTATATGTTATACACAGTTTATGTTTATTTATGTTTATATCGATTCCTCCTTGTGGGCCAACTGCATGGCGCCAAACACATTTCGTTCCACTTTGTGAAGTCAGAACACTACCGAGGCCTGACGTGTAGTTTGTCTCACCACAGTTCTTTTTTATGTAATCAATTCACAGTTTTATATGTTGTCTGTTAACTGGGTGCTCTGAAAAGGAGAGAACATGCTGTTATCCCAGTTCCTTTACCTGACGATATTTTGAGCTCCTATCCTGAGAAAATCCCCTTTATTCCACTTTTCCCTCACTTGCTTTATTTACCAAAAACATTGATTCACAAAAGTAAGCTTCCACCTTTGTGTACATTTACTAATAGTAATTTAGCTACTGCGAGTCGAGTCGAGCAGTCGAGGCGGTGAACTTCGCACATAAAAAGACAGGCTTATATTTTTATACCATAAACGGAGTCACAACCATGAATAACCACCATTAATACCAATGAAAACGAATATACTCTTATGCAAATATCAAACATCCATGCTCACACAGAGACTCTCACACCATCAGACACTTGTGTGAAGAAACAGCCCTGTGGGTAATTTGTATCATTTCCTTTATGTTAAGTACCCACATGTCCCCCCAAAATACACACAAAGTTGCAAAACAGGCTCCTAGGTTAGAGCGACCTGTATGTAATAGCGGCCCGGCCATTAGCAAAATTATAAGCTGACTTAGTTCTCCTCCATCCCCCCCATCACTTGGCATATTATGAAGACTTGGGGCAAGTGGCAGCTGCTTCGGTGAATGGTTCTAAGTCTCAAACAGCGAAACAGTCACACCGTCGGCCGTCTGAGGCCCAGCTCATCTTTAGAAAAATGGGGGTGAGGGAGGTCCGAGACAGTTGACAGTGGGCCTTGAACCTTGCTTGCTGTGTTACACAGGGTGACACAGTTGGCAGTTGTTCAATCATTATTAAAGCTGCACAGTTAAAAAACTCTGAAATGCACACAAAACTAAAGTTATTAGGTATTTTAGATTCAAGGGGCAATAGTGGAAACACCACAACACCATAAAAGAAAGGAAATTCAGAAAATAAGGCACTACTTTCATCTAATTCCACAATGGCCATAAAACTGAAAATTAACTGCCACAACACCACACACTCATAGCAAAGTCTAAGCTATTTATGTACTTTGTTACAAAAACAGTAATAAAACAAAGGCCACTGGTAATCATTGTAAATTGATGAAATCCTGTATCACGCAATACCTAAAGTTCTAACATAAAAGGTCTATTAAAGTCTATGAGTACTCCCAGTCCTGCCATAAAATTAGCCATAATACAGTGATAATACCATGAAGTACATTATTACTTACTACATAAGCATGGGATTGACATCTTTCATTACTACAACATCTAGAACCAACATGAAGTACACAAATGAGTATCAAGCAACAGCATAAAAGGAGTATGTAATAACGTATGCTAAAAACTCTGCCATCAGAAAAACCCAGTGACCAACCATGTCACCAGTGTCAGACATTTTTACAACATACCAGTGCCCCCTCCCATGAAATATTCAACAAATGTCATTTGTAATCAAATCGACTACTGTTATTTATTCCCCGAAATATACAAAATGGTTACACATGAAGCAACAAATTTACATCTCATTCCCACCTCTCAAAAAGTCATGCTTGGTGTGGGAAAAGGTGTTAGTTATTATCCAGGGTGTACACGATTGGGTGAAGGTATTGTCTTAACATGTGAATTTCTGCCATTGTTTAGACTTTCCGGCGTTGCCTCGGTCATCCCCTGTCAACTGTAACTTTCCTCTAAACTTTGTATTTTGGAGACATATTTGTTATGGTTGACATTACACAATTTTTAGGGCAAACGCCTCACTGGAATGCATGAACTAGAATGTAGGATTTGTATTTCTTACTAAGTAAGAAGTTATAAAAATTGACTTTTCCATAATGGCTTGCTTTACCACTACCTTTAGCATTATACCAAACTCTGATTTGAGTTTGAATCTTTTTTATTTCTGGGGCAAAGTTGTTTCGGGCTGAGCAAAGTTTAATTTTGAACTACAAATGTTTACCTTTGAAATCCACATTAAGTGCCACTGTCTATAAAATGGCATAACCATATATTAGTATATAGTATATAGTCTTACACTGTCTGCAGTGCTTAATTTGAGCCGGTGGTTGCCGGTTGGGGTCACCAGCACTCATTTTTGGGGACCGGCACTTATTTTTCATCATCAGACACTGGCTGCGGGCAAGAGATGGAAACACACACATAGGTGAAAGAAGTAGGAAGAGAAAGATGGAAAACAAGGCAAAAGGAGATCGCCGGACCCTGCAAGAGTGAGATAAAGGGTCAGGGATTATCTGATAGTGGATGGAGGAGCAATGGGGTCGATTCAAGATTACACAGCGTTGGTATTCGGTGCCCGACATTTAAAAACACTGGCTGTAAGTTTTAGGACAGAGCTTTGGGCACTGACGCTGATTCTATTACAAATTAAGCACTGACTATCTTGCTGCTAATCAGTTAAAGTATAGGAATAGCCAATTTTGGAATTCCCATTTAGGCATCTCTGTGCTGATGGCAAATAATTATATTTATTGAATAGTTTACACCAACATCAGAGCAGGATTTACTACAGAGAACATTTTGATTATAGAAGATGCATTATAGTGTTATTTGAGAATGCAAAAGTAATGTACAAATGTAAATGCTAAGTATGAGTAACTGTAGCTTTTATATGACATGGAATACATGTTTGGACTCCTTACAGAAATCCATTTAGTCCATATTAGTTTTGGCATAAGACAGTGATTTTAATGGCTGGTTTATGCTTAGACAAGTGGAGAGAGCTTGGGTGGGCTGAGCAAGTCTGTACAGTGGTGGCTCAGTACAGTACTTCTTTGTTAGAAAGGTAACTGTTCAGGTTTTTACAAGTACTTCATCAAAGGGACATCTGATTTGAATGTAATTTGATGTGGTCTCATTATTAGGTAAAAACATGTTGCAAATCAGAGTTTCACTAAAGGTAACTAAATAGAAATAAAGGGCACAAAGGGCAATTGTGCTTTGCATATTTTGTATGAATGTTTAATTGCTAATTTCCTTTGTTTTATCACCTCATTTTCCTCTATGGAGATTTTAAATTTTCTTAGGAAAATTTCACCTTACAATGTCTCAACGTTTATATAATAATGAAAATGTTTGCACCGCTGCCCTTGTTTCAGTAGAGTTGAGAAAGCAGAACGGAAGCAGTTAAAAACTTATTTTTATGTTTTGAAGATTAATTCTTCAGATAATGGAAGCAGATTTTTTGCCAGGTAAAGGCATATTTGCAGCACCAAACTTAACATTTTTATAGTAGATGTTGACAGGTGAGATATATTTCTATTGACCTTCTGACCGATTTTCTTTAGCTATTGAGGAACTCTATGATGCAAATTGTAAGTACACCATTCCTAGACCCAGATCTATGAAAAAGTGACACATCAGCTCTGATGCGCCACTTTTCCTACGCCACCCAACCGGCACCTAACGACACCATGGTTGCACCATATTTAAAACGGCACAACATGGCGGTAGTTAGGGCAATAGCCTCAAACGTTTTGCCGCTATTGTGGCGCTTTGTAACACTAGCGCCAATAATTGTGACACAGTTGTAGCAAAGTGCAAGGAGGCCCATTGATTACAACCGGTGCATCGTTTTAATGCCTGCTTTGAGCAGGCATTAAAAATTATGCCAAGAATGGTGCAGTGAAATCTCGTGGATTTCAACTGCACCATTTTTGCAAGCCTCCTAATCATGGAACGCTCCCCTTCCATACATTATGCCTGGTGCAGGCATGATGTGGCAAGGGGACACAAAGGCGTGGTGAAAATGGCCTCGTTGGGCCACATTAGGGAAAACAAATGATGCTAGAGTGGCAGAAGGAGGCTCGAAGCCTTTCCTAAATCTGTCCCCTAGTGTCATCAGTCCTGCACTTAAGCAAATCCAGCTTCCTCTAGTGGTGAACAGTTTACTGCCTTTGCCTGTGAAATGTTCAGAGTTTGACTCGCTGAGCAATTTACACGTGTATATTTTGGAAGGTCTGAGTGCACATTGACATAAAGTTAGACTTGTAAATATACTTACTTTAGTCATACTTAGGCCCAAATTTATGAAGGGCCTAGTGCCACCTAGTGCCACATTAGCGCCATTTATTTACGCTAATGTGGCATTAGGTTGGTAAAAACGCAGCCCCAAATTTACAAAGTGGTGCCATGCACCAACGGCGCCACTTTGTGAATCCTTGCACCACATAATACCTGTTCCAGGCATAATGTATGCAAGGGGGTGTTCCTCCGTTAGGAGGCCCAGAAATATGGTGCAGTTAATTTATGAGATTCCACTGTGACATTTTTCTCGTCATTTATAACGCTTACTCAGTGAAGGCTTTAATCTGAGGCACACCATTGTTTATAATAGGTCTCTATGTACAATATTTTGGTGCCAATCCTGCAAAGTATCACAATAGTATCAGAAATTATGATGCTATTGATCCTAACGTGCGCCATGGTGTGCCATATCATTAATACGACTCACACATTGTGGCACTAGGGGGAGCGCAATGGGGAGCAAGAAAATTGGCGCTTCATGTAATGAAAATCTGGGCCATAATATTTTACCAGCACAATGTGATATTTTATTGGGAGTAACTCTCCTGGGATTCCAGGATGAGGAGATTTTGGAATGTTTGTGTACTCTGCAAAATTGGGAGTCTCTGTGGTTTCTGTCCTTTGCTGAGCCTATTCCAACCCAGAAAGAGACAAATATTGTTTTCTGTCAGTGTGAAAATAGAGCTGTTTTCATGGTAGAAAGAAGAAATAATCCCAATCACCAAAACCGGTAAGGAAATTGAGAGAAAAAAAGAATACTGCCGTGGATTGAGCTTGCAATCTAATCCGTGATCTTTAAACTCGTAGCTAATTGGGATTCATTGGCATGCATATAATATCTCATGCTATGTGTGTGAAGTATGATTGCCAGAGGCTTCAGGTGCTAGCTAATCAAAATAGATGAGGTGGCCGAGCCATGATATGCATGACCACCAAAGATGGTGAGCAAATTGAAATAAACAAAACACTTATATCAGACAGGGTCTGAAGTTCAACTTCAGGTTGATGGTGTAACAAAGGTAGGTGGTCAGTTATGCTACAAAACACAGGGAGGAGTAACTGTTTGAGGATACCATCACTACCAACAACCAAATCCAGCACCAAAAGCACACTGTTCTTCTGACCATTTTTGGCCTAAAGCAAGTCTGGAAGTGATGCAGAGTACAGAAAGTTAGAGAGTGTTTTGTTGCTGTTCATTCCAGCATAATATTCAGGAGACATAAGATGGGTAAAAAGTAGACTATATAGTCCTGTGTATAATTCATGTGCTGGAGTCGACATCTTCTGCTTTGCACATAAGTGGCACATGCTCAACAGTATAAAAGCTATTCACGAAGTGTTTCTGGACTGTGCAGGAAACGTTAGCCATGACTTTCAAGAATCTGGGTGAACCTGGATCATGAGGAGGTACTTAGCAATACATAGTGTAAGAGGACAGTGATTTACATTTTTGGGAGAATTTTAAATGTCAGAAAGTAGCCCAAAATATCAGCTCGACTAAATCAATGGCTAGATAATTTGTAGAATAAAAAGATACAACCTTTAAATTGGCTCTGATCATACAACATTGTTCGTGAAAATATTTGAGAGCTTTTTATGAAGAACCTTTCATAGCATACTAGGTAAGGACAAAGTTGAGAGAGTTGTTAACTCTGTAACAGTAATGAATCCTTAAACATATTAGATGTTGAACATGTAAATCCTGGTGATTATTTCTACGCAGTGACTTTAATCATATTATTTGATTGGAATAGATTATCTTGGAAGAGAAAACAGAATCCAAGGAGAGTGACAGGATTATTCAAGTTTGGAGTTTGGGATTTTTCGCTATTAGGAGCTTTTGTGAACAATTTAAATGAGGGTTCTTGCTAAGAAATAGAAATATGTTTAATGATGTATGTGATATCCAAGCCATTGCCAGCAATTTCAGAAGCTAGATCATGAGATTAAATTTCAACTTGTTTGTCTAAAGGTAATTGCAATTTGAATAGTTCTAGTCTAGATCTATGATGTTCAAATACTACAGTTTTAAAATGAGCTACTAAGCCGTCGAACTCGAGTTTGGAGCTGTAGCTAGGCAGAAGGATTCACTGTTTCCAATAGCTGATTATGGTTTAGAAAATGCATAACTTTAAGCGAGGGCAGTGAAAATGGGTGGAAAGTTTGGTCATGATAAAAATTCAAATGAACCAAGGTCAGGATCCATCTAGCATGAAACAGTGTTCGCCCTTAAATCAGAATGAGACAAAGGGAATTCTAGTTGTGCAGCTGTGTAGCTGTTTGTGTGGCACTGCCGCATATTTCAAATGTGCAATTTTGCCAAATTATCATGTAAAACAAATGTACCAATCATATAGTACGAAGGAGCAATCAAGACAAAGCATGACTTCATAACCAATGTAGCATTAATTCAAGCAGCCATTTAGTACATTTTGGGGTAACTAAGTTAATGTATAGAAGTATTAGGACTCAACAGCACGTTCCGTAGACTAAGGGGCATATTTATACTCTGTTTGCGCCGGAATTGCGTCGTTTTTTTTGGCGCAATTCCGACGCAAAACTAACTCCATATTTATACTTTGGCGTTAGACGCGTCTAGCGCCAAAGTCCATGGAGTTTGCGTCATTTTTTAGCGTGGACACCTACTTTGCGTTAATGATATGCAAGGTAGGCGTTCCCATCTAAAAAATTGACTCCGAGGCATGTGCGCCGTATTTACACTCCCGGGCAAAACTCACGCCCGGGAGTGGGCGGGTCAAAAAAAATGACGTCCAGCCACTTTTGCGTTGTTTTTTAGCGCCTGGTCAGGGCAGGCGTTAAGGGACCTGTGGGCTCAGAAGGAGCCCAGAGGTGCCCTCCCATGCCCCCAGGGACACCCCCTGTCACCCTTGCCCACCCCAGGAGGACATCTAAGGATGGAGGGACCCATCCCAGAGTACATAAGGTAAGTTCAGGTAAGTAATAATTATTTTATTTTTTTGTGGCATAGGGGGGCCTGATTTGTGCCCCCCCTACATGCCACTATGCCCAATGACCATGCCCAGGGGACAGAAGTCCCCTGGGCATGGTCATTGGGCAAGGGGGCATGACTCCTGTCTTTGCTAAGACAGGAGTCATTTCAATGGGGTTGGGAGTCGGAAAAAATGGCGCAAATCGGGTTGAGGCGAAAAATTTGCCTCAGCCTGACTTGCCCCATTTTTTGGCGCCCAAGCTCCATATTCCCCTACGCCAGCGCTGCCTGGTGCACGTCATTTTTTTTCACGCACACCAGGCAGCGCCGCCGGCTAACGCCGGCTAACGTCATTGAATAAATACGGCGGGCACATGGCGCTTCAGAATGGCGTTAGCCGGCGCTAATTTTTTTGACGCAAAACTGCGTTAGCGCAGTTTTGCGTCAAAAAATATAAATATGGCCCTAAGTGAATGAGCCCAGGACTCTGACCTGAAGGCAGTTCCTCTAACCAACATCTAGGCACAAACTGGAGAGAAGAGTATTAACAGTTCCCAAAGTGCATGGTGTAAAACAAAAATGCAATTGGGTGGCCATCCAATGTATCTGGCTGTGGATGACTATATGTGGAAGATTGCTTCTGTCCAAGTACATTATGTGCAATTGTTAAACGTCATTATGTTTAACATTTACTGAGCATGGATAAAACATCAAGCTACAGTTGTCTTCCTGTACCACGTGCATATTAACTTACACCATTGGCTAGAAAACACGCTGAAAGCAATATCCCAATCAAAAATATTCCATCATTTTATAAAGGTCGAGTAAGGTTTTCAGTCTGAATACAGGCCACTATAGCTGTCTGAAAGATATCATAGCATTAATTCTTCAAAATGAAAGCAAATTAAGAAGTATATATATATATATATATATGTATGTATATATGAAGATAAAGAATTAATTCTATGTGAGTTGTCTTTAGCCATTGCCTTTCATGTTTTACATGGTTTGGCATTGCTTGGATGAGCTGTTCATCAAGATTGTGGCATCTTAAGTGAGCTAAATTATTCCATTGGTGTTTTGTTTTGGTAATGGCGTACCAAGCAGCCCTTTTGTTAGATTGCAGATCTAACAAGAGCGTAACTTTTAATTGAGACTTAGTGTGTGTTCTTAGATGTATTTACTTTACTGACACCACAACATTTCAATTGAAGATCATGTGTTTGCTTTGTTTAGGAAGTGTATGTTTTTGGATGGCCTGCTCTGTCATTAAGGCAGTGCTGTTCAATAATCACCCTTGCACGTTCATTTGTTTTATCTTGCTCTTATGATAAATTGTCGCTGGATATACAGTTTTTTCACAAAGGAAAGACATGTATTCACATAGGGTTTTGTAAAGATGCAAACAACTACTCTCACTTTGTCAAACGTATCTAGTATCCAATATTTTGATTTGTATGCCTTTTCAGATCACCACTTAGTATGTAAACTTCATTGTGTGACTACTTTTCATAACACTCTTCTTTGAGGGTACAGCTTACCTTTGATGTTAGTGTAGCAAAGGGCCTCCCCCCAGTTGCCATATTGTTGTAACCCATGATGTAACCATCATGGGATTTTCTTTCCAGGACTGTGTGAGAAATTGGGTTGTTGGTTGACTGGGGTGTGAGCCCTGGTCAAGCAAAAGCCACAGTCCCTGGCAGGGTGAACCACAAAAAGTCACTAAACTAACCTCTGCTTAGCCCTGGGTAGCTTGGCATAAAAAGCAGTCAGGCTTAACGTAGAGTCAATGTGTAAATGTATTTATGAAGCACACACACATTAATAAAGAGAAAACACAACACAAGCAACATTCCACACCAATTTAGAAAAATACAGTGTATTTTAATAAATTATTTGCCACCACAACAACAAAAATCAAATCATTAGAACTGGAGTTATGATTATTTAGAAGTTTTATAGTAAAAACTAGTTCCTAAAAGATCAATGTGCCAACCATGGACATCCTGTCATGCAAGACAGCTCAAAGCATAAAAATATGGTTGACCTTATGGAGCAGAGGCCAGGTGCAAAAAGTGAATTGGTTCCGGTCAGCACTTACCTTCGGTCTTAAAGAATTTCCAAGAAAAATGTTCTGAGGAGGTAAAGTTCAGGGGACAAGCCTGCAGGTGGTGTCCAAAAAAGAAAGCATTGTCGTCGTGGAGCTTCTTGACAAATTTATGGTGGTGATTCTACATTCGGATGTAGGGCCTGATTTAGATTTTGGGGTACAGGTTACTCCATCACAAGGGTGACAGATACCCTATCTGCCAAAATGTAAATCCCATTATTTCCTATGAGATTTATATTTCGGCCACTGGGATATCCGGCACTGTTGTGACAGAGTACACCGTCTGCTGAAATCTAAACCAGGCCCTTAGTTACTTTTTTGGAAGTTGAAAATCTCCAGTGGGACAAGGCTGGCAACTATAGCTGATGAGTTACAGAAGGCTGAATATCCTTTTATTGAAGGAGCGGTGAACAGGATTTGCAGCTGTGGAGAAGAATGTAGTCAGAGCAGTTGCAAAGTCAGGCCATATGGCGATGCACCTTGAGTGGATAGACGAGAAGGTCCCCAGCCTTCCCTCAGTTCTCAGAGCAGTTTTTAAACCAAAAGTTTTCAAGTCCCAAGTTTTGGATTTGATTATCTGGGTACATTTAGCATCTTCAACTATGGTCCAGGACTAGAGGAGCACCACTTGAAGGGTTAGAACTCACTCAGGCTGGGTCCTGGTGCGGGTTCAATGTAGTGGGAGCCTGTAATGTCCCTGTGGCTCTGAACAGGAAGCCAGCAAAGTAACCCTTGGAGTCACTCTGACAGTTCTGTGTTCAGGTTCTTGCTCTAGCAGCAAGGCAGGCCTCTGAGAGTTCAAGGCCAGCTGCAGGCAGCAATGCAGTACTTCCTAATACAGCAAAGCAGTCTTGTGAAGTACACAGCAGGCCACAGCAGGAGGCAATCCTCTGAGAGTCCTTCCACAGGTCCTTAAAGATAAATGAAGAGTGAGTCTGGAGATTCCATACCTGGTACCTTCTTTGAAGTAGGATATATTTTTTGAGGTTTCTCTTTGAAGTGCTTGGAATTTCCTGACTCCAGGCTGGCTGCAGGAAAAATGCAGTGGTGGCAAGCCCTTTGAAGTCAGAACACAGCCTATTCAGTTGCAAATGCGGCTGTGTCCAGCCCCTCCATCCTGCCAGCAGATGGCCCATTGAGGCACACCTAATCCCTCTATTGTGTGACAGTCTGGGAGGAATTCACAAAGTCTAACTGTCAGCTATACCCAGATATGTGACATAGGACAGACTGTAGACACAAAATGGCTAAGGGCAGGAAATTGACAACTTTCTAAAAGTGTTATTTTCATAATTTTAATTTAAAATCCAGCGTTATCATCAAAGAGGATCTCTAATTGCAATCCATAAATACTACACATGAAATGCTTATCTTTCCTCAATCAAAAATATTTAGTAACATATGACACATTCCTTCTGTCTCTCTGTGCTGGTGCACACAGTGAACCCTACCACCAACACAGGCACCCATGCGTCATGGTGAAAGAGTGCCTGCATTATAGGCAGGATTGTTTTGTGCAGAAAGGGACACATTCCTACACAAAAACAATCCTCAGAGGTATAGAAAGAGAATATTATGAGGTAAAATAAACATATTTTATCAATGCACCTCTGTTGGTAAGGCATAACATTTTGATGCATTCACAGAGTTAATAGTCTTTTGAAATCTGGGAATGCACCCAAACTCCATGGGTGGTTGCATGGGTACACCCACGCTCCATCCATGGAACACCTTCTTATTGCAGAGTAATTACAAGGTGCCCAATTTGAACTACCTTGTGTGACTCTGGATTTATTAAGCCACGTAAAGGCAAGAAATGGTGCGTTTCCATGGCTTCGTGAATCTCACTGAAGCTCTTGCATTGCCTTGAGTTGCCTTGTGTGATGCAGTGGCAACACAAGGGCTTCATAAATATGGGCCAAGCTTCTAACTGATCCATTAACCATTGCCCAAAGGGTGTTTGCCTCCCAGTTTTCTCCAGGCAAGGCATGGAGCAAATTGTTAGGGCAAACTTTGCACATTCTAAGTTTGTGTACCCCGGAGCAGCGGAAATAAAAACATATTTGTGAGTTATCCCCCATCCCAAGGTCCAAAACTTGCAATGGTGACGCAATTGTACATCCAGTAAATATTGCCTCACTAATGTGTCTTCGTTTACCTAAACGTTATCTTACTTGCTTAGAAAGTCTTGTTTATTTGCAACAAATACGAATGCCTTTCAATTTAGTCTGCATTATGTGTCATTGTGTGGCATCAAATTAAATAGTGAAGACCTCTGAAACAGAGCAACATTTGGAAAAACAGAAACTGTACGCATGTCTTGTATACGCTTCTACTCGAGTGCTCTCATCTGGGCCTCGTGCTTGTAGGTGCTGCTGTGATTTAATGCATTTAAAAAATAACATATTGGAGATGAGAAGTTTTACCATTTCTGGGTCTGCTAGAGCAAAAGCATACATTTTAAAGGACATTCCACTTTAGTGCATGTTTTATACTATTGACATATGCTATTCCATTTTACATTTCATAATGATCATCTGCTCTCACATTGTATTGTTTTCTAACTTTGTTCACCTTAAATATAAAAAACTATAAGTGTATGTACATCCTGTGCTGTCTATTGTAACGAATAATTAGACAAATTATTCATGAATGTATCTCAAGATTTCGTCCTGTGTTCTCCAGCTGCATGTGATCCTAAACTCACAGTTGTTTTCTATCATATGCTCATGCACAGAAATCACGGGCCAGATGTATGAAGCTATTTAGTTGTCACAACCCATGCGATTTGCTAAGTCACAGCATTTGTGACAGCTGATGACTTTTCAGTATGTGCTAAACCAATTTGATATTCACCAAGTACTTACCGAATCACAAAATGGCTTTAGAAATGAATAATAAATTGCTAGTTGGAAGAGGTGTGTTTAGGGCTTCCCTTCCTTTATGGAAAGATATGCATAAATGGTTTGTGAGCGCAATTTCGGTCGCAAATGATTGACAGGTGACCAATTGCACAAAGGAAGTATTGACCCATTCACAAAGTGGAAGGGGTTCATTTGTGAGTGTGTTTGGGATTGGGCAGTGGACCATGAGACCAATGCCAACTCCTAAACAAACCTTTTACTGGAAGTATTTTTTTTAAATGCAGCACAAGTTCCTCCAGCAGGACACCATCCCTGTGATTGGCACCCATTGGAGTAAGTCAGAATGTACGATCTATGTCATGAATAGTAGTGAGGCAGGTTTTGTTGCTCGCCACTCAAGTCTCTATTTTGTGAATTGACATATCAATTCATAGGCTGGTTTGAAAAGCTATTTCGTGGTGGCTGAAATATTGGTCACAAATTGCAACCAGCATTTGCCATTAGGTCTTTGTACATCTGCCCCATGTTAGTAATCTGTGATCACCATATGTAAAATTACAGTTATGTGGAATAGATCATCAATCGCGGCTCGCTGCTCTAACAAGGGGCGGGGCGGGTGCGGCCCAAGGGAAGAGGGTACATTTAATACATTTTTAAAAATGTTTTAAAAACTACCTGATCTGCTGACCCACACTGCACAGCTCCCCTTTCCATTGTTGCTGCAGGAACAGGCTCCCAGCCTGCCCTGCGGCCAAACCTGACGCAGCTCAGAGCAGCGTCAGGATTGGCTGGGAGTGCCTAGCCATGGCGCTCCCATGCAGACTAGGAGTTACAGAGCATGTGTGTGTGAAATGCCCAAGATGGTTTATTATCCTTTTTTTCTGAAAGATTTTTAGCTTCTGCTGCTGGTGGGGGGGGGGGGGTGCTCCTCCGCCCTAACAGAGGATCCGCCCCTGTAAATTACAGCTCCAGTTGTAATTGTGGGTAGGGAGGAGTTAAGAGAGCAAAACCCTTGTTGCACAGAGTAGAAGTCGGTGGATTGGCAGTGGGGTACACATGTTGGGCCACAAACTTATGACTAAAACACCATTCACATGTAGATCCAGACAGTAGTCGTTCTAAATCTGGGCACTGTTTTTCCTTACTGCCTGACTTAAGTAATTCCTAAACAAATTTCATGTCCGACAGAGTGAAGGAAAAGCACTGATTATATGCACGAGGCAGAGTCCAATACCTGTTACTGTTTTCACATGCTCTGTAGCTGGTAATCTATTGCTGGATAACCAGTAGGAGCCCTGACTGGGTTTCTGGATAGAATGTTTTTTAAAGAGCAGATTTGTTGTTACTCATTGTTGGTCACATGGTTGTAGGACAGTCTTGAAAATGCTGCTGCCATGGATCCTTGGGGTCCTGTAAGGAAAGAGTTGCTTTGAAACTAAAAAGTTTTTTTCCCATTTTATTTGGAATAGTGAAGTAATTGTGCTCCTAGAATATGTTATACCTGAGTATTGGCATTCACCAGATGCACAATTACCACCTGGTATTTTCCAGCGAATGGAATGATCCCAGGCAATTCAACAAGACAGAGTGTGGACACCCAAGCAGTTTTGGCTCTCTGATTCACAAAGTCTTTTCAAAGTTACTGCATTTGCCTCATCTAATAAAGAATATATCTTGGAGAATTTTGGGATATATTCGAACTGAGAGAAAACACAATTTTCCTAAATGTTCCTGTAACTGGCATCCATTGTTATTCTTAATACTTGTAACATTTTTAGGTGGAAAGCACAAATTGCCTTACGCCACGGCCCTTCAGAAAAAGCAAGCTAGGGAACACAAATCGATCTACAAATTCTGCACCATCGTGGGTTCATGGAAGCTGCAAGTCAGGATTTACAAATGTGGTTAGTTATTTGTATATTGTGATACGGCCCAAAAGCTGCCATCTTACATAACCATCACCTACCTCTCAATGTTTGTGTTTAATCATTATATCACAGTAGACTGTTGATTGTTTCTGTAGCTTGTTAAAGTTCCTTGGCAATGGTTCTGGGGTCAGAGCATTGACACTGATGGTCATCCAGAATCTAGCCCTTAGATGGGGTAACTTAACAGACCTAGAAAGAAACATGCATCATGCTTAGTAGGCCTCTCTTGCTTCCAGGTCTCGAGTGTGTGTATTTCTTCACTCAACATGTTTATATCAAGATATAAAGGAGCAATTATATTTCAATGGGCTTTAAGCTCCACTTGGAATGCTGTAAAATCATAATCAGGGAAATTAGAAAAGATAGGAAAGCAAACATGTCTGGAATATGTCAATATCAGCAAAATATTCTAGTTTGTTCAGAGGTCACACTCAGGTAATGTGTAATCAAGCAAAGAGCTTGCAAATACCTCTTGAAAGCCCAGGTGAAAACAATGGGTCCACTGTGTTCATCCGAGAGGCATAAAGAAACAGCCCAGTGATAGTTTCAGCTGTTTAAACAGCCTGCATTCAGAGAGAGAGTGCTAAGCTCTGGGTATTTTCTTTGTAAAAAAGGAGAGAACCCGGAAGGAACATGCTAGTGTATTGCTCAAATATATGTGTGATTCTGAAATACAAAATAAAACCTACACATAAGCAGCGAGGAGACATCCACAGTTCAACATTGAGTCGCATTGACCTTATGCAGCCACATTAAAGTGTAACAGTTAGTCCACAATAAAGGTACAAAGTTCATTCTCAGAGGAAGTACTTTAAGGCCATGGCTTCCAGAACATCTGTTTAACATTTCAGTCCCAAATAAAAGGATTGATAGGAAAACTGCATAGCTCTGCTTTTATACTGTATATTTAAGAAATACTGTAAGGTTGGCACGAGTATGTTAGGGTTGTATGATGGAACCATCCATGCGGCAACCATGCATGCCTGAACAATGCGGTCGGAACAACGACTGCATTGATTCCACGCATGCCTTTATCACACATGCCTTTATAATGATTTTTCATTTTAAAGGCATGCCTAGCAAAGTGGTTGTCGCATGCCAACCCCCCACCCTAAAAACAGAAGTACCACGACCCCCCCACCTTTAAAAACTACCCTGATACCTCCACCCACCCTGAGCCCTAAAACCGACCCCACCCCCAAAAATAAAACAACCCAACCCTTTAAAAAAAAATTACCCCGACCCCCCCCACCGCCCCACCCTAAAAACAGAAGTTCCCCGACCCCCCACTGTTAAAAACTACCCCAATACCCCTACCCACCCTGGTCCCTAAAACCGACCCCCACCCCCCAAAAATAAAACTACCCAACTCCTAAAAACAAAACTACCCCAAACCCCCCACTCCGCCCCTAAAAACCTGACCCCCCAACCTGCCTTAAATACAAAAACTCCCCCGAGCCCCCACCCCTAAAAACCCGCACAATAAATACAAAATTACCCCGATCCCACCAACCGCACTACTAATAACCCACCCCATCTGCCCTAAATGCAAAATTACCCCAACCCCCACCCCTGCCCCTAAAACCCAACCCTCCAGCCAGCCCTGAATACAAATTACCCCAACCCCCACCTCGCCCCTAAAAACCCGACCCCCCACCTGCCCTAAACACAACATTACCCCAACCCCACCCCTAAAAACCCACCCGCCCTAAATACAAAATTACCTCGCCCCCCCACCCCTAATATCCTGCCCACTCACCCGCCCTAAATACAAAATTACCCCTACCCCACCCCTAAAACCCACCCTGCTCTAAAAACATAATTACCCCAACTCCCAAAACAAAAATTACCCTGACCCCCCACCCCACCCCTAAAATCCCAACCCCCACCCGCCCTAAATACAAAATTACCTTGAACCCTCACCCCTAAAAACCCAGCCCCACCCCTAAATACAAAATGACCCTGACCCACCCCCCCAAAAACCCACCCCCATCCGCCCAAAAAACATAATTATCCCAACCCCCAAAACAAAATTTACCCTGACCCCCACCCCACCCCTAAAAACCCAACCCCCACCCACCCTAAATACAATATTACCCTGACCCATCACCCCTAAAAACCCAACCCCCACCCCCAAATACAAAATTAGCCCCACCCCTGCCCCTAAAAACAAAATAACCCCGACCCCCCACCCCGCCCGAAAAAACCATAGTACCGACCACCCCGACACCTGCTCCTTAAAAAAAAAAATAATAATAACCTAACCACCCCAACCCCTTCCCCCCACCTCTAAAAACTACATCCAACCCTGCCCCAGCTCCACTTACCTGACCGCAACCTCTCCCGATGGATCTTCCTTTTTCTCTGCCTTAACCACGCCTGTGTGTTGTTCAGCACATGCGTGGTTAAAGCAGAGAAAAAGGCCTGCATTGTTCAGTCAAGTGTTGTTCCGCTTAAGTGAACAACGCAGGCGTGGGTTCCGGACACGTTGTTCCGGATCTTTCCCATATGTTAGCATCACTCTCTGGGTTAGTAATACCTTGTTAAGATTCACTTACTAACAGCAGTAGCTTTGTGCTGCCAAAATATATTTTTTAACTAGTACACTTTGAGTGAGCTTTGGCCCTCCCTTACACATGATTTAATAGCTTTCCTGTCTATCTCAGTTCCCTGCTTCTGGTTCAATTGTTTTACTCCCCTTTCCTGTGCTTGTTCCATCCAGGAGATCATTTCGTCTTGGTTTTTTTTTTGCAACGTTTATTTATAGTTTGAGTAGGCCATTGTGGAGTAGTATTGGTAAAAGAAACTGTTTCTATTTCCTAATTGTACTAAAGAGTCGAAGCAGGACAGGTCCCAACAGTGCTAACAGGTACATACAATACCCTAAGACCTGTTAGTATCGTAATAACAGTAAATGGGGAACGAATGGAGAAAAAGGCTAGGAACTAGGCTAGAAAGGGATTAGGGATGGGAAAGGGAAGTTGAACAATAAAACAGTCGCAACAGTAGGCAAACCTCATGGCATTACGTTTCATCTAAATGCTTCAATGCAACACTCAACTGTGATATGATAGCTGAATTATTGTTAGCTCTAAAGGAAACGTTTGAAACGGAGGCACTCTTTAAAGAACAGGCAATGAAGTAAGAGTGCAGCTCTACCCAAAAATGCACTCAAAATTAGAAAAGCGAATAAAAGAAGGAGAGAACTTAATTGTAAATACAGGAGGATGAGTGGGCAAATTAGTGGGAATACAGGCAGCAGAGTGTCATCCCGTCCCCCTGTGCACCCTCAGCAGCACCACAGGAGCCCGACAGTTACACAGTGCTACATCTACTGTGCCCTATAAGCAGAAATATAAAAGATGCAGGTCATAACGATGGAAGCCTTTTGTACTATGGATCAGCTCGGGGGATAACTCATACAGGGGCACAAAAATAGAGGGAAACACAATGGACCTATAGCATCCCAGAATTAGATGACAATAAGAGGTTGGTCAAAAGCAACAGCAAGTATCTAGTCAGTAAGCAATTAAGCACATGGATTATCTGCCAGTAAAGGCAGAAGAAGCATGCTCCATACCCTATCATAGGTGCCCAATTTTTTGTTATGTTTGTACGTACAGTGTCCATGCATTGCTACCCTAAGCAATTCAGTATTCTACACCTGGCCCATCAGAGTTGTAATCTGTAGCCAATGGCGGAGGATAAATACCTCTGAAATTTCCAAAGAGGTGTCCAGCCAGTGGAGAGCATGGGAATCTATGTCAGAGATATCAGATGTACAGGATGAGGTGAAGGAACTGATGTCACGGTGCTGTAGAGTCCCAAGTGGGCCAACACCAACATCCAACAAGCTTGTAAAGTTCTTCAGAACATACAATATGACAGAGATTACAGTTATTGTCCTCACAGTTCCAACACAGATCATGGGCCAATAATCGCACCAAGTACAACTTCTGGGGTGTCCAGTACTAGTCAGGTAGGGTCACTGGTGAAGAGCCTAAAACAGCCCGAAGGCAGTGGGTCAATTGTCTGAATCTCCAATGATCCATGGCAGGAAGGTTAAACTCCCCTCTCACTGCCTGATATGATTTAAGGAGACAATCCTGATATAACTAGTCTATGCATTGCACCACTCTGTGGTGCCAAGAAGTGAAATAGAATGGAGCATTTCTTATGCGTAAGGCAGATCTGAAACACATTGGTGCTTTGCTGAGAAGGAACAGGACCTAAAAGCATATATGCGGAGAAGCATGCTGCTGCAGTGGCATTGAGAATCAGGTTCTCTGCCAGAGAACGATGTAAAGTAGATAAGTACAACAGCAGACAGTTGTCAGGACATACTAAGATGTGTCACTCAATACCAGTGGGAAGAGGTAGACTTCCACCATGCAGGTGAGCCCTCTGTTAATACAGATACCCAGATATAAAAGGCCATTCGGGACCAACTGCATGTTGTACACCTGTATGCAAGCACTGGTGGTAACCTCAGACATAGAGTGCCTCACATTTTGATCAGGTAATCTTTATAACCAGATAGGTATGAGAAGTGATCATCGACAGATATAACTGCCAGTTTGGAGGACGCCGGATTACACAGAAGGAATAGAATATCATCACTGTAAAGTCATCCTTTCACTTCACTTTCACCCATGTAAATAACCTCAACTCTGTGGAGAAATGCAACCAGAGATAGGTGTGTTAGGGCCATTTGGTAGAGGAGTAGCGATAGGGGACATCCTTGGTGGGTGCATCAATGATTTGGGAATGTATGCAACATTAAGCCACCACAGTTGACATCTTCTGTAGGAGAATCACACAGTAATCTGACGTTGGCAATGAAGTTCTCACCTTGTTACATGTTAGTCTTCACCAGAAACAAGTAAGGCCATTCCATATGGTTAAATGCCTTCTCAGCATCCAATGAGAGGGCCAGTTTGTGTTCCAAGTCAACCTTTGTGTGCCATAGTAAGTGGGTTAGGGTTCGGAGATGGTTATGAGAGCTACGACCAAGGACAAAGCCTACCTGCGATTCATGATTAAGTTTTGGGATCAACTTATGTCACCAGATAGCATGCAATTTGGCTGTTTTTTCAAGTAAACATTGGTCAGGGAGATCCGACGGTAACTAGCACAATCTAAAGGTCCCCTTATTTTCTTTGCAGAGTGAGATTGAAGTTTTATTAGGGATATTTCCCAAAGAGACAGCAACAGTGGCTTCTTGAAAGGCCTGTGTCAAATGTGGCACTGGGAGGTGTTTACCAATCTTATAAAATTCACCTAGATAGTCATCCTCTCCAGGCAAATCACTCATTGGTAGGGAGAAGATGTCCTCTACAACCTTGTTTTCAGAGAAATCCCTCTCCACGTGCTCCCGGCCCTCAGCATTAAGGGTGGGGAGATGCAAAAACTCCAAGAAGGCATTGATGTGTGCAGGCGTGGGTTGATACTCTTAGGTACAGACAAAAGAGTAATACAAGGCAAAGTGATTAGCAATGTCTAGGACATGGGCTAAGACAGCGCCAGGTGCATCTCGGATTACCAGGATAACCATACGGAACTTGCTGTCACGTTGTAGGTACTCCTCAGACTCGGTGTGATGCAAATAAGGTCCACCTCCCGACACCACCAAGTCACCGATAAAAACCACGGTGTATTGGAGTCATCAGGTGAGGGAAGGAAGGGGAAGGAACAGCAGGGACGGGATAACTGTAAAGAAAAAATACACAGTGTTAATTATCACATTGCCTATCTATTCTCATAAAGTCTCACTAAAATACCCACGACCGTCCCTGCCCATAACTCAGGTGGGCAGAACTAGTCCAACGCCTGTCTATTCTCCACCTAAATCATCGATGGATGCCCAGGCCGACTACGAACACCACTAGTCACTTAAGGGTTTTTCAAAACCCGATGTTTATGCAAATTAATCCTGTAGCTAGGTTGCAACAAAAAAGAAAAAAAAATAATATATAATAAGGAAAAGAACTTGTCCCGCACTTCTTCTTTTGATTCAATTAAAACATTGAGCCTCTAAGTAATGTCACGCACTTGAAGAAGTCACCCCTTCCTAATTCATAGAATAAGATAAACGGACAAATGTTCCCGGCTGTTTGACTTCTGCAAACAGTACGTCTTGATCCTGAGTTGCCACGAAGAAAACAAAGGTTCTGTCCTGAACTACCACCATTCATGTTTCACGAGGATCTCTAATTTTTGTGCACCATCTCTGAAGTACACCAAATGTCGGATCACTAGATCCAAAACCATACCGGAAGGCGAAAGCCTCCGGCAAGAAACCGGCTCGCCTCTTACCACCGGTTCCAATTCTCGAAGGGAGGCAGCTCGAATCTCCAGCTGCCTTGAAATGCTGATCTCCGTGAGGGTTCCGGATGCCTTCAGTTCGTCGTTGTGGACGTGGTGACTTCCCCCATGGGAACGCCGTCCACCCTGCCCTCGTTGTGCCTCCGACGGGGAATGAGGAAAGAATAACGCGCAACCGCTTCCGGGAAGTGCCGGAGTTATGCGGTCTTCCCGCGCGAAGCGTCATGGGATATGTAGTCCCTAAGGACTACAAAATCCCGATCGCCAGGTAGGCGCCTGTTACCCCCTGACAGTACGCCCCCCTCCAACGCGCCTCCTAGGGCCAGGTTTAGTGGGATGGCGAGCATGAAACCGTTGCACCGCCCTAGGGGCATGGATATTGCCCTCCGGCTCCCATGAATCCTCCTCGGCAGTGTACCCTTTCCATGAAACCAAGTACCATAACTTACCCCCTCTCCGCTTGGAATCTAACACACTGCGCACTTCATACTCCAGCTGCCCATCTCTAACCACCGGAGGTACCGCCCGTTGGGCCGTTGAAAGAGCTGGTTTCAAAAGGCTGCAGTGAAACACCGGATGGATCCTTAAGGAAGCAGGTAAGTTAAGACGGTAAGCCACAGGGTTTACCTGGCGTGATACCACATAGGGACCAATGTAACGAGGATGAAAGACGCTACGTATCTTGAAGCGTATATACTTGGTGGAAAGCCACACTCGATCCCCTGGTTGATACACCGGCGCCTCACGCCGGTGCTCATCACCCCATTTCTTATACTGTTCCTTGGCCTTCTCCAGATTGAATCGTATCTTTTTGTGCATGGATTGGAGGTTCTTAATCATAGCATGGACCGTAGGTTGATCCGTGACATTCCGAGGTATGATTAAAGGTAACATCTCCGCGTGGAATCCCGTGTTAGCACGGAAAGGAGACTCCTTTATCGAGCTATGCCAAGCATTGTTGTATGATAGTTCGGCCAGCCACAGCAACGCTACCCAAGATTCCTGGGCGTCCTTTGCATAGCATCTCAGATATTTCTTCAGGGTTTGGTTGAGGCGCTCCGTCTGGCCATCGGTTTGTGGGTGGAAACTGGTGGATAGGGCGGATTCAATGCGCAGAACCTTGCACCACATGCGCCAAAACCTAGCGACGAACTGGGGGCCTCTGTCCGAAATAATGGTTCTTGGTAGGCCATGTAACCGCACCACTTGCGACAGAATTAGATGGGCGGTTTGGCTTGCTGTAGGTAGGTTTCTGCAAGGGAGAAAGTGACCCATCTTGGTAAGACTATCGATTACCACCATGATAGCGTTGTACCCCTGATCCATTGGTAATCCCACCACAAAATCCACGCTGATGGTTTGCCAGGGTTTCTCCGGAGTGGGCAAAGGCATCAACTTGCCCTGGCTTTTTGCGTTTTCTCCCTTGGCTCGAGCACATATCTCACACCGAGCCACCCATGTCGCAACGTCTTTAGCCCAACCTTCCCACCGGAAATGTCGTTGAACTATTTGCGCGGTTTTGGTGTATCCTGGATGACCAGCCGTTACTGCATCATGACACCACTTGAGGGCTTGTACTCGGAGTTCATGTGTTGGTAAATATAAACGATTACCTTGCAACGGTATTCCATGCTTAAGGGTACGGTCCTGACTTACTTCGGCCCATTTCTTCCATTGAGCAGCAGACTTATGCTTCGAAACCTTTTCTAGGAAATGGGAGACATGAAGGGCACAAATCACTCTTTCAGGTTGGATGATTGCTTCATCAGGTCTTGAAGCGATTTCTTTCACATCCTCTTGTCGAGACAGTGAATCTGCCTTGCGATTATCAACCCCAGGACGGAAGGTGACTACAAACTCATATTCTGAAAAAAACAGCATCCACCTCATTTGTCGCTGGGTAAGCTGCCTAGCCTCCTTCATATACTGAAGGTTTCGGTGATCAGTATATACCGTGACCGGGTGTTGGGCCCCCCACAGATAGTGTCGCCATTCCTGAAAAGCCTTTTTTATGGCTAGCAGTTCCTTTTCTGCTACCGTATAGTTGAGTTCCGCAGCGGATAGCTTCCTAGATAGAAATGCAACAGGATGAAGCTGTCCGGTGGTTTTGTTTCTTTGGGATAACACAGCCCCAATCGCTATGTCCGAGGCATCTGCTTCGACTATAAAAGGTACGTCTGGCTGTGGATGTTGAAGTATAGGTGCTGAGCAAAAGGCCTGTTTTAAAAAGCAAAAGGCCTTCTCTGCCTCCTCTGACCAAACAAAAGACACACCCTTTCTTAGCAACCTTGTTATAGGTGACACAATGTGGGAAAAACGACAAATGAATCTCCTGTAATAATTGGAGAACCCAAGGAAGCACTGCACGTCTCTCACACTAGTGGGTACTGGCCACCCTTGAACGGCCTGTATTTTTCTTGTCGACATGCCGAACCCTTCAGGGCTTAAATCCACTCCCAAGAACTCAACCTTCTGGACATGGAACTCGCATTTGCTCAGTTTGCAATAAAGACTGTGATGTCGCAATGCTTGAAGTACTAAGGAAACATGTTCAAGGTGGCGCTCCAAGGATGTAGAATACACCAGAATGTCATCTATATAAACGATCACGAAATGGTCTATGTATTCTTTGAGAACATCATTCAGAAAATACTGGAAAGCCGCCGGGGCGTTACACAACCCGAACGGCATTACCAAGTACTCAAACAGGCCATAGCGAGTTTTGAACGCTGTCTTCCACTCATCCCCTTCGCGGATTCTGACCAGATGGTAAGCTCCCTTCAGGTCCAACCTTGTATATATTACTGCCTCTTTCACCTGTTCCAATAGCACAGGAATGAGGGGAAGAGGGTATCTATTCCTTATCGTGTTCTTGTTCAACATTCGATAATCGATGCAGGTTCTCAACTCTTTATTAGCCTTAGCTATGAAAAAGAGTGGGGAGGCTGCCGGAGAACAAGAGGGTCTAATGAACCCGATTTCCAGGAAGTGGTCCAAATAATTTCTCAAATGCTTGGTTTCTGGGTTGGATAGAGCATATACCCTACAAGAAGGAAGGAGTGCTCCAGGAATCAGATCTATCTTGCAGTCATATATACGATGGGGTGGCAACGTCTCAGCCTGACCTTCGTCAAACAAATCCTTGAACTCGGCATACACAGAGGGTAATATCACTGCTTTCTCCACCACTGTGGCCAACTGTAGCCCTTGAGCCAATGCTAACGTGGGGGGATTGTCGCACAAGAAACAGACGCTCTCACACCTCAAGGACTGAAAACTAACCGTCTTGGTTTGCCAATTGATAACAGGATTGTGTATTCTTAACCAAGGCATCCCCAAAATTATTTCATACTGAGGAGCCTCTATTATATCTAGCCTGATCCTTTCTTTATGGGCAGGAGATACCCCTTTAAAAACCAATTCAACGTCCTCAGTTTGTTCTGTAAGGGGTCCAGATTTCAGTGGTGTACCATCAACTGCCAGTACTATTTCGGGTTCCTTCCTGGGAATGCTAGGAAGTCCCAGTCTCTTAACCAAACCTGCATCTATGAAATTTCCCGTGGCTCCGGAGTCTATCATTGCCCTTACTGGATAGTTTCGATCTCGGGACCCCAGCTCTACTGCTAACAAGAGATGTGACGCCTTTTCCTCTTGTGGAGCAAGGGTTAAAGAAGTTAACCGTAACCCCGGTTGGAAATCTATAAGAGACAAATCCTCTTTCTCTGAAGTCTTCCCTGAAGTAACCGCTGCCTTTTGAGTGGGGAAGTAGGATAACCTTTTTTTTGGTTTTTGGGGACACTCTCTCACATAATGACCCTTCCTGCCACAGTACATGCACAACCCCTGTACCCTCCTGGTCTCCTTCTCGGTCTTTGACAGGGGTGCCCTAACGGCTCCCACTTCCATAGGTTCCCCACTCAAATCATTGGGATTAGGAACTGGTTGCCCCTCCTTTTCTGGAATGACAGGTCGCCGATCACCTGCTCTACGCTCAACTCTTCGTTCTGCTATTCTGTGATTCAATCTTAGAGTAAGATTCACAAGATCCGTACAAGTGGAAGGCTGCGGATCTATTTGAGCTAGTATGTCTTTCATGTCGTCTCGTAAGCCTTGATAATAGAGAGACATTCGCTTCTCCTCTGGCCACCCTGATTCCGCCACCAGTCTATTGAAGGTCGTAAGATAAGTGACCAGGTCAGATCTCCCCTGTCTCAGCTCCAATAATTCCCTATCAGCGCTAAAGGTGGTTGTTCTATGATCAAACACCCTCTCGAAGGCCGCCCGAAAGGCATTCCAATCCGCTAATAAGGGGTCATCGTTTCTGACTAACGGCACTGCCCAGTTAGCTGCGTCTCCCGAGAGATAAGAAATAGCGAACATTACCCGGGAAAGGTTAGAGGGAAAAGACGCAGGCTTACAAGAGAATTGAAGAGACAACTGGGTTAAAAAGGCCTGAACTCTCCTGGGGTCCCCTGAAAACCGTTCCGGACTGGCCAAAGGGATTGGAGGGGAGACGTTCACGGTTATCTGCGGTGTAGATGTTGAGGCATCGAAGGGATTCCTAGTAAGCCTTTCTACTTTTTCCCTTAGGGTCGCCGTCTCGGCCCTAGAATTAGCTAACTCTTGTTGCACCACCACCAACGCCTGTAATACGTCATCCATAGATGCCATTTTGCATTACACCGAGCGGGAGGAGTATTATTCGTGGGCGCGTTATTCTGTCACGTTGTAGGTACTCCTCAGACTCTGTGTGATGCAAATAAGGTCCACCTCCCGACACCACCAAGTCACCGATAAAAACCACGGTGTATTGGAGTCATCAGGTGAGGGAAGGAAGGGGAAGGAACAGCAGGGACGGGATAACTGTAAAGAAAAAATACACAGTGTTAATTATCACATTGCCTATCTATTCTCATAAAGTCTCACTAAAATACCCACGACCGTCCCTGCCCATAACTCAGGTGGGCAGAACTAGTCCAACGCCTGTCTATTCTCCACCTAAATCATCGATGGATGCCCAGGCCGACTACGAACACCACTAGTCACTTAAGGGTTTTTCAAAACCCGATGTTTATGCAAATTAATCCTGTAGCTAGGTTGCAACAAAAAAGAAAAAAAAATAATATATAATAAGGAAAAGAACTTGTCCCGCACTTCTTCTTTTGATTCAATTAAAACATTGAGCCTCTAAGTAATGTCACGCACTTGAAGAAGTCACCCCTTCCTAATTCATAGAATAAGATAAACGGACAAATGTTCCCGGCTGTTTGACTTCTGCAAACAGTACGTCTTGATCCTGAGTTGCCACGAAGAAAACAAAGGTTCTGTCCTGAACTACCACCATTCATGTTTCACGAGGATCTCTAATTTTTGTGCACCATCTCTGAAGTACACCAAATGTCGGATCACTAGATCCAAAACCATACCGGAAGGCGAAAGCCTCCGGCAAGAAACCGGCTCGCCTCTTACCACCGGTTCCAATTCTCGAAGGGAGGCAGCTCGAATCTCCAGCTGCCTTGAAATGCTGATCTCCGTGAGGGTTCCGGATGCCTTCAGTTCGTCGTTGTGGACGTGGTGACTTCCCCCATGGGAACGCCGTCCACCCTGCCCTCGTTGTGCCTCCGACGGGGAATGAGGAAAGAATAACGCGCAACCGCTTCCGGGAAGTGCCGGAGTTATGCGGTCTTCCCGCGCGAAGCGTCATGGGATATGTAGTCCCTAAGGACTACAAAATCCCGATCGGCCAGGTAGGCGCCTGTTACCCCCTGACACTTGCTGTCATAACTGGGAAGCCATTAGACTCCTTTGTTTTCGCTGTAATTGTATCTCCACCATTGCAGCTTAACCAAGGCTTTTCAGCTGCCTCAGTGAAGTGGAATTTGAGGCATGGTTTGACTTGTTCACACTCCCTTATGAGGGTGAGTGTGTGAGAAACTGGGTTTCTGGTTGGCAGAGGTATGCTCCCTGTCCAAGCAGGAATCACAATCCTAGTCAAGGTAAGTGAGATACACACAATAAATTAACCTGTGCTCATCCACTGGTAGGTTGGCACAGAGCAGTCCGCTTAACCTAAGAGGCAATGTGCAAATCTTTTGTGCAACACTTCAAACAGTAACACAGTGAAAAAGCTGCACAAAAAGTCACCATACCTGATTAGTGAAATAGGGCTTATTTGTATGAACACAACAAGCCCAAAACAACAAAAATCCAATAAGTACAATGTGAGATATGATTTTTTTAAATATTAAAATGCACTATAGTGCTTAGAAGCATAAAGTGGCAAATGGGGATATCTGTTCAAGATAGACTGGGTTGGATACATACCCAGATAAGTCCAGCTGAAGGTTTACCTTTTCAAGAATTGAGCCAAGAGACCAGTTTGTGGGGCAAAGACGTTCAAGGAGCAAGGAGAGTATCGCTGGTGATAGTCCCTGGGTGCAAAGCTTTAGCTGGGCATTGTGGACAGATGGGCTGGAGCCTCACAATTGCGAGTGGCGATACATGCTGTGTATAAAGAGACAAACTTGCGGCAGCTCGTTCTGATTCTTCAAGCAGGCTGCTTGGTTCCGGTGTGAGCTGGCCTGTTCACTGTCACGAAGAGCCCAAAAGCTTGATTTCAGGACCCAAAAGCCACTTCCAATGGCCCAGGAATGGAGGAGTGCCTCTTGGGGGTCAGGAGCTGGTTGAAGATGGGTCCAGGAGCTGTAACAGGTGAGTTGGCAGCCTTTTCTGTTCCTGAGTCTTAAGAAAATAGGAGGCAAGCCTTCAAGCCCTTGGTGTCACATTGGTTCTGGGATGTAGAGATGTAGGTCTAGTCCTCCTCACTCCCAGGGAAGTGGGCAGCAGGTCAGCACAGCAAAGCAAGATTCCAGCCAGAGTCCAGCAGAGTGACAGTCTTGTATGAGCACCGCAGCTCTTCTTCCTGGCAGAGTATCGACAGGTCCAAAAATGTACTGAGGTGGTGGAGTCAGAGAACCAATACTTATACCCAGTTGGGTCTATGAAGTGGGGGAGACTTCAAAGAAAGGTCTTTGAAGTACACAGAGGTCCTCCCTTCCTGCCCTGGCTCCAGACTCACTATAGGAGGGTATGCAGCCCTTTGTATGGGGCTGGACACTGCAGTTTAAGGTGTAAGTGTCATCCCCTCCCTCCCATTCTGCCCAGAATGGCTCATCTGGCTGTGGATGACCCCTTAGTCACACCTAAATACCCTTTGTTTGTGGCTGAGGAAAGGGAATACACAAGCCCAGCTGTCACCACACACCAGAAATGTATTGAAGACAGGCAGCAGACACAAGATGGCTAAACTAAGAAAAAGCCTTATTGAAAGTGGCATTTTCAGAACTGCAATTTAAAATCTGACTTCACCACAAGTTGCAATTTTAAACTGTGATTCCAGCGACACCAAACTTGACAAACTCATTTCTTCCACATTGTGAATTACACTTATAATATATAATAAGGTAATTCTTATGTTATCCTTGGGGAGTGATAGCCCTTGCAATAGTGAAAAAAACAAATTTGGGAGTTTTTTACAGTACCGGGGCTTAAAAGTACATGTCTTACCTTTTAAATACATTGTACCCTGCCCTTTGAGTCCTACAAGGCCTACCTTAGGAGTGACTTAGATATTATAAAAATGGAAGGTTCCAATCAATCAGGGATTAATAAAGCACAGCAAATCACCCATGAGGGTCTCAATGAGCTGGAGTTGCTAGCTGATGCATGGTGATCTGTTCATTTGAACAGCCAGATCTAGAGTCCTTTCCTGATCTATTGGCACAATGAGGTGGTCCTGAGGTGTAAGGGAATGACATTCTCAGCTTTGACCACCAGGTGTGAAAAGGAGCATCCGTCAGCAGATCCAGGGGGTGTCTGCAAGGAAGAGGAAGGTGGATCATAGATGTCGGGTCAGTTGGTGGATGGTCATGCATTTGATAATGTATGATGGTCCTTCTTTGTGGAGGGCTATGTATGCCTGGGTCAATACCTCGAACGGGGGCCAGTGTAACTTCTTGCGGTGGAGTGTAACGTGGGTTCACCTGGGGAGGTCAAGGATGAATCTAGCCACTGAGTTCTGCATTGTCTGTAATCTTTGCAGGAGGCGTGTGGTGATTCGTACATAGAGTGTGGTCCCGTAGTCCAGCTTGCTGGTGACGAGGGCCTGCATGACAGTCCTGGTGTCGACTGGGAGACATCTGAAGATCTTGCACAGCATGTGTAGGATGTGGAAACAGGCTGATGTGACTGTGTTGACCTGTTTTTTATAGATAGCTTATTGTCCAAGATAATGCTGAGGTTATGGGCGTGGTCAGTTGGGGTGGGAGATAGGCCACGTTCAGTAGGCTGTTATGCATTGTTCCATGGAGAAGTGTTGTTCCCAAAGATAAGGCCTTCAATCTTGCCCATGTGGAGCTTGAGACAGTTGCCCCTCATTCAGTCTGCAACGGTCATCTTACATCTGTGGAAATTGGCTTTGGTGGTAGAGGGGTCTTCTGACAGGGAGAGGATGGGCAGGGTGTTGTCAACGTAGGAGATAATGTTGAGTCTGTGCGATCTGATGTGATGGCCAGAGGGGTCATGTACGTGTTGAAGAGGGTGGGACTGAGGGATCATCCTTTGGGGATGCCACAGATGATTTTCTTGGGTTCAGAGGTAAACAGTGGGAGACTGATTCTCTGGGTTCTTCCGGTAA
Source organism: Pleurodeles waltl (assembly GCF_031143425.1). NCBI lineage: Eukaryota > Metazoa > Chordata > Amphibia > Caudata > Salamandridae > Pleurodeles > Pleurodeles waltl. The sequence goes on along the minus strand of NC_090449.1, from coordinate 970,934,153 downwards.
GGTATGAGGTGATCCATTTGAGGATGTTTCCTTAGATTCCAATGTGATGAAGTCTGTTGAGCAAGATGTGATGGGAGATGGCGTTGAAGGAGACTGACAGGTCCAGGAGGATGAGGGCAGACATTTTGCCATTGTCCAGGAGCGTACTTGTGTCATCCATGATAGTGATCAGGGATGTCTTGGCGCTGTGGTTGGTATTAAATTCAGATTGAGAGGGGTCCAAGAGGTTGTTGTGTTCCATGTGTTTAGTGGGTTGCTAGTTGACGGCCTTCTTGAGAACCATACTGGAAAAGGAAGCAGGGAGATGGGTCAGTAGTTCTTCAGTTCTGCTGGGTCGGACAATGGTTTCTTCAGGATTGGCCTCACTTCAGCATGTTTCCAGTCCTCAAGGAAGGAGGCACATCGATGGAGGTGTTCAGGACTTTCTTGAGCTTGTTTCCAATCGTCTTTCTCCAGAGGTGGAAGACGTGGTGGGGAGAGGGGTCTGTGGGTGCTCCCAAGTGCACCTGAGGTCATAATGGAGCTAGTGGCTTGAGTAGTAAGAGGGTCCCAGTTGGTGAGCAGGTGTTTGGGGTTTGAGTTCATGGATGTGAGCAGGCTGATAGTGTCGGTGGAAGAGGGTAGAGGTTTAAAGTTTTCCTAGATGGCTGGGATCTTATTGTGGGTGAAGTCTACTGGGGGTGTCACACATCTCTTGAAAGGTGGTGATGTCATTCCTGGCAGCTGCAGGGTTGGAGAACTCCTTCACAATGGCAGAGAGCTCCTTGCTGCAGTTAGCACTGCCATCTATTCGGTCTGCTAGGGTGTTTTGTACAAAGGTTCAGGCCTGGCAAGAGGTATATCTTGCGAGGTCGAAGTGACAGAGTAAACTTCACAGACGGGCTCTGCAACAGCAAGCCTGGGACAAGGTTAAGGGCCTTCTTATGAGGGGGTGCTGCAGGCCTAGTTGTAACATTTAATTTACAGGCCCGGAGTACAAGTAATGCACTTTACTACGGACTTATAAAGACATTAAATATTCCAATTGTGTATGAGCCAATGTTATCATGACTAAGGGGAGAGAGCACAAACACCCTAGCACTGGCTAGCAGTGGTAAAGAGCATGGAGTCCTAAAGCTAGAAAAACACTCAGTTGGATTTGTCAGTATTTGAACTATAGATCACAGTATCTTTCTGCAACAACTGTTCAACTCACAGAGCCACCCCCGTTGCAACTTCCCCTCTGCCTGGTCTGCAACTAACAAACCCATGAAAGGGAATAGCACACACAAATGTGCTGATCTTTCATTTGAACAAAGCCACTCCATGCATGTGCGCCTTCAGAGTAAGATAATCACATGAAATTTATTGGTGGTATCTGAACATTTTGCACAATTTCTTCACTGAACACATGTAATGAAGAGAAGAAATGTAGTATTAGGAGCCTACGGTAGATATCATCATCTAAAAAAAAGTGAAGAACATAGGGCCACATGTACGTACGGTCCAATTTCTGATGAACTAATCAGGATTTTTTGTGGATCGCACGTAGGTAATCCCTAATCAGCATGTACATAGTGAAAAACAATTTTGTTTGCTACTTACAATTTACATTTTTGAAATTTGCAATTACCTAGATTGTGACAGTGGTCACAAATTGCAAATGCAATTTTAAAAAGCGAAAGACTTCCTGGTCCAAGTGTTACACATTAAGGCTCAACACCTGAACCAGTAAGTGTTTCTCATTGGCTGCCAGTTAAGCTGAGAGAGAGAGATAGGGAGGAGCAGAAACCTGCTTTCGAGAACAGCTGTCTGTTGTGCCTTGAACAAACTCCACCCCCAGCCCCCAAACATGGGAAGTCAGGAAGGAGATAGGGGACAGGAAAAGACAAGCATTTGCAGTGCACTAGGGTCTCGCATTTGTCAGAGTTACAGCTGTTCACAGTTGTAAACTCCCAACCGGTAAAAAATAGCGCGATCGCGCTGCTACAGTGCACACGTAATAATACCTAATGGCAAAAGTGCAATTATGAACGTAACCGGCAAAAGTGCAATTAACTGTGTAACAAGGTCGATAGTATGCGAAGCGCTCGACTTCTGCCCAGCGAGATCGCACTGCGAAAATAGAGAAAAAGTAGTCCACAATCCCAGTGAGCCTCGCATGTTTTCTGTACTTGGTTGCTGTGCTCGAGGAGGGCTAACCACCGGAAAAGGCATGACGTATGCGTGCCTTCCACTAATCAAAAGAAGCGGATTCTAACAGGCAAGCCAACTTGCCAATGAAAGACACTGACGTGACGTCGACTGGACTTCAAGCCCTTTTCTAATACCTAAGGTGTCTCGCTAGCAATACGCATGCGCGAGCGCATGCGACACAGGCTGGACCCTAAAAAACAAGCATTTGCAATGCAATGGGGCTCACATTTGCTCGAGTTAGAGATACTGGCGTTGTAAATTCCTAACTGGACTATTCTTGCCACATAACTTGAAAATGAAATGTTAAACAGTTGACATAGGCGAGCTGATTCAAAGCACCACAGCTGCCATGAGCGTGAGGCGAAAGAGAGACACAAAAGGAAAAAGAAGTTCACTTGTAGTCAAAAGTGCAATTATCCATGTAACAGGGTCGGTGTCCAAGGCCGTAACAAAACAGCCCACAGGAGGGACAAACATAAAGCATTTAACGTTTGATAACAAAGGATTTTTGAAAGGCAAGCCCACGAACGAGTGAAAGGGGACGTGCAATGGAAGTGCTTATAGGTCCACATAGATACTAACACGTCGGAAAAGCAGTGCTTGCGCGCCGTTATGCTTAACCTAAAAACCGATTTATAAATACTATAAGTGTACTGTGCGTCTGCTGTGCGGTGCTCCGATGCACACGAGGCCTGGTCGGCGCTATACGAAACTATGTAGATAAATGCAGCCCGTCAAAGATAAACCTTACGGTTTCACACATTGCACCGAAGAACCAAGGAGGTGCCACAGTGGAGATTATATCACTAAACTCAGAGACTAGACGCAATTAAGTGATGGACACAATCTCACCAGGTGAACAATGGGTCGTACCAGAGGAAGCTGCTGAACACCTGGCAGTGTGTGACAGTGACAGACACCTAATCATCTCGTCATCGAACACTAGAATACCTGGCAGTCTGTGACAGTGACACACACCTAAACATCTCACCATCGAACCATAGAACACCTGGCAGTCTGTGACAGTGACAGACACCTAAACATCTCACCATCGAACACTAGAACACCTGGCAGTCTGTGACAGTGAGCGACACCTAAACGTCTCATCGTAGAACCCAAGAATGCCTGGCAGCCTGTGACAGTGACAGACACCTAATCATCTCGTCATCGACCACTAGAATACCTGGCAGTCTGTGACAGTGACAGACACCTAAACATCTCACCATCGAACCCTAGAACACCTGGCAGTCTGTGACAGTGACACACACCTAAACATCTCACCATCGAACCATAGAACACCTGGCAGTCTGTGACAGTGACAGACACCTAAACATCTCACCATCGAACCCTAGAACACCTGGCAGTCTGTGACAGTGAGCGACACCTAAACGTCTCATCGTAGAACCCAAGAATGCCTGGCAGCCTGTGACAGTGACAGACACCTAATCATCTCGTCATCGAACACTAGAATACCTGTCAGTCTGTGACAATGACAGACACCTAAACATCTCGTCATCAATCCCTAGAATACCTGGCAGTCTGTGCAGTGACACACACCTATTCATCTCACCATCGAACCCTAGAACACCTGGCAGTCTGTGACAGTGACACACACCTAAACGTCTTACCGTAGAACCCGAGAATGCCTGGCAGCCTGTGACAGCGAGAGACATTTAATTTAAACGTCTCAGCCTAGAATACTTAGCAGCGCGTGCCAGTGAGAGACATTTAAATGTCTCACCCTAGAATACCTGGCAGCGTGTGACAGTCAGAGCCACCTAAATGGATGGTTTAAGTAGAATCATTGGCAGCGTTTGACAGTATGAGACATGCAAATGTCTTAGTAGAATACATAGAAATGAGTGACAGTGAGAGACACCTACACATCTCGTCAGTGAATCCTAGAATATCTGGCGGAATGTGAGAGACACCTAAATGTTTTGCCAGAGATCCCTATAATAACAAAATGCATTTGACAGAATGAGACACCTAATTGTCTCAACCTAGAAAACTTAGCAGCATGTGACACTAGACACCTAAACGTCTTGTCAGAGGACGCAGAATACCTGGAGGTGTTGGACATTATGAGGCACCTTGATGTCTCATCATAGAATCCTAGTATGCCTGGCAGCGGGCGAAACTCGGAGACACTTAATTGTGTCATATAACCCTAGAGCACCAGGCAGCCGGTGGCAGTGAGAGACACCGAAACAGCAGAGTTTGGTAGTATGTGACATGCAAATGTCTCAGTAGAATACCTAGAAGTGTGTGACAGTGAGAGACAGCTAAACATCTCATCAGTGAATCCCGGAATACATGCCGGAATGTGACAGTAAGACACACCTAAATATTTTGCCACAGAATACTGGAATACCCAGGCGCATTTGACAGAATGGGAGAATTGTCTCGACCTAGAAGTCTAGAACACATAACAGAATGTGACAGTGAGAGACACCGAAACAGCAGAGTTTGACAGTATGAGACACATACATTTCTCAGTGAAATACCTAGAAGTGTCACCCTTCACCCTTCCTCGGCAGGGATCGGAGAACCTAGGAGGTACCCCCATATGAAAAGAATGTGCCAGACACGGCTTACTTTACAGATCATGCTTCCCAGCATCTTCAACTAGTTTATTGGAGCTAAGGCTGCCGCGTGACGCCATCACTAACGAGGCAGGGCTGGCAGAACTCCAGTGTTTTTATTTTTAAAAGCTACTGTACTCTGGGAACTGTAGTCCAGGTTAATTTTAGTTGCGCGACTTGAACGAAAGCACCCAAAAAGAGACTGTAAAAGAATCACCAAGGGCTCATTACGTCCCTGGCGACACTGGGTCCTAAAACAACTTTACACATGGGCCCATGCCGTGTTTATTACATGTCAGGCAGCCTGTCAGATAAGACGCCTACGAAGACTTAAGAATGGCGCAAGGGCATCTGTGAAGGTCTGATAATGTGCTACGGCGTCGCTGAGGGTTCAATGATAGGAGATACAAGTGCAGGCCCCTAGTGTTTACAAAGCCCCAATAGAGGACGCAACAAGGTCCACAAGGTCCGCTGAATGAGCATAGACCATCTTCATGACAAGAGCTTTGCATTCTGGGACTTGTAGTCCCTATTTCCAAAGGAGATAAAACAAATGCAATATGAAAACCGGGACGAGATGGACCATTATTTCACGAATCTAAGAAACTGGACAGCTACCTGAGCATCATAGCAAGGATTAAAAAATGCAATAATCCATGTAACAGGGTCGATGTAATGCAAAGTGCTCGATTACTGCCCAGCGAGATCGCACTGCGTAATAAATACATAGAAAAAGTAGTCAAGAAACCATACGGAAAACATGGAGCCTCGTATGTTTTCAGTAGTTTACCGGTCCTGTAGAGGAGGACTAAACACCAGAAAAGGCATAAGGTACACATGCCTTTCACCAATGAAATCAAGTGACTTTTAAAAGGCAAGTTCATAAACCAACTAAAGTCATGGGTGTGGTTGAAAGCCGACAGAGAGATTACAACAGGGGCCAGAGCGATTGCTCGCACTCAACCCTAATGACCAATGCTGCACCCACCATGATTTGATTTGCTCTTTGGGAAGGTCTCCATAACTGTCCCTGAGGCACAGAAAAAATCTGTAGTGACATGCAGGCCAAAATAAACACAGTCAGAGTCACATAGCGCTCTATGGAGGAAAGCCGCAAAAGATGTTACAACCTCGTTTTTAGTGTCGACTTACCGCCTGAAGTAATGTGTTTCAAAATGATCCCTTCACCTTTTCCCCTCCACTGGTCTGCTCTCAACTGTAGGCTGCGGCACTGGTGGCACAAAATTGTCATCCTCGGTTTCTCAGGCTGACACAGCGATGTGTAGGCCTCTCCTTGTGGCTATGTTGTGTAGGATGGCACGCATTGCTACTATCTTACAAACAAATTCTGGAGCATATTGTAAGGTATCCCCATAGTTGTGAGTTTTCAGCAGACCAAATGTCTACTCAATCACACTCCTGGTGTGACAATGTGTATTGTTATATTGCAGTTCATTTGGGTGGTTGGGGCAAGGTCTGGTGTGAGGATCCAGGGATGTAGGGCATATGCACTATCACCTGCAAAACAGACATTGGTGTGAGGCTACATAATAATTAGACTAGGAGACAACAAACACATATTTGTATGTACATTTATTTTCGGTACCTAATAGATATCCATCATCAAACGCTCCTTTTTCCAGCGGTCTGTTTATTCTGCTGTCCCTGAACATGAAGTAATCGTGGGTGCTTCCTGGGTATTGTGACACAATATCATTAATAGTGACACAATATCAGTGGTAGTGTTGGCCATTACAGATCACTTGAAAATTTAGTGAATGTGTATTCTTCCTGTTCCTGAAAAGATATTCCAGATGGAATGGGGGCTATATAGGCACATATGTCCTATCTATACACCCTATGACATGAAGAAAATTGGCAATCATGTAAAAGCACAATTTTGTGCTTTGCATTTCCTGTGCCTTCCATGGTAGGTAAATGTGGCAGTGAATGTAGAGCAGCATGGCATCTACGAATGCATGGAAGAAACATGATAATGCCTTCTGAGACACCCTCCTGCTATAGCAATCACACCCTGGTACCTGCTAGAGGCCAATATGTGTAAAGAGCACAACACCTGAACCTGAGTGGGAATAGAATTGCTGCGCTGTGTCCTGCTTTCTAGATGAGGCTGAGAGAGGGTAATTATTTCCAGTATGACTGCTACTTAACCAGTATTTGTCACATATCTCTTCCTCTGTTTGTTGAAAAATAGTCAGCCTGACACTGTGTCGTTCACTAAAAATACCGACTCACAAAACAGTTGCATCGCAAATTTTGGATTGCAGATGGGTTCTGTACATCACAAAATGCCATTTTTGCATTTGCAAAGTACTTTGCAATTGTTTTGCGAGTCACTATTGTTTTGTACGTGTCCCACACTGCAGTAAGTAAGCAGTCTGAATAGTGCATATGTCAGTGAAATTAGCACTTGCGCAATATAATGTCAGTGCAAAATTGTGTTAGCATCTTTGTAAGCTACGTAAAAAATAGAGGTGGGTGAAAAATGCTGCTCTGCTGGCAGACTTTGCGAAGTTTGCCCACTCTGTGTTCTGCTAGGAGCGCAGAGTTCTGGCAAAACTCTGCCAACCGCTGCGTTTTGGAATTTTTTCTCATGTCACTAACTTAATGTTGGCAATCAGTAATTTGAGTCAGTGTCTGGGTGCTAGAACACCTCCTGGCAAGAATTCTCAATGCAGGCCCTTGCAGCAGGTTACAACCGTTCACGTAGAGAGACCTAGGGCCAGATGTAGGAAGCCTTTTGCGCCTCACAAACGGCGAAAAACGCAGTTTGCGAGGCACAAAAGGCTGAACGCGACGCACAACCTCAAATTGCAAGTCGGTACCGACTCGCAATTTGAGGCTGCGACTCACAAATAGGAAGGGGTGTTCCCTTCCTATTTGCGACCGCATCGCCATGCAGAGTTGGTTTGTGACCGCGAATGCGATCGCAAACCAACTCGCAGTTACCATCCACTTGAAGTGGATGGTAACTCATTCGCAAAAGGGAAGGGGTCCCCAGGGGACCCCTTCCCCTTTGTGAATGCTCACAAAAATATTTTTTCAGAGCAGGCAGTGGTCCATAGGAAACTGGTTTCGGATTTTTTTTTTTTTTTGCAGCTCGTTTTCCTTTAAGGGAAACGGGCTGCAAAAAGAAAAAAAACAACTGCTTTATTAAAAAAGCAGTCATGGACATGGTGGTCTGCTGTCTCCAACAGGCCACCATCCCTGTGAGTGCCTAGACTCGCTATGGGGTCGCAAACTGCGACCCACCTCATTAATATTCATGAGGTGGGTCTTTGCGACCCCATAGCGAGTCGCAGAAGGTGTCTGAGACACCTCTCTGCATCTCGGATTGCGAGTTGCAATTTGCGAGTCGTTATGACTCGCAAATTGCAATTCGCAATTTGATACCTACCTACAGCAGAAAATCTCCTCAAACAGCAGAAAAAAGCACGCCTTCTGGTGCTCCATGTGGGCTCTTTGCACTTATTTTACAGGAGAGAAGAAGCTCTTGGCGCTAAAATCAGCATTAGCAGCGCAAAATACCGGAAATCCACCCACTCACTAAATCTTGCGAAGTTTTTATGAAACGCCGCAGAATTCTGCAGAGTGAAACTCAGAGAGTTCAGCCCGCTCCTAGTAAAAAGCTCTTGAAATTTTGATTCATGCTGCTACCACCATCCTTCTGCTTTCAGCCATATCATATATGCTGCTGAGAGTTTTCTGCTTGAGCTGTCCCTCTTTTTTGAACGTCACGTATCCCTCTGGGTGTTGAAAGGCAAATCTTTAAGCACACACATCACGTGGTCTGCAGGATCTGAGGGCACGTTATACCTGTCTTGTTAGAAACTAGCCACAAATCTTGGAGGTACGTCCTAAAACAATGGAAATATGATATCACGTTCCGGTGATATCTGCGGACAAGAAAAGACAAGCAAAATAACATGCATGTTGCATTTGTAAGATATATATTTCCTGCTCATCGGTGCTCTAAGCTTTACAAATTGCTGCGAAATGTTGGAGTTTTTTTGTTTTTTAATCGATATTAAAATGTGCAGTCAAAATTTGAAACGATAAAAAAATCAAAATATATTTATGAACTAAGCACAATCAATCACCATCATAATTTTCAATCTCCTTTTGTGTCTCGGAGCAAAATGTTCACAATAATAATTCGACATTAAAGTCTTTTATATTAGATCTATGTCTCAAAACCAAATCATTGAATCGACAATTATTTTTCTCTAATGGGTGTGGGATAAAGTATATAAAGGTATGGAAAACGATGTCCAAATATAAAAATGTAAAAAAAGGTTTTGCAGCACAACTGCCAGAAGTGAGAAATATGAAGTCTAACCACTTTCCAAAATACAGTTCTAAATCAGCGTGGCAGCCATAAATAGAACTTGTTACTTACGATAAAAAATATCAGGAAATGTTTATATTGTAGCTATAATGTAGCCATTTCTCTTCCAGGTTTACATGCCAGCCAAAGGTTCGCTGGCAGACTTTGCTGATGGGGCTTTGAAAATACAGAGACATCTCTGTCACCATCAGCGACGTCTTGGCTCCATTCCCTGTTTCATTTGAGGATTTATTTCAGCGTTTACACTCGTGGAATATAACTCTGCTCGCCAACTGCTCCTGCCTATCGTCTCACATTCAGGTGGTCTTAGAAAACAAGAGGCGAGCTGTGCGCCGCGGGTGCCTCTGGGTAAGGGGGGATTGTGTCATACCCCAGTGCACGCAATACATTATTAAAAACATCTTGTATTTTTTTTGTATTATGAGCAAGATCTGACATCAAATGCACCAAAGGGAAAACTAGTTATCGAACCTTTTAAGGAGACTAGTCTCTTGTATAGTATTCACATCCTAAAGGCATTGGGTATCTTTGGGTGGAGTACAGTTGGTCTGAAATACCGCTTAAATGACGCTGGGACCTTGAAATATCCGAAGAAGAAGAATGTCAATGATATGCAAGGAACATGGGTGAGTGAATTGTTCTGCAGATCTTTTACATGTTCACGCTAGTGCTTAGTCTGGCAGATCAGGCCCCAATTGGAGGTTTAAAATGGCTGTAAAGGTCAGGGGTGCACTCCAGTCACTGATACTGATCAGATAATTCATTGGAGGTCGGCCTAAAAACAGAGCTAGCTTGCAGTCTCATCAAGAGAAGCAGTAATGGTTATTTCTTTCCCTTGAAACATGTATTGGCAACGCCAGTAGGTCTGGATTATAAATGAGCCGCTTAAGTCACTGATCAGTTTATGCACTCAGTAAGTCATCATGCATGCATGCTCTCTTTTCACTCATCCTTGCATTCATACATACATTTAGCTGCAAGACACTAAAATAAACAGGAGAATAGAATAAATGAAGTGAGACATATAAAAGGAAACACTAGAAAAGTCGAGTACTGACCGCTGTGCAAGCAATGGAGCACAGTGATTTTCAGGCAGATGTGCATGTGATAAGGCCAAACGCTGTTGGTCACAGGGTAATAGAGCCAGCGATAGAAATGGGGTAACCGATTGCCCCATGTAGTATGTTGTCCTAGGAGAAGCACATTGAGAATGGCACTTGAACAGACACAAAAGTGCTAGCCCAAAAAGCTCTATGCATTTTACATGTAATGTCTTTTTCATTTTTAACAAGGGTCTACCTGACACTACCCTACTTAGGAAAGTCTAACAAGGACTGCAAAATTGCTAACCTTTGACCAAAAAACTTTTATCCAAGGAGGTAAGAAACAGCAAAATCCTGTTTACTAAATTAATCTGTGAGATTCCGTGTAACAAATCACCTGTCTACAGCCTACAACACAGTGTGATAATAACCCACCCTTAAAGGACAATTGACTTAAATTAATCAATTTCACAATATGTAAGTAAGACGTTTTCTTAACTTTATCATAACTTTTCATAATAAGCAGATCAGACATATACCATCTAACATATCTTTTACCCAATGAACTAGTCGAGGTCATAGCCTTCACTATTGTCTTGTCTTATGTTGTCTTGTCACCTTAATAAACTGAGGCCTAATGTATTGCACAAAACCTGACAACCGTCAGAAAATAAAATAAAATTACAAATATAAACAAAATTGTAGTTGACAAAATAATAGACAACTTCAGTGAAAAGGGCCTAACTAGGATTATTTTATTGCAAATCCTGAGCTCAAAGTGTTCGTCAGAGGTGGTCACAGATACAAAAGCCACTGTCTACTAAGGTAATTTGTAAGATTTCATGTAAGAAAATATCTTTCTACAGACTTTAAAGCAGTGGAGTGACAATCTACCCTAAAAGTCCTTTTGTGTGAGCAAACACTTTTCACAATAAGCGTGTGTGGCGTACTGCCTTTGTCATGATTGCTCATTATAAACTTATCAGACCTAGGCATCTGACCTAAAATTTCTCAAAGAACCAATTAGGTCTACTGCTATTATCATTAGCTCGTCAGCATAACCAACTCAAGACTACCCTATTATGCATTTGTTTTCCCACAAGTCAACCCTCAGGCATACAGTCAGAAAATGTTACACAAAAATTACAGTTGGCAAAGCAATATTCAACCACTTCTAAGAGGATTAAAGAGAATTATCAATGTGCAGATCTTCTACCCTCTGCGTTTGTCAGAGAGGGAAAACAGAAGTGAAAACAAACACCAAAACCTTTGCCTATGACAGTGATCTATGAAAATCCTTTAACACAATACCTGTTTGCAGACTGTAGCATAGTGTAATAACAATCCACACTTAATTACTAAGTGACTTAAATGTTTAGACGCAGCATCCTTGGTGTGGTTTCCCCTTATGGCTGAAAGATGCAGCATGAAACATAGTGAGCTCCTGATTGGAAAATCGCCAAAAAGAACAAGAAAATGGTGTCGCAGTGATCTAGAGTTCCCATGTTTTACTCTGCATCTTTCAGCCTAATTAGCCTCATTGGAGGCATTCAGCCAACTTGCTAATACTCACTGCATTTCCCTGAGTATCCTCCTTATCCTTATTATTTGGTGCCTTGGGTGTTTTTCCAATGTTGGGCACCTCCTGGACCCCTTTCAATGGGGCTGGCTTCAAAAGACTAAGACTTCTTGTTTTGAGGCCCTATTGAATGGGCATCTGATGAGATCCTGGTATCTGTGTATGGGTCGAAACGCTGTCAACACCTGAAAAGACAGATCTCTGAGTTGATCATCTCAAATAGGACATTACCCTGTGTGATCATTTGTATTTCAAACATTTGTGAGTGTCTGAATATTATGTACTAATACATAAATTACTTCACAATACTCGGAACCTCTTGTCTTAGTTTTGGTTTGTTTCACTTGGGGTGCACTTATCACTATCTCACTCCTTTACCACTAAAGAAGTATTTTCCTTTGACATTTATGAATAAAATCCTTGTTTAAGATTACTATAAATACTGGTTCCTTTGTTCATTATGGATTTGTGTCTGGCAGAACGCATACTGTCTTAATGGAAACATTCTACTGCTGATTGACTCTGCAGGATTTCCTGCCTCATCATATACTTATTGTAAATGAGCTTCACATGAACAGTTGTTTTATGTTGTAGCCAGTGGGTGTGCCTTTCTTAATTTCTTGTTATATAACCATAAAGGACAGGACTGATATTGAAACTATGTTTGAAAGTGGAAAGAGGTTAACTGTGAAAGTTGAAATACACACATATAAAAAGGATCATTTTGGGCCTCATTATAACCCTGGAGGCCGGCGGTAAGCTGACGGTAACACCGCCAACAGGCTGGCAGTGTTCCGCCAGCTATTATGACTGTGGCGTAATAGCCACGGCCATACCGCCGGCCCCTCCACTATACTGACGGGTTTCCGCCTAGCAGTCATAATCCCCACAGCAGTGGGGCAAGCACTGCTGCCCTGGGGATTATGAGTCCCCGACTGCCAGCCTGGCCACCATGTTAAACACTGCCATGGAAATGCTGGTGGTAAGGGGGACTTGGGGTGCCCCTGGGGGCCCCTGCACTGCCCATGCACTTGGCATGGGCAGTGCAAGGCCCCCCAGGCATAGCCCCATTGTGCATTTCACTGCCTGAATTTCAGGCACTGAAAGGCGCGATGGGTGCTACTGCACCCGCTGCACATCAACATTGCCACTGGCTCTATTACGAGCTGGCAGCAATTTTAATGTGACTTTTCCGCTGGGCCAGCAGACGGTAACACTGTTACCGTCCGCTGGCCCAGCGGAAAAGTCATAATAGAGAGCCAGAAATACTGCCAGCACTGGTGGTATTCTGGCACCCGCAGCCTCGGCGGTCTTTGGTAATGAGGGCCTTAGTCCCTTTTAATATAAACCACAAGTTAACAATAACCTCTATAAAAACAACATGAGAACTACAGGATCTACTTTTTTGGAGGTAATTAATAGTGGAAACAGTCAGATAAGCCAATTAGAAATGTCTTGGTACTTTCTGAAACACTTTTCGACTTTAACACAATCAGTTATAAATCAGTCTTGGAAATTAATTCAGTTGAAAAGTACAGTGCAAAAGGAACCATATGAGATACCTCTCTGCTTGAAGTTGTCAGGGAAATTAAAAATATATGGATAAAAGTTAGCTTCAGTCAGTCCTGTAAGAGACGGTGACATCCAGATGACATCCCTACCAAAAAAAATCATGATCAAAACAAGGAACAATTTCTCCTCCCGATATGTCTGATTCACTCCCTGAAATCCTATATTTCTTTGAAAGAGAGAATATCTATGGGTGTGCGTATTTAGTCCAAAAACTCTGCTAGCCATGCCAGTGGAGCGGAGCTCACCCGGTGCACGCTTCAGCCCACTTATGGGCTGCACATCGCAAGAGCAGACAGTCTGTGCTTGCGATGTGCAGCCCTTAACTGGGCTGCAGCGCACACCAGAGCCCAGGAGCAGAGGCCAGAGGAAGGCAGCCGTGCAGACTCATCGCCGTCAGATGACAAAGAGAGGAGGACCCCCTGGAAGACCCAGGTAAGTCCTTTCTCTTTCTTTTGTCACTGTTTGTGCACACTGGTGCACAAACAAGGAATGAAATGGCAGCTTTTGCTGATTTCAGGCCAGGGCCGTAGGCAGAGAAAGAAAGCTGCAGTTTCAGGCCTCTTGTGCACTGGTCTTCCCGGTGTGCACTGCACACAGGACAGGACAGTTCAGAAGAGCCTGAAACAGCAGCATTCACTGCCTACAGCCCTCTCCTGAATGTGCCAGATCTTGGAAGCACTAAGCAGGGTCGGGCCTGGATAACCAGTCCCGACCCTGCTCACCGCTTCCAAGAGTGGGTGTATTCAGGACTCCACGGGTCATGGAACTCCACCTCCATAAAATTCCACAGAGTTGTTATTCAACTCCACAAACTCCGTAAACTCCGACCAGGCCTAAAAATATCTTAAATACCCAATAAAAGAAACTGTATGGGAAATGCCCAGTCACCATAAGCTATAATTGAACAATTAATAGTGTCCTCAAATATGCTGACAAGTTAAAATACTAATATTCTAGAATGTATATTGACATGTCTGAGTAGAATAAAGAACAACTCTGATCAAAAATCGATCTAGTAACAGAAATATTGTTGACATTAGTAGATCTAATGCAGGCAAAATCAGAAGGTGTGACAAGCTGAATACTGAAGGACGTTAAAGGGCTTAAAAGAGCCTGGGTAATTTTTGAGAGGGACTAAAGGATAAAGTGGGACTAGATAAAGAAATGGATAATGTAACTTCTGTGGAACAAACCAGAATTTAAGTACTCAAAATTTTGTAAGATATTGGGATATTGAAAATAGGTCAAAGACAAACTTCTACAGATATATTTGCCATCAGTAAAAAACAAAGAATTAAAAAAATGCTGTCATAAAGCAAAAGAAAGGAAGAAAAGGGATCTTATGAAGGGGAGCCTGACTGTTGCATTTTGGAAATATCTCTGCTGATAAAGCACAAGATAAAGAGGCAAAGAAGGTTGTAACTTAAGCCCCTGGCAAAATGATTTTCCACTGACATAAGGAATAACATTATAGTACAAACTTAGAGAGAGAAAAATAATTAATGAATAAAAGTACTCGGATTTATGAGAAAACCTGCATGGTTGGGAACAAATCAGTTGAGATTCCGCGTAACGTTGACTGTATGGATGAAGATGAAATAACATTGCTCAACAAAGAGTTGAAAAAAAGTATGAATATGCAAGGTAAAATATCCAGATGCCCTAATTTATTATAAATGTCACAGTGTGTAGATGCGTACTGACACAGGGTTATTATTCAATAGTTCTTAAATGTTGTCCATGTTAAGCTCTGTCCATGTGTTAAAGGTAATAGCAGCTAAAGATAGCTTGGTATCTCATTGTAAGGGCGCAGTTTATATTGTGTAGTGGCGCAATGCAATGGTGGACTTTTACTTGGGAGCGGTTGTTGAGGAAATACTAATACTAAAGGCAGGCTATGGATAATGTTCCTTGGCTATGACATAAATCAAAGGAATCACTTTGAGAAGCGCTCTCAAACCCATGATTACGTCAGCCATGGGAATTTAAGTTGATCATGATCATACAAAGAAAGTCTATCAGAAAATCAGCTCTGCAACCCTATGTACAAAGGAGGTACAGCGCCATGAATATATGTAATGAGAACATCAGAGACATTAATCCGTGCAGAAGATATGAATGAATTAACTTGGGAAACAGAGGCATATGATTGGAAATAGATTGCTAAGGCAATTTAACCTGTCAAACCAGTTTCAAAACATTTTGATTCCTGAGGTTTTCATATTGAAACGGATGCCCTGGAATACTGCTGGAATGAGGAGAAATAAAAAATGTTTGGGGTCTGAATTAGTAGAAAACAGAATTACAATAGCTTCACTTTAAGGGAATGTACAGTCTACATCCGTAAAGCTGAAATTGAAGTTTATTGAAAAGGGTATTTAGAAGGACTGGCTAGGGCTCTCAACTTGCTTTGCAAATTGACCTTTAAGACGGGAATTGGGCTTGATAGACATATTATTTAAATACTGGCAATAAGTACTAAACTATTGGTATCACACTAAAAAGGAAAGTGAAGGATCATTGCGGCACATGATCAAAGATTTTTCACTAATCTATGAAAAATTGGTGGGACTATAACATGAAATAAATCATGTTGATATTAGGCACTGATAGTTTACAGTAGCAAGCCCAAACTCTGTTAGGATAACAGTCTGCAGGAAACCTGTGACTTGATAAATGGACATTTGGTGGAAAACTAATTACAGTGATGCATACAATCACCAAAATATGCACATGTAGCTAACACAAAATATAGGGTTTATCTGCAATTATATTTGAAACACATTCAATCCAATGGTGTTCAAAGGTGGATGATAAAACTGGTGCGAGTTGCCTAAAATAATATTTGGAATTTTAAAGCAGTAAATAAAACTAACAACATCTGTATGAAAAATTGTTGTCTAACTTTGTCCCTTGTGCTATCACATTATTGTACTTCAATATATTTTGCACACGTTTTACTGAGACACAGAAAGACGTATTGTTTCCAGTTTTTTTGATGTTCCCAGCTAGGTAGAGTTAGCAAATTGCTTTCAATTGTCATGAAATGTGGAAATTATAAACTATGTTCCAAATTGTGTAGAAAAAGCTATCCAATATGGATTTTAGAACAATGATTTGTATTTGAATGATGATTCTAATGCACTTGTATAGTGTTTGGAATTTAATGGCTGTAGCGTCAGAATGGCATAAAATTGAACAATAAATAAACTTCAGAAACTGTTCACATAAATACAAAAGTATTTTTCTTTATGACAGAGTATTGTCTATTAGGTTGATTCACAGTATGCAAATAAAATACACAGTTGTGGCTTCCATCTTCACCTTTTGAGTTAATACTACCCCATATCATAATCACTAGCATCCAGAGTAATACATACCAGCAGGTTTGGATCAAAAGGTTTAATTAACTGAACTTCTGATAACATTTACTTGAACAGACATAGAGATTGTTGATGTTTTGTGCTCCACAATTTTGTTAAAGGGTCACTCTGGTCGAAACATTTTCAACAAGCTTTGTGTAAAACTCACACACCCAAGAAAAGAAAGTAGTGTTTCCTTAATCACAGAAACTGGATCCTCAACAATGGCTTTTATCAATTCACATCCCCAACAATCACATATCCTAAATACTCAGGTTGTTCCTTTTACAATTCACATTTATTACTGCAATAAATAAATACACAGGCCTTTCTCCAATCGATAGTAGCACTCTTCCCAATTTTCCCCACTTACTAGAAGACCATCATGGAATGTGAGCTCACCCTTACACCATTTCATCTGTTTGGGGATAACCAGCGGAAACTCAGCTGCTTCATATGTTAATCAGAGTGATATCTTAAATGAAAAACACCATTGTGTGTGAAGAAAGCTGCTAAATGCTTACAATCATCAGTCAGCAGTCTGATGATACACAGAGTTAAAATCCACTTTTGTAAAACACTTCCTTTCTTCAACTATAGCAATCAAATCATTAATTTTCGAGATAGGGAGTTCATCAGGCCAAATTTCTCAATTGAGAATATGCTGGTCTACACCACAAATATGGGTGACAACAACGTGAATGATTCTCCTGGTTCAATTATTCCGTCCTTGCAGGTGTTCTCCGATAGCTCCGACAATTAATTTACTAAGATTAATGAAACACACTGCAACTTTTGTTACATGAGAATAGAGTTATCTAATAATTTGATGTAATGTGGAAAACGTTTAAGCTCTCCTAAGCCATCATCAAATCATTGTACTGCTTGTCAAGCAACTTCTCCACACCCTATTCATCAAATAACTTGGATTCCACTGACAAAACTCTTTCTCATAATACTAAGCACATGAAGCCACCCCAAAATGTTTTACAACTTATCAGCAAAATGCACTTTCCCTGAGTATTTCATAACTGCTATTTTTGTCTCAAAATATCTAATTAGGTCTAATTCGAACCCCATTTGCTTCAGGTTTCACATCTGTTTCCTTCAGTTCTTTTTCTTCCCATACTTGTTCACACCTTATCAACTACAACCTACACAACAAGATCTCTATACTGACGTTTCAAATAATTTTCAGTTCCATTCTCCACGTTTACAGTAAACACCAGATTCTCCAAAATCTCTTGCAATTTACTCTCCTCACTTCTCCTCTGCTGAGCTATTCCTAGGCAAAATTGCACAATTACAGAACTCTTTCTAAGTTGCTGGACAGAATCAGATTTAGCCATATGCCTCAAAGATGCACACCTATAACACACTTCTCCATTGGTGCAGCATGCATTTTGTACTTGATTTCTTTTGAATTCTCCTTTCACCGCATTCCTCACAGCCTATATCACACACACTCCCAATCTGTATTAATAACTTTGGGATCAATTTACACATTCTAAATACTATTTACCGTTTACCTTTGGTAACAATGGATTTTTTGCACAACAACAGTTTTCCTAGAACTTCTTATAACAGCACAAGCTGAGCCCTTGTGAGGTGCTCTGTGAAGTTCTCAAATTAACGTACAGCTGCTAAGATCTGTAACATCACCACATACAAGCCTTCGATTTCACATGGTCTTTGCTCTTTCAGGAAAAATCTATGGGGCATATTCACAAAATATATACAGTAGTACTACAACAGTGCTACTAAAGTACTACAAATGATATTCACAAACCTACTCATGTAAACCGACACCTCAATTTCTCTTGTCTTGTCTATGGGGAGATCCTCACATATATAAGTTTACTATGTAGTAGTAAATGTTGGGAGAATGGCTGGAAAACACGGCCTCCTTGCTACTTAATGGGAGGGTTTTAGAGAGGAGTAAAGAGGGGTTTGGAGAGGGACAGGGAGTGCTTTAAAGGGGCATATGCACCCATCCTCAAATGAGTAAGCTTTTTGCTAGTCACAAGCCGCACTTCTAAAGTTACTACCTTAGTAAATTACTTAAAGCTGGTGTAAGTCCAGCACCACACCTGGCCACCCAACCATAAAAAATAATGGAGGTTGGGACTTCAAATGAATCCCTTTAGGAAATAACATTAACTAAAAAACAAATATTTTAAATAGTTTAAAATATAAATAAATATACTTTTTAAACTATTTCTTGGTGGTTGCAGATGGTACAGTACAGTAATATCACATCATGGCAAGAAGAACAGTTCAGTATATATTTGTCTATTGGGCAGGACTGCTTGCTCCATGATAAACAGCTAAATCATGGATACTGAGCCTAGTGTCTGAAAGACTATAAGCTAGATAAGTGTAGTCATAGGCAGCTCGACCAGTCACAGAAGGCCAATATAGGTTGTAGTTAGGCTTGTCTACAACCATTTCAACAGGTAACTATAATGTAACTGTAGGCATTTGGTCCAGGGTAACCTATTGTTTTTGTTTGTGTTTGTTGTTTTCCTCTCACCATATCTGTGTGTGTACCTGGATGGCACTTGGAGGCTGGCCATTGACCCCCTCATGCCAGGTCCATCCACACCCTGGTGGATTAGCTGCAGGAGCTCCAATTTACCACCTCCACCCTCACAAAAGCATTCAGAATGGATGCCCATTCATTTGCTATTGGTTGGAATTGCAGACCCTTCTTTCTTCATCCCTCAATGCAGATTCCTCCACTAGCGCCCATTGCTTAACCTCCTTCTTCCACCTGCAATGGGGACATCCCCCTGGGGGACCTCTTGTGCATTGCAAGAGCCTGTCTGGCCAAAATCAGAGCCAAGCTCAAGAATCTAGCTCTCACTCTTGTCATTTTCAGAGTGGGAGATAATCCTAAGAGATATACTTCCATCTGCCTAAGTTCGGTCCGGTCCAGTGTGTGCTCCAAGTCAGCGGTCATCTCCCGGCAGTACTGTGTGATCCCCAAATAAGACAAAGCCATATGTATAACGTCAGTGTCTGGTTCATGACATCTCAAACATTTCTTGGCAGTAGTGCCCAGTATCATGTTCAGCCGGTGTGGAGTGAAGTATATAATATGGAGAAAATTAAACTAAGGGTAATGAAATCTAGTGTTGTGTGATGCAGTATGGACATGCTCCAACACTCTGGTCCATTCCTTATTGTACAAGTCACAGTTTAGTGCAGTCTCCCATCATTGCCAGAGCATTGTTAAGTCTACCTAGCTCTGGAGTAAAGCTGATTTATAGAGTCAGGAAACTCGCAAAGCTGAAAACAATTTGGTAGACCTTGTGCTTCAGCGGCTCGGTGTGTGTCATCTTCCACAGTACGTGTATTGACCAGGTAAATGCTGCACACCTTGGGAATTTTGAGGCAGACAGGCCAGTGTCTGTCATGAGTCCATCTATCAGTCTCAGTCTTCTGTCTTCAAAACAGTCACCAACCATAAGCAGGTTTGCAGCAGTCCAGGTGGGTAGTCTGCAGGCTGTGAGGGGTCTGTCTCAGGACGTCAGAAGGTCCATCAGTGGTAAGAATATGGTTGGGAGTGACCCACAAACTTGGTGTATTTTCCCCAACAGTGTAAGGTTATTCTGATTACTTCGGGGAGTAGGCTTAGTTTAGTACACTCCCCAAAAAGAAGGGATCATAATGTCTCATGTCTCTTTCACTGGTGGGGTACTATAACATCCCAGTTCTTCCCAAGAGAGGTCAGCATGCCATTAGGCCAGCCACTGCACCTGAGCTGTGATATAGCACAGCTCGTCCCACTTCCCTGGCTGGATGTTGGGAGTGCTCAGGGAGGTCCTACACCTGTCTCCGTTCCATATTAGCTCGTGCATCAAAGTGTCCAGGGATCTGAACCAAGATCTGGTTGTCCTGAGCGGGAGGTTCACAAAGAAGTATAGTACCCTGGGCAAGACGATCATTTTAATGAGTGCTATTCTTGCCATTAGTAGAGCTGCAATGTGCACCAGAATGCCACACTACCTCTCAAAGAGTAAACACCCCCATTCTAATTACACTCCCGACTGTCTATCTCTTTGTAGCAAATTTTGACCCTGGTGTACTGGAAAGTCTAGGGCTCCAGTGGGATGTCCCAGTCTCGAATGACCTGTGGGATTTCTTCATGACCACTACACACTGGAAAGGTACAAGTCTTCTCACAGTTTATGTGGAGGCCTATTGCATCACTCAATAGGTGGAGTACAGAAGCCTCCAGGGTATATCTACCTCTGCATCTCGTAGAAATAAGCACATATTATCAGCATAAAGGGAGATGTGTTTGTGTAGTAGTATGCCCCTACTCAAGCTATTCTTTTTGATAATGCCAAAAAAGGCTCAATGGCCAATTCAAGTAATGGGGGCAGGCGGCATCCCTGTCTTGCACCTGTTCAAATCTCAAAGGACTCTGAGATACTGTACCATCTTCACCATTGCTTGTGCCCCATTGTATAACATTGCCACTCATTTAGCCCACTCGGGTCCTAGGTTCATGTGCTGCATCACGGCTTGCATGTACCTCAAACTGTAGAGTATGGAAGGGCTTCCATAGGTCAATTGAGAGAACGACCACATCGGGGAAGGCATCTGATATTTAGGGAAGTGTTTTGGTGTGGGATAAAAACTGTTTTAGTGATGTATATCAGCAAGTGCAGGTGAGGTTGCAGGTGACTGACCAGGATTTTACCAAGTATCAAAGGACAATAGGAAGAGTTCTCCTTTGGTTTTTCACATGGCTTGTGCAGAGATATCAGTAAGGCCTTTCAACAGGATAGAGGCAGGGTGCCTGTCTCTCAGGCTAACTTCCACCAAGTGGGATGCAAGAAGAGGGGAAAATGTCTGGTAAAACTCCGACAGGGGGCCATCCACCCCAGGGGCCCTCTCAGCTGCCAGATCCTTAATGGCCCCTCTAATTTCTTTTACTGTAATTGGTTTCCCGAGGAATTGTAGGACGTCATCTGAGAGTCTGGGGACTTACCTCCTCTAGAAATGTTCTGATTACTTTGTCCTCAGCTAGATAGGACCTGCTGTATACCTCTCTGTGATGCTGTAAAACACATCGTGAATGTTGGTCTGCATGTGCTTTAGTGTACCATTGTTTGCGTTGAGCACCCGTGCCTTGTCTGCGTGATGCTCTGGGGTGACAAGCCAGAAGTCACCCCACTCTGCCTCCCATAGAATGTCTTAGCCATGTGTTTTCTGTATGAGAAGCAACTCAGTCTCCCCACCAATTCAACATACAACATCCGTGCTGCCAGGAGTTTCAGATGCCTGTTAGGGTCCAGCAGTACCGTAGCCTCTAGATCTCACAGACCGGACTCTAACTGGATGAGCTCAGCCTCCAGAGATCTGCGGACTGCTATCTGTTTGCCAAATATGTTGCCCCGGATAACTATTTTAAATGCCTCCCAGACCACATATGTGGGTGCAGTAGACTTGATTTTTTGGCATCTCGGAGAGAGTTCCTGAAGACTGGGTCATTAGCAGTTCTGGGTGGAGCCTCCAGGAAGGGATTGGGTCAACCTCCTTCCCCAGCCTAAGCACATCAGGAGTTGGATGTTGTCAAAGAATGTACAGACTAAGAATCTATCTGGAAATTCATTCCCACCATGCCTAGAGAGGCTAGTATCTTGTCAAGTCTAACATGTAGATTTTGCACTGGGAATTAAAACAAGTGCTCCAGTACCTGTCCATATCTGTGTCTTCAGAGGTCTAGGAGGACCCAGTTCTCCGTCCATGTCTGAAAGTAGCTGGCCACCCTCCGAGTCAGGTAGTCAAGTAGCGGAGGGGTGGACAGATCAAGCAAGAAGTCTGCTATGCTGGTAAAGTTAAAGTCAGTTGCAGCACTAAGGACTCCCGAAATTAATTCTGGTTAACAATGGGGGCATAGAAACTGTTTAACTCAAGGGGCTTTCCATCTATGGTCCCTGGAATGAACATATAAATGCCTTCTTTATCAATATGCTGTGATGTGCAGCTAAATGGGACCCTCACTCAGATCCAGATGAGTATGCCCTTGGCGAAAGAGGAGCAACCGGTCTCGAAGACCTATACCTTCTATCTCTGGTGTAAGGTAGTGAGGTCAGACACCGCTAAGTGTACTTCTTGGAGTAGTGCAATATTGACACATCTTCGTTTCAGGTAGGAGTATATCTAATGGTGTTTGCAGGTGAATGCATACTGTTAACATTCTGGGTGAGTACGGTGTAGTTAGGTACCAGGGATGCCATTATGGAGATTGTGCAGTCGGCGGGACTCTGCCAGCCATCCCCATGTGTCCAGGTCCATGGCCAGTGCCTGTGTGAGAGCTGACATTGGATCGAGCTTTACATGTGAAGATGACCCCCTGATATGTGCTAGTCTGGACATCATATGGATTGTAAGCTTGAACAATCCCCATCTCTCACTACCCAAGGCACATTGACAATGATAAAGCGCCCAGATTCCATAAAATCAATAACCTGGATACAACATTGCACCAATGGCAAATATGCTTTAAGGAGCTTCAGCGAGGGGTGACCAATCTCCGTGAACCTACAAATGTGCAGGCCGCCTGTCGCTCGCCATGTCTATGTTCAGTGCAACATGTAGTGCTCTACCTCTTCTGTTGTGAGCGCTGAGGAAATAGTCAAAGAGGCCTGCAGACTGTCCCTCTCCTCAGGCCCCCATCCAGCAATGACAAATGACAACAACAAGAGGTGAGTCAGAGGCCATCAGCTGAGCACATGGCCAGGAGTGAGCCCTGAGTGGGCCCCTCCATGGCGAGGTCTAAAACAGTGCCAGCATGGGTAGTGTCAGAGACGCAATCCCTCTTTGGTGCATAAGCTGGACTACTGAGGTGGCTCACGGCCATCAGAGCAGGCCCTCTTTCAAGGTACATCTGCCTTCTGGTTGAGCGCCCCCTGCTGAGAGTATTCTTCAGGGTTGCTTACGCCTCTGTTGTTTGGGTGGGTGAAAAGGGAGAGCACTGTCCAGATCATTATGGTTCCTCTTGATCCATTCCCATACAACTGATGTGTTGAAGAAGTCAGAATGGTCATCGCGATTACCTTGAGGAGGGCGGGAAACAGCAGCATATACTGGAGGCCTTGACCCCAGAGTGCGCATTTCACTTCCAGAAATCAGGTCCTCTTGCATTAGACTGCCAGTGTGTAGCCTGGAAAGAGAGTGAACATGCTAATGTCAACTCTAAAGGGGCTAAGTGACTGGGCCATGTGCAGTAGGACATCTATGTCTCTGTAATTGAGTAGCCTGGCTACCACAGGATGTGGTGGTGCTCTGGCAGTGGGAGGTCTCGCTGGCACATGGTGTGCCCTCTCCAGAATGATGAATTGGGAAAGTCTCAGAGTGGTTATTTCGGTGCAGAGGCATGCCTCATTTTAGGTCACCATGTTGTTGCCCTTCACCCACCACTCTAACATTACTGTATCTGCTGGCACCTTCTGCATCTTCTGCACTTTGATTTTTAAATTTTTTGGTGAGGGATGCAACCTGTCTTTCTGGTTCAACTACGATTGGGTTCACAATGTGGAGGGCAGTTTCACTGGACTACATTTTGTCTGCAAATGTGCAGTGGTCGCCCTGCAAGATGGTCATATCTATAGCCACACGCTGCGTGAGGTGGTGAGGTGCCTGGCCCTGACTAGGTGCTCCACCCTGGTTCCTTGGTCAATCTTGTATGACCTATACATGGCAAGACTAAGGCCAAGGCAGCAGCACGACCCGGATAAGTGTCCAAGAAAGAAGCTTTGGGAACCTTTGCCTATCCCCGATCACAGCAGCCTGTGGATCCAGAAGTGTCCAGTGTCTGGGGGTGTCACTGCAGCTGCAAGGCACACAGGTTAAGGAGAAGGGGGGCAGTGTAGCCCGCAGGGACTCAGTGGATTAGCTGGGTGGTTTCCCCAGCATCAGTTTATTGTCTGTGCTCCTGGAGTACGACCAGTATGTTGCCCCTAGTTTCTTTATTTGCTGAGCCATAGGTATGATCCGATGCTGCAGGTCTGGATGGATTTGCCCCAGGGCCCCCTCTTGCTGCATCACACTGCACCTGAAAGAGCCTGCGGGAGGCCGATGGGCATCAGTGGAGGTTGACACAGGGAGACAGTGTATGCTTTGGTTCTCTGCAGGTGGGGAGGGATCTATACTCAATTCCTCCTAGCCCCGTTGTCCTGCAGGCCGTGTTCACAGTAGTTGCAGGTCACTGCACAGCTTCAGGTGGTCACTGTTGGGGTCCCCAGGACTCAAGGGTCTGACTGGTCATGCTGATAGAGCAGGGACGGTGAGTCAGTCAGTGTGGGGGACTGTAGACCATCCCGGCCCCTTACAAAAAGTACACAACATCACATAGCCTTGCTGCAGTGGATGATGGAATTATAGGTGCAATGGTCCCAGGT
Organism: Pleurodeles waltl; assembly: GCF_031143425.1. NCBI lineage: Eukaryota > Metazoa > Chordata > Amphibia > Caudata > Salamandridae > Pleurodeles > Pleurodeles waltl. Next base: position 970,909,051 of record NC_090449.1, on the reverse strand, counting down.
TGATCAAGGAGTCCTACAATATGATTTTCACATGTGTAGACCTACTACAACTAGTGAGGATGTGAAAAACAGACATCTTCCAGAGTGTGAAGTGACTTTAAATGGTCATATTCCTGTTTCAAAGCCACTTTGTAAGTCCGTACACCTGGGTGTTGGAGGCGTAGAAATTTTGACGCATTGCAGGCCATGTTTGACACATCTTGAAGAAGCGTCAAAAGATGAAAATCTTGTAAATATCACTATGTCTGTTGTAAGCGACTTTTTCTGACGGAACGCCCACTCTTCATACAGTAAAATCAGAGTTATGCAGCTGGATTCCACACAGGTTTGTTTTGACGCAGGGCCATGAAAAGTTACGCATTGGGCCAAAAGCGTCACATTGTAAATATGAAGTTAACAGAGCACTGCCACTGCGTAAAAAAAAGTATGCTGCAGTAGCACAAGCTCCTTGTAAGTAAGCGCCTGAGTGTGTGTACGTAGTGCCTCGATATCTCCATATTAAAAAATTCTCTGAATTGCAGCATAAGCTATGGAGTATTTCTTTTTGGTACAACTGCCGGTTGTGGAGACCCATCTGAGTAAAATATGCCCTTATACTCATTTATGCATACAGTATTCAGAATACATGGAATATGTTTTTTATGTTGCAAACATAAAATGCTTGTAGATTAACTTTTTGAAACATCAAGTCATAGTTACCATATCATGAAGGGCCACACATGAATAGGTAGGCAAGTTCGAGCTGTTAAAATTACATTGTGGGACTTGTATTTGTTAAAACAAATCAGGAAAACTGCACAACAAGTCACATTATGCCACAAATAAAACATAGGGTGCTTTACATAGTGACACATGCAACATATGAAGATAGAAGTTAAAATTAAGTAGGGTGTGTGTGATTAAAGTCTTACTTGGTATCACATTGTATTGGTTGTAAGAGGCAGCTCACGTAGCAGGCATGGGTGGATGTTGAAGGGGATTCCTTCTCGAGGAGGGCGACATAGAGATGGGCTCCAGTTGCTCCACCAGGAAGAGCTCAAGCAAGCTCAGGCATGGAGAACTTCTTCATCCATCTTCCCTCATCTTTTTTCTTCATATCCCCGTTGACCAGACCTCCTCCCTCAATTCATTTACAGCATCAATCACCTCCTGCCACAAGACTGCCTTCTGAGCTTCATTGCAGTAGAAGGGAGTCAGCCAATACAGTGTTTTTTAGGTTTGGACTAAGAACTTCCCTACATGGACTGTTTCCTCCTCAGTGAAATGTCTCTTTTTTCTCAGCACAGACACCATAATTTCCTCTGTCAGTGTCCCATACAGGTTCCCAGGATGTACCACAAGGATAGCAGAAGGAAAATGCTGAGGAGAAAATAAACACATTTTAGATTGTGGCCTAGATAGGTGTGGCTGGAAGTAAATGTATGTCAGATGCACCTGACTCATTTCAGGTGTACCTCCATTTCCAGAGGCTTGTCATGTGTAAGTTTAAAATTCACTACTGTGTGGAGATCTCTGTGTTCAGAGATTCTGCCCCATATGCAGAGACTCCTATTCATACCCGTGCGGGGTATCTGTCCTGTATCAATTAAGTTACTGGTTGACTGGGGTGTGATCTCTGGTCAAGTAACAATAACAATCCTTGTCAGGGTAAGGTACAAGCAAACCCCAAATTAGCCCGTACTCAAACACCAGGTAGTTTGGCACAGTACAGTCAGGCTTGCCTTAGAGGCAATGTGTGAAGTATTTGTGCAGCACTTCAAACAGTAAAGCAGTGACAACACCACAGAATAAGTATCTCACACCAGGTTAGACAAACAGACTAAATGTAATGAATATAACAAGACCAAAATGTCATAAATCCAATCAGTAGAACCAGAGTTATACATTTCTGAAGAATAATTCGTAAAATAGAGCCTAATAATTCGTAAAATAGAGCCTAAAAGCATAAAGGGCCAACTGGGGATTTCTGGTAGCACTGGACCACAGCAAGTTCAAAAGTTCTAGCTGACCACAATGGGGCACATGTCTGATATAGTCCTGGATTAGTCGCGTCAAAGGTTTCCCTTCTTAATTTTCGTGCCAAGAGTCCTGTTTGCATGGAAAAGGATTGCTACGAGCAAAGACAGCAATGTTGGCTGTTTTCGGTAAGGCATGTGGAGAATGCCGGGCATTGAGGATAGGTGGGCTGGAGTCTCAGTGCTTGCTGTGTGAGGAGATAAACCTGTGACAAGTTTCTGTTTGAGTGTAGAGCCTGTGAGTGCAGTTTTACCCTGACATGTCTGCCTGGCAAAATAAACCTTTTGTCAGGCATAAACCTTCCTTTTTAATACAGACAAGTCACCCTAAGGTAGGTGTAGAACAGCCTTAAGGGCAGGGTACAATGTATTTGAAACATTGGGCATATACGTTTTAGTTTTACATGTTACTACTGCAGGGCCTATCTCTCCAATAGCATAAACATTAGAGTTGCTGTTTTACATTTTATAAGTGCAATTTCCAAATTGGAAGAGATATTCCCTTCAAATTTGGTGTCTCTGGAATCACAATTTAAAATCCTAACTTATGGTGATGTTGGATTTTAAATTGTAATTCTGAAAACGACTCATTTAGAAAGTTGGTATTTTCTTGCCTTTGCCTTTTGGTGCCTACAGCCTGTCTCTGATCACATGACTGGATGTAGTTGGCAGTTGGGCTTTGTGTATTCCTCCTAGACAGCCAAATACAATGGATGCTTAGGTGTGATTGGACGGGCCATCACTGGCACGATGGGAAAGAAGAGTTGGGCCCAGCCTCACTTACACCTGAAAAGGCTGTCCTGTCTTCTCACAAAGGGCTTAACAATCATGCATTGTCGCTTCAGCCAGGTGAGAGCCAGGGCAGTGGAGACAGGGAATACCACACCCTTCAAAGATGCTGTCTGGAAGCTTCTCTCCCTTTCAGAACCAGGGCACCAGTGGGTAAAACAAGGACCTCAGACACCACCACTTTATAACAGTTCTAGATCTGTAGACCTGTAGACCTCTGCCAGGAGGAAGTGTATATGTGCTGCTACAAAGACTGCCTCTCTGCTGGGTTGCTACTCTGAAGGAGCTGCTGCCTTGCTGACCTGCTGCCTGCTGTCCTCTTGCCTGGGGAAGAAGAACTGAACGTGCAGCTCCATCTTGTGACCAGGACGCCAGAGTGACTCAACTGGCTTGTCTTCTGGGCTCCTAATTTGAGCCTCAGTGACATAGCAGTCTTCCCAACAGTTTCTGGACCCATCTTTAGAGACTTACTGACTTCCAAGACACATATGTCAGGTCCTGGGTCAGTGGTGTGGCTCTAGAGGTCTTGTTCCAGGCCCTACCCTGGCAGGGCAGGGTTGTAAGGGCTACATAAGTGGGTGGCACAATCAGTGCTGCAGGCCCACTAATAGCAGTTAATTAACAGACCCTGGGCACAGGTAGTGCATTTCACTAAGGACTGATAAGTAAATTAAATATGCTAACTGGGTATAAGCCAGTGCTACCATGTTTTAGGGAGAGAGCACAAGCACTTTTAGCACTAGTTAGCAATGGTAAAGTGCACAGAGTCCTAAAGACAACACAAATGAATAAAGCTAAAAAATGGAGCAGTAAAAGCAAAAGGTTTAGGGATGACCCTGCTGAGGGGGCCATTTCTAACTCATCCGGAGAGCAGAATCTCTACCAGAATTTTGAGTCTCCTCCAGTGAGAAAATATGGTTGCAAGATAGATACCAACAATTATTTACTGTAATTTATAAACATCCAGACTCCACCCCCTCAACTGAGGAACTGAGGGGGTAGAGACATGCAAGCAGAGACTTGCAAGAAGTTTACACTCATAGTTTGTGAATACAAAAAGTGGTAACTTACTCCAATGTATAAACGGACTCAAACGTGTACGTTTACCTTAGTGAATCAGGCCTGTTGAGTCCCTTCCCTTTGGTATCAATGTATTTTATCTTGCACTGCTATGCACAAATGGGAGTGAAGGTGAAAGTCCAGTTTGGCTTCTTCATTGCCCACCAGCTATCTGCTTTGAAAGCCTGCACTGCAAGGCCACTAGGTGGGTCATAGAATCCTAAGCAGTGATAACTGGTACCATGCTCATTTTTACTGTGACCCATGACCCAATTATTCTCCTGGCGGCCTGGCTGACCATATACACTGTGTAATCAAGCAGTTACCAAGGTAAAGGGTTGGGCATGGGTTCAAATAGTAGCCTTGGGGGTCATTTAGAGGTTGACAGGGTGGGAGCACAACCAACAATTGTTGGCGGTCGCACCCCAACTTGTTGTTCCCCTGTATATTTAGTGTTCGGTTGCTGCCGGCTAGCCAATAGTGGATCCTCAGATAACTCTGTTAAAGGATCCCCTTTTCCCTGTGGCCCATTCACCACAAGACAGCTGGGTAACAATGTCACTAGCATTGCTCTTTTGCAGATGTGGCTTCTCCGTCTGAATTTCCTTAGCTGAGTCTCATTTGTGAGGCATGGTGGACCCAGGCAGGGAAAACAAACAGCCCTGAAACGCAGGCAGAAATCTTCCCATGCATCTGTGCCATCAATGTTTTGTTTTTAATAAACAAACTCCTACTTTGTGAGTTTGTTGCTGAAAAACAAAAGAGGAATGCTGAGTGGACCAAGAAGTCACCTGCGTGGCATTTAGCTATGCCTACAATGCATCTGTAGCATTGACAGATGCAATGTAAACGCACAAATCCCCGTCAGGCAGCCAGGAATCTATAATTATGGTAGGCGGTGCTCTGCTCGGGGGTTTTGGAGGGGTGTGTTGGGAAGAGGGATGGTTATGAAGGCCTTTGGTGAACTGATGAGTTTGATTGCCATAGAATCTATGGGTGTGATATGTGCTTAACATGGTTTTATCATATATTGCATTCTGTCATTTAGATAGGACAAATTAGGGTGGGTAGTAGTATATTTCTCATCAAACTGTTGTTGCTTCTTGCTCAGTTCAGACTTCGTTGGTGGCATTTAGATTTCATTTACATATTCGATTGTGTGGCCTATGGGAATTTTGTTATATCTATGGGAGTATTGTTAAACATGCTTTTAGGTATTTGCAAGATCACTATTTGTGAGTCATCCAGAGTTCAATTTGTAAATTGCTTTGCCCAACTTTTATTCTATTCGTTATTTGTTATAGTTCTTTATCTTGCACTGATTTCTCACACTTGTATAACGCACATTTATTTAGGAAAACATTTAATTATTTAGGATAATATTTATTTGATCTTGCAAATTGGGCTGGAGGATGGAAGAAAGGGAAGTGGTCTCTCCCCCATTAAGTGTTGTGTCATTGCTGTGACATTAATAGTTGGGGAAAAAGACCTGGAAAAAAAAGAAATAAAGTTTGGCCTTTTGGATAAATAATGCAATTTAAAACTGGAAGTACAGTTTTACAATCAACTGTTAAAAAAGTTACATTAATGTTGTTTCCATTAATACTAACCTGTGCACCATTCATCTTATCTGAAAGCATCATTCTTTGCTAATTGTAAAGTTAAAAAGAAATAATGAACTTACTTAGTGGGTTCTTAAAATGTCTGGAAATTCTACATTCGTCCTAGGCATACTCAATCGCCATTGCTTATCTGTTTGGGCCACGTGAAGCTTCCTTAGTACAATTGTAACTGGCTCGTATTCAGAAATTGTGATTGTAATTCATTTCTTTATCTAAAATCCTTATCAAATCTGCAATATATATTATAGAAAAGGTGTTGTAGGCATGCAGAAGAATGTGCAATACGTGTCTTTGAAGTCCTCTATCTGAACCCAAATCTATCCATTTTTATCAACAACTTGGCTGAACTACCCTCCTAGGTTCAGTGTTCCTTCTGCACATACAAATACCCTATTCAATTCTTAGTTGTACAAGTGGTGTGCCCATGGTTAGCTGCATATGAAAATCCAAATGTTAATATATCAGACATAACCTATTGTTCACCAGAGAATACCGCCATCTTCATGAGTAATCAGTTCTAAGACACTGACTTTCAGAGAACTGTGAAACAATGCTGCCACCACAAAGGTGTTGGTGGAAATCAAAGCATGTACCTAGGTGCAATAGTAAAGTAACTTCTCAACCTCCATATCTTCTTAGCACCCCTAATGTAACTTTCATTTTTATTTCACTGGACTATATTTGACCTAGTAGTCTGTTTGATTCTTTGGACTTTACAAGCTGCAAAGGAGGGAGTGCAAAGATATTGAAATGAATGGGGATGGCTCCTGTGGAGCTCAACATTACACCTAATGTGCAAAAAGTTTAACTGACCCAATTTGAAGTTATTGACTAAGGCCCTCATTACAACCCTGGTGGTAAATCATGCTGACCACCGTGCCGAAGGCCGGCAATATACCATGTCCGCTGCAGAAATCTACTATGGGTATTATGACCCACATTTAGAAATCCTCCACTAAACAGACACCCGCACAAGTCTGCCACACCAAAGGTCAGTGATAAACTGGTGGTACCAAAACCCACACCGTTACGCCAACAGGAATACGCCCACACTATCACGACCCATGAATCAACACAGCGGTCATTCAACCTCAGTAAACCATTGGCGGTACACACCGCCGCACTCAAAATACACACACACTTACAAAACACAACCACATTGGACAATTCAAAATACACACACCTGACACACATACACACACCACACCCACACACCCAATCCAATATAAAACACACACCCACATTACCCACAACCCCTTACAATGACATTTTTAGAAGAAGCAGAGAGACAGAAAAGCGAAGACAACACCAGGATCCAGAGACACACAACACCATCATTCCTACCCCATCCTCGCACAACACACCACACACCTCAAAACATCACCCCACACATCACAACAACCATCACCTCACACATCACCCACACCACATCATGGCACCTCAAAGACACCCCAGGTTTTCTGAGGAGGAGCTCAGGGTCATGGTGGAGGAAATCATCCGGGTAGAGCCACAGCTATTCGGATCAGAGGTGCAACAGACATCCATTGCTAGGAAGATGGAGCTACGGTGGAGAATTGTCGACAGGGTCAACGCAGTGGGACAGCATCCAAGAACACAGGATGACATCAGGAAGAGGTGGCACGACCTACAGGGGAAGGTATGTTCTGTGGTATCCAGACACCAGGTAGCCGCTCAGAGGACTGGCGGTGGACCCCCACCTGCTCCCCCACAACTAACAACATGGGAGGAGCAAGTCTTGGCGATCATGCCTCCTGAGGGCCATGCAGGAGTAGCAGGAGGACTGGACTCTGGTAAGTCATATCTCTACTACTATTATATCCCCCCCCTACCTGCATGCCATCACAAACTCCTACCCCTTCCCTCACCCCATCACTTCAGCACCTCACATATACTCCACTATCACAACCCACACATCCCAATACCAAGCCCTGCATGCAACACCAATGCATGGACACCCATCACCACAGCACGTCCAAAGGAGAGACTCACCAGGGCACACAATCACCACTCACACAAGGTCCAAGGCAATAATGTAAGCACAGTAGTAGAGGGAAACAAACCCATTGCAGAAGATGGCTCACACAGATACAATAACAATGCATTTACACCCCAACAGGACCCCTACCCAACGTCACTGGACAGGAGGTGCCAGACATATCCAGTCCCCCCACAGAAGAGGCTCTGCACGCCTGCATCAAGATGACCAGCCCGGCCCATTAGGGACCTCTGGACAGTCGGTTACCCTGCCACAGTCCCAAACCACCACAGAACCTTCCCCCTCAGGAAACACCACCACAGCACACACCCAGCGGGCCCATGCCACTGTCCCCAGGACACGTCAATCAGCAGTGGGTCCACCACTGCAGGGACCCCAGGCAAACCCATTAACACAGGACGATCAGGGATCTGGGGTCAGTGGCAGTGGGCACACGTTTTAGGGGACAGAGGCACAGGATAACAGGGAAACTGGGAGGACTGCTGTGCGACAGGGAGAGGACAGGCCCAGGGAACCCACTCTCCATGAGGCACTCTCCAACATCATGGGAGCATACCACCATTCCTAGGAGACCAGGGGCAGGGTACTGGCCAAGTTTCAGAAGACCCAGCGGCTGCAGGAGGAACAGTATCTGGGGATCAGGGAGGACTTGAAGTCCATTAACACCACCCTGGTCACCATTGCAGGGGTGCTGGCAGACATGGCCAACACCATGAGGCATACCACCGGGCCCCTGACACCAGCCTGAACGATGAACAGCCTTCCACATCTGCTGGCGCTAGTGGACAGGAGGTCCCGCCACAGGAACAACAGGCCACCAGCACCCCACCCCCTGCAGAAGGAGAACCACCCCGCAAACGGTCCCTGCGATCCAGGCACAAGACAGAGAACATTGCCAAGACCCCCGCCGGGAAATAAGACTCTCCTGAATGTCACCTTTATGTCCCACTCTGTCACCTTGTCCACCATAAACTGCCATTGCTCCCCTTCCTATGCCCCATTGGACAATGCACCTGTGATACAAAGACACTGGACTCTACCATGGATATTCCTCAACCATCACCCCAGCCCATTGCACATCCCCCACTACTTATTAGCTCATAAATAAACACCCTTGAATCACAAAACAATCTGGAGTCAGTCTGTACTTTCACCAATGTATTATTACAACCTCTTAGACAAATACCAATGTAACTGTTCATTTGCACATACCAAAGTATGACAGTTGTTGGGCAGCAGTAAACATAGCAGAAGGCAGAACGTGGTACCCAGATCTGTGAAAGGGAAAGCCAAAGTGAACTGTCAGGGTCCATACACAGAGGTTAAAAAGGCTGACTCATACAATGTCCTACAGTAGTCAGATATGAGATGAGCTGTGCCAGTCTCCTACCTGTGCCTCACTGGAAGTACTGCATGACGATGTTGTTTCGGTTGTCATTATCTTCTTTATCTGCCTCCTCTTCCTCATTGTCCACAGGCTCAACAGCTGCGACAAGACCAATAGCAGGGCCATCCTCCTGCAGAATAGGCACCTGGCATCGCAATGCTAGGTTGTGCAACATGCAGCATGCCACGATTATCTGGCACACCTTCTTCGGTGAGTAGTATAGGGAGCCACCTGTTAGATGGAGGCACCAAAATCTGGCCTTCAGGAGGCCGAAGGTCCGCTCAATAATCCTCCTAGTTCGCCCATGTGACTCATTGTAGCATTCCTCTGCCCTTGTCCTGGCATTCCTCACTGGGGTCAGTAGCCATGAGAGGTTGGGGTAATCCAGAGTCACCTGTAACTGTCGAGGAATATCTGTTAGACATACACCAACCCTTAGGCACTACCCCATACCCAGACACCTATTCATGCTGTGTGGGGACCTTGGGCTCACCTATTAGCCACATACGGTGCCTCTGGAGTTGGCCCATCACATAAGGGATGCTGCTATTCCTCAAAATGTAAGCGTCATGCACAGAGCCAGGATACTTGGCATTCACATGAGAGATGTACTGATCTGCCAAACACACCATCTGCACGTTCATTGAATGGTAGCTTTTATGATTTCTGTGCACCTGTTCATTCCTGCCGGGCGGGGGGGGGGGGACAAATGCCATATGTGTACCATCAATGGCACCAGTGATGTTGGGGATATGTCCCAGGGCATAGAAGTCAGCTTTCACTGTGGGCAAATCCTCCACCTGGGGGAAAACGATGTAGCTGCACATGTGTTTCAGCAGGGCAGATAGCACTCTGGACAACACGTTAGAGAACATTGGCTGAGACATCCCTGATGCCATGGCCACTGTTGTTTGGAAGGAACCACTGGCCAGGAAATGGAGCACTGACAGGACCGGCACTAGAGGGGGGATACCTGTGGGATGGCGGATAGCTGACATCAGGTCTGGCTCCAATTGGGCACACAGTTCTTGGATTGTGGCACGATCAAGTCAGTAGGTGATAATGATGTGTCTGTCTTCCATTGTCGACAGGTCCAACAGGGGTCTGTACACCGGAGGATGTCGCCAGCTCATCAGCTGTCCCGTGGATGGGCCCTATGGAGGAGAATGGTGAGCAGAGGGTCATGTACCACATAGGAAGCACAGGTGTTTTTGCACTGTGAGTAAATCTGTGTGTGGCGTTGTCTGTCCGTATTCCTGGCCAAATGTGCTGTGACGCAGTTAGGTGCCATGCCATATGTTACCCTGAAATTGCGGCTACCTGCCCTGTAAGGGGGGACAAGGTGAAATGAGGTAAATGCACTGGCGTTGTGCAGAGTCAGGGTAGGCAGTCGAAGACCGTCAAGCAATTCAGCATTGGTTCTCATTGGGCCCTATGGGTTCCAGGAGCCAATGATGATGTACGCTGGCGGTGACGGTAGGCACTGCCATGGACATGACCGCCATTTTATATCTGTTCACTCACTGGATACCTGACCTTCAACAGGAGAGGACCTACACTGCAAGTGCTGCTGTGACCTGAGTCTGGAAGCGACAATGGCTGCAGTGTCTGGGGAAAGGGCCCCTGCCTTCACTTCCGAGGGGTTGGACAAACTAGTGGATGGGGTCCTCCCCCAGTACACGCTACTCTATGGTCCTCCAGACAAACAGGTGAGTACACTGTGAGTATAATGCGTGGGACATGAATGTATGGAGTGGTATGGATGGAAGAGACATGTTGGGGGGGCTGAGGCCTGCATGTGAGGATGGTGAGTGTATGTGTGTAAGGGCAAGGGTGGGAACTGGTGGGCAATGAGTATGATGGGCCGGACGGGAGAGTAATTTCCTTTCCTCCTTTACCTTTCCTCTATGTCAGCGCCCACCAGAAGAAGGGTATTTGGCGTGCCATCGCCAAGGAAGTGCAGACCCTGGGGTCTACCATAGATGGAGCACCCACTGCCCCAAAAGATGGGAGGACCTGTGCCGCTAGAGTAAGAAGGCGGCGGAGGTCCAGCTGGGGATGGCCTCCCAATGTGGAAGGGGTGCCCATTGCACCATGACCCCCCTGATGTTCCGGATTCTGGCGGTGGCATATGCAGAGTTGGATGGGCGCTTGAGGGCATCACAGCAGCCACAAGGGGGAGAGTACAGTCTCATGCAACTGACTCTGCGCGCTTAACGAGGTGTCCCTTGTTAGGCTGGCTCTGTGGCACTCCAACCCCAAAATTGGTAGTAGCCATCTACAACTAGTCAGGCTCCTGTGGGTTCCAGGCGTGCAGCTAATGGGGTTAGGCATATTCCCCCATGGGCAGGTGAATTTCCTAAGAACTGTTAGTGCATGGCCTAATGCCTAGGGCTGCTCCCTGTGTGTTGTGTCTGCCAACGATAGTGGTGTTGCTGGCACTGACCATGTGTCTCCTCTGTTTTTCCCCCCCTTCTTGTTTTGTCACCCTGTCCTTGTGTGCATTAGCATCATCTGGTGGAGGAGCAGTGGCACCGGAGCAGGAGGGAGCTGCAACCCACATGGCCCAGGAGGGTGAATGTACGGAGTCTGAAGGCACCAGTGGGACGGAGGGCGAGGGGAACTCCATGACAGGAACAGGAGGGGACACCAGCGACAGCGACTCCTCCTGTGAAGGGAGCTCCCTAACGGTGGCGGGCACCTCTGTGCCCAACGCAACAACAGGTACTTCCAGCAGCTCCTCAGCGTGTTTCCCGAGCCCGCTCACCCAGGAGGGTGGGCATCTCCTTCACCCCAGGCACCTCAGGCCCTGCCCCAGTCAGCCCTGCTGCCCTCAGTGAGGAGGCTATTGACCTCCTGAGATCCCTCACTGTTGGGCAGTCAACCATTTTCAATGCCATCCAGGGTGTTGAGAGGCATTTGCAGCAAACAAATGCATACCTGGAGGGCTTTCATTCTGGCATGGCAGCCCAACAGAGAGCATTTCAGGCTCTGGCCTCAGCACCTTTGGCAGCCATTGTCCCTGTGTCCAGCCTCCCCCCTCCAACTTCCACTACCCAGACCCAATCCCCTCTACCTCAGCCTATCCCAAGCACACCTACAGACCAGCATGCACACACATCAATACACAAAAGTGGCTCAGGCAAACATAAGCACCACACATCCCACAGTCACTCACACAAGCACCATCCCCATGCAGACACACCAACATCCACTTCCTCCACTGTGTCCACCTCCGCCACGTCATCCACCTCCCTCCCAGTCTCATCTCCACTCACACCTGCATGCACTACATCCTCAGCCACTACCTCCATCACAAGCATGCCCATCACTACACACTGCTCACGTGCACTCACCACCCCCACTTCCATTCACACGTCTCCTGTGTCCTCTCCCAGTGTGTCTGTGAGCCCTCCTCCCAAAGTACACCAACTCGGGCACACACCCCCTCAACAGCCATCCATCTCACAACAGCCTCCAACCCATGCACCTTCACCCAAACTCAGCAGATGTACACCTCCCACAACCACTACCTCTTCCTCCACTCCCAAACCCCCTCCATCTTCCCGTCCCAGTGTGTCCAAAAAACCTTTCCTGGCTACCATTGACCTCTTCCCTAAACCTCCCCCCATCCTTCCCGTAGGGCCAGTTTGTCTAGAGCCCAGACCAGCACCTCAGCCACCAAATTGTCATCCACTGTGGTCCCTGCAAGTCAGGGAGGATCAAAGGCGGCACCCATCAGGGCTGCCAGTGTGCCCTCTACTGAAGCCAAGGACCACCCTATTCCACCACCTGCCAAGCTAAAGAAGGGCCGGCATGCAGGAGAGAAAAGCCGCACCACCCACCCAGCAAGGCCTCCTCCAGATCCACACTGGACAGTGCCAAGGTCCCAGCAGCGACTGCCAAGGTGGGGAAGGGACACAAGAGGAAAGAAAAGTCACCTCAGGGCACAGAGCCTCCGGGTGAGGGACTGGTGACCCCCATTTCTCCAGACAGGCCAGCAAACTCTACCGTTGTGGGCACTGCCGCAACAACCGCCACCTGCACCGCTACCTGCACCGCGACCTGCACCGCCAACTGCACGGCCGCTGCCACAACTACAGTCACCAGCATCATCCCCAGTGGGCAGCCTTCTGAGGCTGCAGGAGACGGCCTGGTGTCTCCCTCCACTACTACAGACACCTGCACCACGGGTACCACCAGCAGCATCTCTGCAGCAGACACCGCCGCAGCCCCCGCCGCAGCCCCCGCCACCTGCATTGCGACGTACCCAGCCAGTGCCACTACAGGGAACATCAGCATCATCCCCAGTGGGCAGCCATCCGAGGCTGAAGGAGATGTCCTGGACCCTACACACACTACATGAGGCACCAGCACTGGCACTACCAGCATTTTGCAGCCTAAGTCGTCGCAAGGTGGAGTGTGGCTCTACCTCCATGGAGTATCATGCTACTTGTTACTGGAAAATCTTGTGGCTCAGACACCCAGGTGAGGGAATGGGAACTGCCACACCCCTGGTCCTGCAACACTGGGCACAAAGTCCCCTACAGAACCAGTGGAGGAAAGCATCCACTACCCCAGTACCTTGGCAGGATGAAGCAATCTGGGCACCAAGCCCCCTCCAGAGCCAGTGGAGAAAAGCATCCACTACCCCCGTCCTTGGCAGGATGAAGCACTCTGGGCACAAAGCCCCCTCCAGAACCAGTGGAGAAAAGCAGCCATTACCCCAGTCCTTGGCAGGATGAAGCACTCTGGACACAAAGCCCCCTCCACAACCAGCGGAGAAAAACATCCACTACCCCAGTCCTTGGCAGGATGAAGCACTCTGGGCACCAAGCCCCCTCCAGAACCAGTGGAGAAAAGCATCCACTACCCCATTCCTTGGCAGGATGAAGCACTCTGGGCACCAAGCCCCCTCTAGCACCTGTGGAACATGTCACCCACTTGAAAGACTGTGGCTTTGCACTCCCCAGGACCATACAGTGGGCAACCCACCCGCTTGAGAGACTTGAGAGACTGTGGCTTTGCACTCCCCAGGACCAAGCAGTGGGCAGTGAAGCCACTTGAGAGACTTGAGAGACTGAGGCTTTGCACTCCCCAGGACCAAACAGTGGGCAACCCACCCACTTGAGAGACTTGAGAGACTGTGGCTTTGCACTCCCCAGGACCAAACAGTGGGCAACCCACCCACTTGAGAGACTTGAGAGACTGTGGCTTTGCACTCCCCAGGACCAAGCAGGGGGCAGTGAAGCCACTTGAGAGACTTGAGAAACTGCTGCTTTGCTCTCCACAGGACCAAACAGTGGGCAACCCACCCACTTGAGAGACTTGAGAGACTGTGGTTTTCCACTCCCCATGAGCAAGCAGTGGGCAAACCACCCACCTGAGAGACTGTGGCTTTGCACTCCCCAGGACCAAGCAGTGGGCATGGAGCCCCCTCGAGGAGCAGTGGCGTTGTCCCATCATCTGGCTGAGGTGCCCCCCCTCCCCTTCCCCCTGAGGTGCCTGGTTTTTTTCAACCTGATGCCCCTGCAGTGTCCTCTCTGTTTTGACGCAGGTGTCATGTGTGGGCTTCACCCATGCTTTTTGGGACCGATGGTCCACGGACATTTAATGGGACAGTGTACGGACTTGTGTACTTGCTGTTAATATTTGTATATACTGATGATTTTAATTTATCTTGGCTTATCTGATTGTTCGATTATTATATTTGTTAGACTCATTTCATGTGGTCCTTGCGTTCTTCCAGGGGGTGACGGAGTGTATCTGTGATGTGATTGAATATGTGTGTGTGTGTGTATGTTGTTGTGGGTGGGGGTGTTGCATGCGTGTGTCATTCTCTTTTTCCCTCCTCCCCTCCCTGGTGTGCTAGGTGCAGTACTCACCATCGTTGTCGCCACCGTCTTTGATGTTACTGGTAGATGAGGAGGTAGACCAGCATCGGAAGGACCTGTAACTCGGGCTCCATGGCGTCCTGGTTCCTCGTTGGGTGTCGAGAGGTGAGTGGTTTCCCTTCTGTGTACTGTCTCCACCGTGCTTTTGATGGCGTTGGTACCACCCCGGAAAATCTGGCGGATTGGTGCCTTGTAATGCTGTGGGTGGTACATTGTCTTCTGACTGTCTTTTGGCGGTTACCGCCGTGGTGTTTGTTTCTACCGCCATAGCGGTCAGAGTGTTAAAGTGGCTGTCTGTGTTGGCGGTTTCCACCATGGGCGTGATTCCACTTTTGTTACCGCCAGCCTGTTGGCGGTATTACTGCCGCTTTATCACCGACCGCCAGGGTTGTAATGAGGGCCTAAGTTTGGAGGGAAAGCATTGATCATTTAAAGAGTAGATCCAAACATCCCTAGAAGCTCAAGGCATTGCATGTGGCTTGTAGGTTAATGTCTTGTCTTCATACATGTAAAGGAAGGGGTCTCCTCAAGTGCTACTAAGGGTGGCTTCAGTTCCCATTCCTATCATAGGCCTGAACACTGAAAATAGTAAGGAAATACTTCAGGCTGTCTCATTATTGAAGCTGTATCATTAAATTCATGTTCATTATTATATTGAAATAAAACAGGTTAATGATCAACTGGTAGTTTGCCAAGATCATCAGTTATGTCAGTGTTTGCTTAGGAGGGCAATGAGGACATCATGGCCCTCATTATGACCCTGGTGGTGAGTGATAAAGTGGCGGTAATACCGCCAACAGGCTGGTGATAAGTCCTGCCAAATTCTGACCATGGCTGTGATAACTCCTGTAGAGCCAATGTACCACACCAACTGCCAGGGCGGAACAACACTCACCAGGGCGGTAGCCAACAACAGCCAGGCGGAAGACAAAGTACCACCCGCCATATTATGACACTACAATCCACCACCTTTTCTAGGGCGTTACCAATGACATCAAAAGTCTGGCAGAAACACATCACAGAAGAGAAAGGACTCACCATCGAAGACACAGGGAAGAACAACGTGCCATGAAACCCAAACTGCAAGTTTTCCCGATGATCTTCTACGTTATGCTCCACCTGGAACACCAGCGCAGACGAAGAGGACGATGGTGAGTACAGCTGCCTAGCCCACAAGGGAGGGTGGGAGGAAAACAACAGTGACACATACATGCACAATACACACCTGACACACACACACACACCATACACACAACCAGGTTCACACGAAAAACAATTTGTCCCCGAAAAATAATGCAAGGGCAACAGGAATGGACGAACGTGATTGTAATCAGATCAAATTCAAAATCAATAATTCGATTTGTCAATGAAACAGATATGTACACAAATGGACACTGCCCAGTCCAATGTTCAAAGGGCCCACATGGCCACAGGGCACAGTCTAAGGCCCAACTCGAATCCTGACCACATCCAGATAGTACACTGCAGAGGCATCAGTTTGCAAATAGGCAGACACCTCAGGGTGGGCACCCCAGCCGGATGCAGGAACAAGCCCACTAGTTCCTGAGGGCGCTCCATGCCCATTGCTCTGTCCTGGGGAGTGAAGGGCCACAGTTTCTGGAGTGGTTGACTTTGCCACTGGCTCTGGAGGGGGCAACTTGCACAGCAGCCCCTGGAGTGTGGCCTACATGGTGTCCACTGTCTGATGGCTGCAGGGTGGTGGTTGATGGAGGACCCTCCTGTGCAGCCTCTGCACTGTCTGATGGCTGCAGTGTGGTGGTGGATGGAGGAGCCTCATGGGCAGCCTCTACACAGTCTTATGGCTGCAATTCATCAGCTGGTAGTGGGGGCCTGGTGACAGTTGGTGGTGGTGGAGGTGTCACCCTGACAGCCTCCGCTGAATTAGAGGGCTTCGTCTCCTCCAGTACATGAGGTGTGGATCCCTCACCCTTCCTGGCAGGGTTGGATGGGCTCTTCCCCTTCTTTACTGGTGGTGCAGGCTCCTTCCCCTTCTTTCCTGGTGGTGCAGGCTTCTTCCCCCTCTTTCCTGGTGGTGCAGGCTCCTTCCCCTTCTTTCCTGGTGGAGCAGGCTCCTTCCACTTCTTCGATGGAGGAGTGGTATCCTTACCACCATGAGTGGGTGGTGCTACCACTGTCCCGTGTACTGTGTGGCTGAGGTGCTGGGCTGTGTCTGTGGTACCCTGCTCATACAGGCAGGACAGGGGTAGGGGTAGGGAAGAGGTCAATTTGGTAAAGGAAAACTTTTTAGGGACTTTGGGGTGGAAGGAGTAATGGGAGTGGAGGTTAAGGGTGTGGTTGTTGGAGGTGTATGTCTGCTGGACGTGGGTGATGGTGCATGGGCTGTATACTGATGTGAGATGGATGGCTGTTGGGTGTGTGAGTGCTTGTGTTTGTGTCCTTTAGGAGGGGGGACAGACAGGGTGGGAGAGGACAAAGGGGACGCATGCATGGCTGTTGTGGAGGTGTCTGCCAGTTAGGTGTGTGTTCTGCTTGGTGTGGTGATGCTGATAGTGGATGCTGATGTAGTGCATGCAGGTGTGAGTGTGGATATGACTGGGAGGGAGGTGGAGGAGGAGGGGAGACAGTGGAGGCAGTGGATGTTGTCGTGTCTGCAACTGTATGGTGTTTGCGTGAGTGCTTGTGGGATGAAGGGTGATGCTTGTGTATGCCTGTGCCAATCTTGTGTGTTTTCTTGTGTGCATGCTCATCTGTATGTGTGCTTTGGATGGGTTGGGGTTGAAGAGAATGGGACTTGGAAGTGGAAGTTGGAGGGAGGATGGTAGAAACAGGGACAATGGCTGCCATCAGAGAGGAGGCCAGAGCCTGAATCGATCTCTGTTGGGCCGCCAATCCACTGTGGATGCCCTCCAGGAATGCATTGCATTGCTGCATCTGGGATGCCAGCCTCTGGATGGCATTCACAATGGTTGACTGCCCTACAGAGATGGATCTGGGGAGGTCAATAGCCTCCTCACTAAGGGCAGCAGGGCTCACTGGGGCAGGGCCTGAGGTGCCTGGGGCAAAGGAGAGGCCCACCCTCCTGGATGAGCGGGCACGGGAAACTCGCTGAGGGGCTGCTGGGGGAGCAGTGCTGGTATGGGGGTGGCAGCTATACCTGCAGCTGGGGCGGTAACAGAGGTGTCGGCCACCACCAGGGAGCTCCCATCAGAAGAGGTATCGGAGTCTGTGTTGTCTCCTCCAGTCTCCCACATGGTGCTCCCCTTGCCCTCCCTCACACTGGTTTCCTCAGTGTCCATGGATTCTGCCTCCTGGGTCATGTGGGATGCAGCTCCCTCTGTTGCCAGTGCCCCTGCTCCTCCACCAGAGGATGCTAATGCACACAAGGACCGGATGACAAAACTAGAAAGGGGGGGAGAGAGAGACAAAGGATACACTGGGTCAATGACTTCACCAACACAACAGTTGGCATACAAATCACTGTCAAACACAGGGAACAGGCTTAAGCACTATGCATTGCACTACCAGGGATATGGCTAGTCACTAAAGCAAGATGAGGATAACACACTGCCAACTGCAGCACTCCTGGGACCCACGATGCCCTGCCTGAAATGGACTCCTAACAAGCTAGGTCACCTGTATTTGCCATACAACCATTACCCTTCAGATGACCCACGATGCAATGTGTGGCCTGGCCTTAGGGGCATCCACTGACACACATCCACCACCCGGATACCATCCCACCAGCCAAAATATGTATTGATACCCACTGTACTCACTCTCTTGTGGCTGCTGTGATTCCCTCAAGCGCCCATCCAGCTCAGGGCAGGCCACCGACAGTATGCGGGCCATCAGGGTGGTCAGGGCACCCCTTCGTTGTCCTCCGAAGTGAAGGCAGGGGCCCTTTCACCTGGGCCGTGGCAGGTTCCAGACACAGGTCACAGCAGCACATGCAGTTTAGGTCTTCTTCTGTTGAAGGTCAGGAAACAAGTGAGGATTGAGTCAGACAATGACGGTCACGTCCGCAGCGGCATACACCTTCACCGCTGGCGTAGATCCCCATTGGCCAATGTACTCCATAGAGCCCCATATTATCCAATGAGGAATTGCACAGTGGTGCAAGACCGCCTTCCGCCACGATGCCCAACGTAGGCGGAGTTACCTCACTTCCACCTGTCCCTACATACAGGAGAGGCGGTTGCCATTTCGGGGGGAACAGACATATCGACATTAAATGTGACCCAGCCTAGATTAGCACATACCTCACCATTAACACTGTCCCAATACATAAGTGCACCATGTGGACTGCTGTTGTGGTTTTGTTGTTCCAATTATGACAGCCTACTCATTCTTGTGTCCCTTAGATACCTACAGCTGCGGATGAATAGGAGGTGGAGACATAACCCCATGTACAGACCCCTGGTGGACTTAGCTACACTTGAGGACAGGCACACTATACTCACCTATAGACTGGACAGAGCCACAATCACAGAGCTGTGTGCCCACTTGGAGCCTGACCTGATCTCATCTATCCATCATCCGACTGGGATCCCCCTCTTGTGCAAGTTCTATCAGTGCTTCATTTCCTGGTGACAGGTTCCTTCCAAGTGACAGTGGGCTTGGCAGCAAGAATGTCACAGCCAATGTTCTCAATCGTGCGGGCAAGAGTGTTGTCTGCCCTGGTAAAACACATGTGCAGCTACATAGCTTCCCCCCAGGTGAAAGATTTGGCCACTGTGAAGGCCGGATTCTATACAATGGGACATAGCCACAATATTATTGGGGCGATTGACGGGACTTATATTGCGTTTGTCCCCCCGCGAGTATGAACAGGTGTACAGGAATCGTAAGAGTTTCCAGTCACTGAATGTGCAGATGGTGTGCCTGGTGGACCAGTACATCTCCCACGTCAATGCTAAGTATCCTGGGTCGGTGCATGATGCCTTTGTCCTGAGGAATAACAGCATCCCAAATGGGATGGCCCAACTACAGAGGCACAGGGTGTGGCTAATAGGTGAGCCTTGGTCCCCACGCACTGTATGTTAGTGTATGCTTCTGGTGTTAATCTCATAGGATAGTGTGTGGCTAAATGTTGTCCCTCAATACCTGCAGGTGACTCTGGCTGCCCAAACCTATCGTGGCTGCTGACCCCTGTGAGGAATGCCAGGACAAGGGCTGAAGAACGTTATAAATAACGTACATGGGCGAACCAGTCAGATCATCGAGAGAACCTTCAGCCTCCTGAAGGTCAGTTTCAGGTGCCTCCATCTGACAGTTGGATCCCAGTGTTACTAACCTGAGAATGGCCTGCCAGATAGTAGTGGCATGCTGCATGTTGCACAAACTGGCGCTCAGATGCCATGTACCTTTTCTGCAGGAGGAGGAGACAGGAAGTTCCCCTGTCGCTGCAGTAGACCCTGATGACAGCGAGGATGAAGAGGTTAAAGATGTGGATGAGGACAACAGAACATCAGTTATCCGTCAGTACTTCCAATAACACACAGGTGAGACAGTGCAACTTCACATTTCTATGATTATTGTTGTATTCTGTGTGGCTGTGGCATGATGGCATTAACCACTTTTTACCTCTACTTACTGTCACCCATGGATTATCATTTGACAGATGTTGGTGCAATGGCAACTGTGTAGTGATGTGCTGACTACAGCCAGCTACAGGTCATTATTTCTATGCTCTCACAATGTAAAGTTCATTTGCAAAGGATGTAACTGTTTCCATAAATACAGTGTTTCCACACATGACATACAAGTATTTGAGTTGTGTTCAAGGATGTTTATTTTAGTGCTAAGAAATAGAGGGGGAAGTGGAATGGAAAGGGGTGATGATGGAGGAAAGTACAGGGTATTGTTCCAGTCTGTTTGTAGTACAGGTGTAGTGTCCAAGGGTTCATAGGAAGGGGAGCAAAGGCAGTTCAAAGTGGACAAGGTGACAGTGTAGGACACAAGGGGGACAATCAGGAGAGTCTCATTTCCTGGCAGTGGTCTTGGCAAGTGTCTCTGGCTTCTGTCTGGGTTGCAGGGAACGTTTGTGGGGTGGTTCACCTTCTGCAGGGGGAGGGGTGCTGGTGGCCTGTGGGTCCTGTGGCGGGGCCTCCTGCCCACTAGCGGGAGCAGAAGTGGAGGGCTAGTCAATGGACTGGATAGTGGTAGGGGCCCGCTGGTGTGCTGTTATCTCCCTCCTGATGTTGGCCAAGTCTGCCAGCACCCCTGCTATGGAGATCAGGGTAGTGTTAATGGTCTGCAAGTCTTCCCTGATCCCCTGATACTGTCCCTCCTGCAGCGACCTTTTTCCTGCACGTTATCAAGGATCTGGCCCATTGTGTCCTGTGAATGTTGATAGGTTCCCAGGATCTAAGAAAGTGCCTCCTGGAGAGTCGGTTCCCTGGTCCGGTCCTCCCCCCGGCGCACTGCAGTCCTCCCAGTGTCCCTGTTGGCCTGTGCCCCTGATTGTCCTGGGGGTGAAGTGTGGACTGGGGTCCCTGTACAGGTGGGCACACTGCTGATTGACGTGTTCTGGGGACAGAGGTGTGGGTACGCTGGGTAGGTGTTGGTGAGAGTGTGTTGCGTAATGTGGTGTGGTGTGAGATGTGGGGTGCGCAAGAGATGTATGGGTGTATGTGGTGTGTGTGTCTAGTTGTCTCTGTGCTGTTTGTGTCAATCTCTTGGCAGTAATTGTTGTTCGTAAAGGGTTGTGGGTAATGTGGGTGTGTGTTTTATAGTGCTGTGGGTGGGTGGGTGTGGTGTGTGTATGAGTGTCAGGTGTGTGTTTTTAGTATTGGCCAATGTAGTATTGTTTTGTATGTGGGTGCCCATTCTGAGCGCTGTGATATGTTCCACCAGTGGTTTACCACAGTTGAATGTCCGCTGTGGTGATTCGTGGCTTGTAATGTGGTGGGCATTGTTCTGTTGGTGTAACGGTATGGGTGTTGTGTCCGCCACTTTTTCCACTGACCTTTGGTCCGGCAGATTTGTGTATGTGGCTGTATTCTGTCTGATTGGTGTGTGTCATAATATGGTGAACGGATATTCGCCACCGCAGCGGTATGTTGGCGGTCGTCAGCATGGCGGTAGGTGGCATTTACCGCCAATGTCATAATGAGGGCCCATGTTTTAGGTGATCCGATTTGACTGTTTTAGGAAGGGATGCGTTCATCATGAATGTAATTTCTAATAAAATTAGCAAAAGTAATAACTTCAGGCACCAGGCATGGTAAGATAGTGCAGGTAATTTTGCACACTTCCTTTTAGGGACAGAATTAGCATACTTTTTTTCCACGGGCTTGAATTTCTAGGGAATGCAGAATGCAGTGATGAGACGTAAACTGGAAGCTCTGGAAGATAAGAAGGTGGATTAAGGTTACTTTGGACACAAAAAACACCAGAGAAAACTCATTGTTGTGTAGTTGCCCTTGGGGATTTACAACTTGTGAGGTAGATACCGCTGGCTTTCTTGAGATCTTGCTAAAGAAAGCTCCACCTTTGTCCACCACTGTCTCTTAGAACGAAGCTTGCTGTCTCTGTTGATCGAACTTCCATCTGGAACAATTGGCATTACCAGTTACAGCTGATGTTGTTCAGCTACTCCCAATCATCATTTTGTTCATTTTTAGTGTTCGATGTGCAGGTTTAGTTTTCTTGTTCTGGGAGGGCCATCTAACACCGTGAACCTAATATGCTATAGTGGACATTTCATCGCCTTACACATAAAGGGCCTAATTCTCAATGTTAAGGCCCAAACTTTATAGTAAGTTGACTAATTATTGATATTCACAAACTACATGTAGGGGTTTGTGACTTTACACTCCCTGTTCTCCACACCAAGAGACTCTGCAGCTATTGTGAACAACTCTATCAGGCCATAGTGATTTAGGGCCTGATTTAGATATCGGCGGACAAGTTACTCTGTCACAACTGTGATGGATATCCCATCTGCCAAAATCTAAATCTCATTACATCATATGGAATTTAGAATTCGGCAGATGGAATATCTGTCACCGCTGTGATGGAGTAACTCATCCGCCAATATCTAAATCAGGTTCTAAGTTTGGTTTACCTGCTCACCTTAAACTGTTTCTCATAGGTTTTTTAATGCCTAATTAGAGTGGAATGTGAAACCCTGGTTTTCTTAGTAATAGGGTGGTGAGGAAAGCCTGTAAATCTGAAGGAGAAAATAGTTAATATGACTAGATGTGATAATGTTCTGCCCTGTTAATGACTTTCAGTATCTAGCTGAGCTCTAGCTAAAGCAGTTAGAATGGCCTCTAAGGTACTTTATTGAAGAGTAATTGGTGTCTCTTTGTTTTCCAGTAGTCTGCCACTGGTTAAAATCACTCTTGTTCAGGATATTGGCTGCAGTCCTTATTTGGCACGTCTGCACAATAAATTATCATTATCCAAGAATGCAGGCTGAATCTCGGAGTTCAACCCATCATGTCTGTGATGAGTAAGTCATTAGTATTGATTGTGCAGTGGACAACTATGCACTTAAACCTTAAATGATGGGTACAGGATGCTGCACAGGTTAGTGAGTGATTTCAGAATTATGTCCTAGACCAACCAACATATTTTGCAGCTCTTTTCCATTGGCTGATTTTGAGTTCTCAGAAAGGTAATTGAGAATGGCCATTAAGTTGCCTCTAAACCACGATGTACTAAGATTCCATTTGCAAACAGTGGTCTCAAAATGTGCATCAATGTTTTGTGAATTGAATTAGATTTTGAAAAACTGACATATCTACTGATACGTTGATTTCACATAATAAAATATTACTGGGGTGATGGAGGTGGGCCGCGGGACAGCCTCCATAATTAATAGTCTTTAAGTATGTGGTAATTTGATACCCCATCCCTGTGATGGAATTTTTTAAAGGAACAAACAAAAACCTTTTCTTCCCTTTGTGAATACATTAGCACCTCAACATAGCAATTGGTAGCTTATTAATGGTGTGAACGATGAATGATTTGCAAGTGGAACTGTGATTACATACTATACCAACTTTCACACTTCTTCCAAATTGCGATTTAGTATGTGTTGCTAATGCTATTTTTATGACTCAGAAAATATTTTCTATGTTGCAAAATGCAGTTAGTACAGAAAAAAACAATGTTGTTGTCACAAACCATGTGATTTTGGGAGTCACAGGGTCTGTGACCCCAAAATCCCTTACTTTGGGCCTAATTACAAGTTTGGCAGGAAGGGAACAGCCGTCCGCCAACCTCCAGACAGGGAGGCTGTACTGTATGGGGCACCAGCACCCTTGTAATGTGCTCTGTCCGTGCATTACGAGGGTGCTGGGCAGGGTGACCCCTGCACTGCCCATACCACAGGCCCTGTGACTCCCTGAACCTGTTCTCCTCCAGCCTTTTCATGTTGGTAAAACCACCATGAAAAGGTTGGTGGAGAACCAGGTTGTAATCAGCAGAGGTGCGAAGTGGCTCCCAGAATGGAGTCAAATGGATAAAGGCTGACCTTCCCTCAAACGGATGGCCATCTGGGCCATGCACAGGAGCTTAAATAACTTCTAAGGGTGCTTACCCTGTCACAGGCAGATGTAGTTCACACCTGTGCCTGTCCCCTCTACTGTCCTGCTAGGGAGTATGGCTCCCCTCAAAGTGGGAGAGGAGCTTCCCATAGGAGCTGTTCCCTAGAATGGTTTTGAGCGACCACAGAGGAGAGGTTGCCCATTATCATAGCAAAACCTCTGGGTGGGCAGAGGGAACGCTGAAAAGGGGTTGTTCTGCAATGTTGGGGTTTGGTACAGATGTACTGGGGCTCGTCGATAAGTCCCAAAGTGTACTTGTCCTGCTTAACCTTAAAACCTGGGATTTTCAAGCTTTTTTTCCAGGTAATATGACAGAAGACCAGGACAAACCAGACAAGTCAATCCAATGAAGGTGCATTGCCACTGTGCCAAAGATTCAGTTACTTATGCTCCCACTTTTTGCAACTGCAAATTTGTTTCAGGTAGACAATGCAGAGCAGGTATCCAGCCTCAGAAAGCCCTTTTAAGCTACAGCTAGGAGCCTTGCTCCGATGGGCAAAACTGAGTTCCAAAAAGTGCTGAAGCCCGAAAGCAAAAATATTCACCTAGCAGTGGTGCCAAAAGTATCTGTCCGGCAAGGACCTTACATGGGCACAAATCTCTCTCACTCAGACATTTCCTGCAAAAGTCAAAGCATCTCTGGGACTTTGTATGATGGCTATTGGGCTTCATTGAAGCCATTTCAGTTACAATCTGCTGCCTTGCCCATCTGTGTATTTTTGACATCCAATTTAGAGTCTAAGGGCCTGGTTTATACATTGGCAGATGAAATACTCCTTCACAAATTTTATTGCGATTACATTATATCCTATGGCATTTCCGATACGGGAGTCAGGATATCCGTCACATTTGTGATGGAGAATCCCATCTGCCAAAGTCTAAATCAGGCCCTAAGTCACAAGGTGATACTTTTGATCAGGGCAAACTTGGTCTCTGTATCCGACTCGAGCTCCACCTCAGTTGGCTTTCAACCTTACTCTTATCCAGTTCAGGGTAACAAGTTGCCCACGGTTGGTGTTTTGCTCTTTTTTGGTACTATTTTATTTGAAACTTAAAACATTCATATCTCCAATTTTTATTGACATTTTGTCATTTTTTTCATTTTGTTTAAATATTGTCTATTTTTATAAATTAGTGTGGGATTTTTATTGTGCTTTGTTTTTGACTTTTTAACTGGTGTAGTGCTTGTAAATGCTTTACACAATTTCTTAAGTTAAGCCTGTCTGCTCACTGTCATAGCCACCAGAGGTTAGGCTCAGATTTAAATTACTGAAATCTTTTCTGAAAATAACAGAAAAAGTGGCATTGTTACTAGTGGTGGATGTCACCCACCCCAACTAATTATCCACTATATAACATACTCAAGATCTTGTCCTTTCTACCTCCTTCTGTCCAATTGACAGTGGTCCTATCAACTATTCTTAGTAGGCTGGAATAATGCAATTATTTGTTTCTTGGTTCACCTGCTGGGCATATAAATAGGTTGCTGCACATTCAGAATACCACTGTTAGATTCGACTTACAATGGTCTAAATTAACTTTTGTTTTTAGCAGCACTTAAATCACTCCATTGCCTTCCTTTTGTGAAAGGTATAACCTCTAAGTCTATGTGATTTGTTCATAAGGCATTCTATGAAAGGGTCATCACTATCTTCAGTAGAAGTTGTATTGCTATTCTCCTGTGCACAAGTTGCACTCCCCCAATTCTAGTTGTTGTTCCCATGTTTATGCTTGTGAGGCAGGGGGCCAGGTCATTTTCTGTCAGACTAGCTCTTCTTTGGGATTCACTAGCCCTCTCTTTGAGAAAAGTGCAGGATCTACTTACTTTTAGGAAAGTCCTAAAGACCTGGCTGCTTACACAAAAATATATTCTGTTCTTATCTTGTCATAAAATTAGTACCTCAGTACCAGGATATCTCAAAGCTCATGGCGCACTCTATAAGTAGGATATCTCAAAGCTCATGGTGCACTCTATAAGTATATAGCATCACATTAATTGGAGAGCAAACTGTATTTGAAGTTGTATGAGTGGAATAGTGACTATAGACTGTCACAATGTTTATTATTTAATGATGGTGATGGATTTATGATGGATCTATGATGAGAAAGTATGCAGGGGTTCAAAATAAATTTATGGAAGTTACTGTACTATCTTGGAATGTGAATGTCAACAATAGGTTTGTCAAAAGGCAAAGGATCTTGTTCTACGTGATACCATGGAGAGTAGAGATTGCTATGCCGCAGGTAACTTGTTTAGTAATTTAAAAACACAAGACTTTGTGCAGCAAAAGTGGCACTCTTCTGACTATTCATCTGACTATTCATCTGCTAGAGTGATTTTCTAAATGAGCTTGTGTCTTAATACAATTTCACAAAACGCTCTATTATAAGAGAAGATGAAGAGGGCTAGAAGGTACTTTGAATGGTCAATTTACATTCATATGCATGCAGCCTGAAAGTAAACAGAGATTATTTATTGCAAGGGCTTAGCTTTGATGTTACACAACAATGAACAATTCCTTATCTTTTAGGGCTGGTGATTTATATTGTGTCTGTCAAGGTCAACCGTTGGAGCAATCCAACTGCTATTATGTGCTACAGTTCCACTGGTGTTAGTGGAGCAGTAGAGAGCTCAATATGGTTTCAGCATTTTTTCATTTTTGTTTACTCTCCACATGGCTATGACTCATTTATATTTTGCAGTTGTTGGGTCAGGTCAGATTCACATGTTCTCAAGAGTTCTCAAGAGTACTTTGAGTGGTCATTTATGGATCATCCTCCTCTTTGTCTCTGCTAGCGGTTTTATGATAATGTTCAGCCAATCCTCATGCAGCAGATAAAAATGGTGCCACATTCTGATGCTGCTATTTAACTCAACAGGTGTTTGAGGAATTTTTATGTTAATGATATTTAGATACAAAGGTATGCCATGTATTGCAGAAGTTTTACACTATCTATACAATGCATATAGATTAGTGTATCATATGAACAAGGGAAATATTTGATATGAAGGGCCATTCTCTTGCTAAAGTAATGCCAAGGTAATCCACAATGGAGGCTTATGACAAAACATCCCTAGCCAATAGTAGGAGTCAATTATTTACCATGTTAGATAGACTAGTGCCTGATAAGTAAAAAGGGAATGAAGATCATAATACTAGTAAAGAGATTTAAAATAGGGTGTGTATGAAAGTACTGAATCAAGTTGAAATTAAGTGTCAGAAACATTAACGCTAGCTGTTCCACCTGCTGTCAAACTAAGAACAGATTTGTTATGGGGTTTAATTGAACTAGATAGGCAGTGTGTTATGCCTGTAAATCATGCTATCAACTGCAATGGTATTCTGGTGCTGAGCACACGTGTGTGTTTCTAGCCCTGCCTAGGGAAGGTTTATTAATTGAACAGCTAGAGCTTCAGCTTCTTGTGGAATTCAAGAAGAGTGGAGAAGTCTCTAATGTTGAATTGTCTAGTGCCTTAAATGGGTGTCTGAGGAGTTTGAAATGAGTGCACTTGTGTATCAGGAGCCAGTAGGGCTCCCTGAGTTGTGGTGTGATGTGGGGAGCTAAAGATGAGTTTGACTGCTAGGTTTGGATGGTTGGTAGTCTTCTGCTGAGTTGCTTGGTGATCTCGGTCTACAGGGTGCTCACAAAGTCCAACTTGCTGGTGCCCAGGCATGAATGACAGTTTTTCTGGTGTTAATTGTGAGCCATTTGAAGATCTTCCTTAGTATCTTAAGGATGTAGATGCAGAAAGTAATAACAATATTAAATTGTGTAGTCATGTCCTGTTTGCTGTTGATGATGATTCTGAGGTTCCTGGTGTGGGTCCGAGTTCGGCCTGCCACAAGCTTGTGATGAGGATGAGGTGTGAACCATGTAAAATTCTGCAGAGAAGTCTAGGAGAATGAGGGCTAAATTGTCTCTCTGTCAAGGATCATGGAGATGTTGTTTGTGGCAGTTAAGAGTGCAGTTTCTGTGCTGTGATTAGGCTTGAACCTAGACTGTGTGGCTTTGAGGAGCTCGTGATGGGTGAGACATCAGTTAATTACTTTCTGGGGTCAGTAGTTGGAGAATGTGGCTGGATTGGCAATGGTTTCTTGCACAGGGGTGTGATGATAGCATGTTTCTGGGTGTCCGAGAATGTGTCTTAGTTGATGGAGGAATTGAGAAAGGGGTGTTAGTTCTTTGCTGATCAGTAGGAATCCTTCAGAAAAGGTGTGCTGGGGCCAAGGGTGAAATGGGGCTCCTATGGATGGTCTTCATGTAAGCGACAGTGGTGTCAGTGGGTCAAAAGTTCAGAGTTCACTCTTTGGTTGTGATGGGAAATTGAGTTTCAAAATTGACAGGGTCCTGTTGAGGGTTGAAATTGTCGTTTATGGAGGTAATATTGATAATGAAGAATTCTGAGTGACTGTTGCCTCGGTCTAGCTGGGGGTGAGTTTCTGGAGACAGAAGGGATGCTGTGAAATTATTAATAATGGCAAAGATTACCTTTCTGCTGTTTGTACCAGCTTTGATGCAGAATGCATTACTTGTGTACTTGGTTTTCTGTATCTTCTGGTGCTAGCGTTTTAAGGTAGATGTGAATATGTCTTTATCCGTGGTGTTGTGACTTTTTGTCTATTTCCATTCCAGTTTCTTGCAGTAGTTTTTTTATAAGCCTGAGTTCCTCCATATACTAGGTGGCCTGTGGTTGGGATTTTGCCATCGGATTATGCTTGAAGGATGCCAGGCTTTTGGCGCACATAATGATTTAGCTGTTGATGTTCTGAATGGCATTCAGCAAGCTGCAGGTATGGTGCATATGTTGGATGTCTAGGGGTCTGTTGGGGTCGTGTCTGTGGGTTTGATGGGTGTGTCACTGACTGTTGGTGTTGTGCCTGTGGGTATGCTGGATGTTGTGTGTGTCTATGGGCGGCTGTTGTTTGCTTGCATGCTGGTGTGTTTTGTGGTGTTTGTGTGTTGATGTGGATGAGTGAGGATTTGTCTGTGTGCTTTGGGTAGGTAGGGTAAGGGGAAATTTGGATTGAGAAGAGGGAGATAGAGGGGGTACAGAGGTGGAGGGTGACTGGCTGCCCTCAAGTGAGGAGGCCAGTGCCTGAAAAGATGTCTGTAGGACTTCCTTCCACGGAGCATTTGTCTGTTGTAGCTGAGTTGCCAGACCCTGGATGGCATTCACAGGGACTGACCGACCCACAGAGTTACCTCTCAGGAGGTCAATAGCCTCCTCACTGAAGGCAGCAGGGGTAACAGGGGCTGGGGTGGAGGTGCCTGTGGCAAAGGAGAAGCTCATCCTCTTGGATGAGTGGGCACGGTCAACTGAGTGGGGAGCAACAGGGAGGGTGGCGATAGTACGGGGGATTTCCCAATGGGTCTACCACCACTAGTGAGTGTCCACTGGAGGAAGAATTTGATGATGAAGATCAAATCAAATCAAATCATTAACATTTATAAATCGCGCTACTCACCCGTGCGGGTCTCAAGGCGCTAGGGGGAAGGGGGGGGTTACTGCTGCTCGAAAAGCCAGGTTTTTAGGAGTCTCCGGAATGCGGAGTGGTCCTGGGTGGTCCTGAGGCTGGTGGGGAGGGAGTTCCAGGTCTTGGCTGCCAGGAAGGAGAAAGACCTCCCACCCGCCGTGGAGCGGTGGATGCGAGGGACAGCAGCGAGCGCGAGGCCAGAGGAACGGAGGAGGCGGGTGGGGACATAGAAGCTGAGGCGTCGGTTGAGGTATTCCGGTCCCTTGTTGTGGAGGGCTTTGTGTGCGTGGGTGAGAAGTCGAAAGGTGATCCTTTTGCTGACTTGGAGCCAATGCAGGTGTCTCAGGTGTGCGGAGATGTGGCTGTTGCGGGGTACGTCGAGGATGAGGCGGGCCGAGGCGTTTTGAATGCGTTGCAGGCGATTTTGGAGTTTGGTGGTGGTCCCAGCGTAGAGGGTGTTGCCGTAGTCCAGGCGGCTCGTGACGAGGGCGTGGGTCACGGTTTTTCTAGTGTCGGCGGGGATCCAGCGGAAGATCTTGCGGAGCATGCGGAGGGTGAGGAAGCAGGCAGAGATGATGTTCCAGTCTCCCCTGTGGCACTCCTCGCCCTCCAGGCCACTTGGTCCCATTGTGTCTGTGGTGTCATGACCCAAGGTCCAGTGGCCGGAAGCTTTCCTACTCGGCTGTGCCCTGTCTCCTTCATTTGCCGATGCTGATGCTGCAAATACAAAGAGAAAAAGGGGCATCACATGTCCATGATCACCCTTGAACCACAGCGCTGATTAGCAAATATTGCCAGGATATCAAGTAGGCCCCAGCAAAAAACTCTACCTAAGTGGCCCCTACATGTAGCATACCATATGAATGCATGCTTTCCGAGTTGCCCACAGGAAAATCAGGATCTCAGACAACAACAATTGCATGAATGAAGTTGTGCAATCACAATAACCATTCAACCAGTAGGAGGTTCCATTGCCCTCAAACCTTTGCCCCATGGAGCAGACCTCTGTTACCTGTTGGCATACAATAGCAGACCAATGCCAAATGCATTTCCACAGATCCCACACAAGGTCATGCATACATACATTTGTCACATACATGATGACCCAACAAAAAGAAATGATGATACAAAATCCTGCCATGTTTATGACAAAAGTCCAATAGCCTGGAGAAATTGACATGGAAATACCCATGTCACATTGGAAACATTTCGACCATGCACACTTCACCAAGTGATATTTGTCCCAATAGAGTCCTGGAGATAGCATAATTGTTGCTTACATAAGCCACACATGTGGCATGGAAATTGGCACTGTAGACATTATGTGCAATATGTCAGGGAGAGATGTCCTCATAATCCACAACACAATGAATCAAAAAGCCCCAGGATAATCACCACTACTGCTGGCACCCCCTACAATGACGTACTCTGGGTGCATCAGTAGACTCCATTAGTCCTGTGACAGGGCACAGGAGATGCTACGGCTTGAGCCACTCCACGAGTACCCCAGGGGAACTCGGAGGAGTATACTTTCAAGAAGTCTGACGGAGCGCGGTAACGTCAGGAAGAATCCCGGCATCAAGGGATTAGAACAGAGGCATCGGGGACGGAAAGAGGAAGATGGAGAGCAAGAAGACAGAGAGGAGGAAGATCAGTGAAAAGAGTGGGACAGATGGAAGAGAACCGGACCAGAGTCTCCAGAGAGGGAGAAGATGACAAACGACAATTGCAGCAGCGGAGTAAGAATCCGAAAACCAGTTGCAGAGGAGGAGAAGGACGGAGGAGCCAGCCACGTCCCCAGAGGGATGTGGCTTTCACAGGTATGGAACCACTTATGCGGTTCATTCTCACACTTACTAGGAAAGGCTGGTGGGGAGCGGGGATTGAAAAAGGGGCAGACTGGAGCCACACCATTTAAGTTACATAGGGCAAAATTCTCATAACCTCACACGCATTCCTGGTGACAGCCGGGGATCTTGGTTTCTTTCCTTTTGGTACTTTTTTCTCAGAGGCCATAATCTATAGGAGAAAGCATTCTGGAACGTCGATATCTGTGGGGAGCACTATTTTTTTTAATGAAATATAAAAATAAACACAACTTATATTTAGAAACAAATACAAAAAAAAAGAATAGTTGTGACTCACTTATTAACCCCCCCACACTATAGTCAATAGAAATCATAAAATACACTGGTGACACAGTGGTGAAGCACTAGGAAGCTGATAATGAAAGAAAGAAACATTTACCTAATAGAGGCTTCTTGTTCTTCTCCTTCTCACGCTGGCATCGTGGGAGTGATCAAGGGCGAAATTTCGACCATCCTGTGGGTATAAAAAGAGACGAAATATACAGGCAAACCGAAGACCAAGAAGTGGAAAGACATTAAAATCCTGTCCTCTTAACAGACTCTAAAAAAGCCACATAAAGGCGGTCATTCTGACCGCGGCGGAGCGGCGGTCGCCGCCCGCCATGCGGTTACCGCCGAATGGCCGCTCCGCGGTCAGGAGACCGCAGCGGCCATTCTGGCTTTCCCGCTGTGCCGGCGGGCGACCGCCAAAAGGCCGCCCGCCGGCCCAGCGGGAAAGCCCCTGCAACGAGGAAGCCGGCTCCGAATGGAGCCGGCGGAGTTGCAGGGGTGCGACGGGTGCAGTGGCACCCGTCGCGATTTTCACTGTCTGAAAAGCAGACAGTGAAAATCTGTATGGGGACCTGTTAGGGGGCCCCTGCACTGCCCATGCCAGTGGCATGGGCAGTGCAGGGGCCCCCAGGGGCCCCACGACACCCGTTCCCACCATCCTGGTTCTGGCGGGGGAAGCAGCGCCGCCATGGAGGATTCGCCCAGGAAGCACCGCCAGCCTGTTGGCGGTGCTTCCGCTGCTCTCCGCCCTGGCGGTCAGAGACCGCCAGGGTTGGAATGAGGGCCAAAGACTATGGCGAACAATAAAATCAAACACAGCTGTTCTCAGCCACAACTCAGTGTACAGTCCTGTTTATAGTCCGATTGTAGGAACATAGACTTCCCGAGTATTACCTTACCTGTAACAAGTCCCTAGGATGTTGGAGAGGCCCAGAGATTTTAAACTACTTGTTGAAGGTCCTCAACATGTTGCCCAATTGGAAGATTATATTGTTGTCTCCATTACGGTCATGCATACTCAGATGTCTGTGGATGAATGCTTGTCCCCAAACACACGATTTCAACATAACTGCAAGTCACTCCATGATACTGGCCAACAGTTATGGCACAAACCATACCCATTACACATGTGCAGTGCACGTTTCCACATGATGTCACATCAAGGACATAGCTATTGACATTACGTCTCTAAACTCTAGGCCTACCTGCCATGTCCCTCATTGCTACTGCAGTTGTAAATGCCAAATGACATGCTATGACGGGTAAGGGTATGTGTGAGCCAATAAACAACAGTGACACACTCCTGTATGTGGCACATGAAATGTACCCCGATTGTAAATGTACTATGTCACAAACAGTTTGCCATGCACATATATGTGAGGGAACACAAACATCATCCCATCGACATAGGTATACCATGCATTAAACAGCAGCTTAGAAATTTAGTTCGAAAGAGAAAAGGACACATGTTGACATGTAGGTACAAGGAATGTTGGCAACAGTGATGGCACATAAATATTGTCAATGGACATTACCCACTTATCAAGGGAAAGTAGTGACCTATAGCTGCATCCAAAGAACAGTGTAAGCTCTGTCACATGTATGTTGAACATCTTCACATTACAGATCGCAGTGATGCAGCAGCACCCATCATACGCTAAAGACAACTAGCATCTGGGAGGCAGATGCCTTTATACACATTTACCCAGACACCTGGATAAGGACAGTGATCCACCACCCACTTACCTCACATTTAGGAGTAATGGTCTGTTACATAGAAATTACATACACTACAAACACAAACAGCAGTTGTTTAATCAATGTACCCAGCCATATGTCGTCCCCGCAGAGCAAGTGGTTTGTGGATTCTACCATGTCATGTCCTAGGTCCCTGGGTTACATGCAAGGCACATCAGTATGACCACATGACATGTCTACACAAACAATCACTCATCTACTGCGTGACACATGACTCATCCCTAATGATCAGGGGAGGCTGTCAGAACCTAATTCATTCACTTGACAGTGTGCCCTGTACTCTCCTCTTTGTGGCTGCTGTGCTGCTCTCAAATGCCCATCAAGCTCTGGATAGGCCACCACCAGCATGCAGGCCATTGGGAGGGGGGGTCATGTTCCAACCGGCACCCCGCCCACATTGGGAGAATATCCCCAGCTGGACCTCAGCAATCTTCCAGGATCAGAGTCTCAGGTCCTCCCACCTTTTCCAGCACTAGGCGCTCCGCCCGCTATGGATCCCCAGAGTCTGCACCTTCTTGGCAAAGGTTCTCCATAATCCTTTCTTTTGATGGGCGTTTACCTGCATGGGTACAGAAGACAAATCAAGAGATCATGATCACAAGTTTCACCAAAATGGTTGAGTCACATACATGTCAGTAACATCAAGCTAGGACTTTCCTATTTGTCATTATCCCCAAGTGTGACACATACAAGCCAATAAGTATAGGAACATGAGTACTCACATATAGATCTCCATCTGAAGACCAACACACTATCATGCTCAGGCTCTACAATGACTTTCTAACATCATGAAGCCCATGCTCTAGTAACCTGAATGTGTTGTGAGCCATTATGAAACACTACACACCTTTGTGGCTTCTGAAGGGTAAACTCCTTGGGCATGAATGGACCAGCACATTCACACTCTGTGAGAATGACTCTCTGGATAAGTCCATATAGGCAACTACCAGAGTACAAACTCAAACATAACACATGGGTAACAATGAAGGAACTGACATGGTGGGTACAGAAAGTGTCTTCCTTGTACCTGTGTGGACATGTGCCATAACAGTTGCAGACTCATGCCACTTCAGGGGGTAGGGTTGTGTGGTATGTACCTGTACCACAGAACACTCATTTGACATATGTGTCC
Source organism: Pleurodeles waltl (assembly GCF_031143425.1). NCBI lineage: Eukaryota > Metazoa > Chordata > Amphibia > Caudata > Salamandridae > Pleurodeles > Pleurodeles waltl. Next base: position 970,874,224 of record NC_090449.1, on the reverse strand, counting down.
ATCCTAAAAGATGGCATCCAACAAACAAAGACATGCATTGTACAGCTTCTGCTATGTGACCAAGCTACTGAGTCACATATCATAGACTCCCAGGAATCAAATTACTGTCTTCACTGTGGAACTGTCAGTTTTGCAATAAGCCTGTACAGGACAAATATTACCTGGTTAAAGGTTACAACAGGGCTGTGGGAGTAAGGACCTGACATGAGTCAGATACACATTGACAATGATGCTAAGTGCACTTATGGAAGAGATTAATAGCACACCTCTTTACCCATTCCTTATCTAATAAAATAAATGGGGCATTCTGGGCAGGATTTATCCAGTGCCTCTTATTGCCCACCTGACAGGATCTGCTGGGTTACAGGGAGTGGGCACAGCATGTAGCCAACAGCAATTTGTCATGTAGTGTGTGGCAAACTGAAGAGCAGAGTGAGTCATAATATGCCTTCCAAACAACAGTTTAGCAAGTACAGATGTGTTAAGAAGTTTCTGTAGCACCATGCACATTGCTCACATTAATCTCAACTGACTCTTACAACATGCATACTCTGCTCATGCTGTTATGCACATACGTGTTGTCTGACATGTACAACAATCATGAGGAAAGAGATGTAAGTGGATGGCAGTAATGTCTCCTTATCTAGTTATGTGCATCCAGCACAAGGAAGATCTAGGACCCCAAAACACTCACACAACACAATGTGACTGAACTTAACATATAGCACTTGCCACCAATGCTCATTGTCCCACACATTAATGCCACACAGACTGCAACAAAAGGCACATGACTAGTCAAACTGGCAAACTGGCCACATTCTAGCTTTTGAGGAGGGAAGGGATGGTGAAGTACAGGGAAAACTGTGCATGTGAGGTACTTACCCGCTCCTCTGGTGCACCATAGTACTAACCATACAGTGGTAGGACCTCATCTACTAGCCTCTCACGCTGCTCTGAGCGAAAGCAGAGGCCCTACCACCTGCTGGACGTGGCATGATTGCTCCCAGAGGAAGTACACAGCAGCTCAGGTAGTGGAGGTCTTGTTGGCAGCAGTGTGAGGAGTCAAGTGAATGAATCTGCATAATATGGAAGTCACATTTGCCACATACGGAGTCGTCACCACCAGCAGACACAACCATTGGCCCGTGACTGCCCCTGGCAACAACGTTAGCCTATGGCTGGGTCTGCTGCAGTTGCAACCTCCTACCGCCATGACGACTTCCGCCGGCAGTGGTGGGCGGTTCCTAATGTCCAGTGGAGTAGGCCAGGCAGCCGCCATTTTGGAGGCCTGAAATCATACGCCATTGTTGTATGTTGCAGGGCACAGATGGCATCTAACAGTGGGCAGGGCCGACTCTAGGGCTGTGTGACCGGTGCCACGACACAAGGTGCTGACTATGGGATGGGGCTCCTTGTTTGCAATTCTATAGTAGTTTTTAAAGCCCCTGATGCAGCGTTTCTTGCCTCCAGGAATTTTCATGCAACAATTAAAATGTCAAGATGTCTCTGAAGGTTAAGGTTCTTCCTGGAGAGAGTTCGGAGTTTTCTCTAGGGGCAAGTTTTAAGGTAACACTGTTGGTTAATATGCCTTGTGCAAAGAACATGTGCCATGTAGATCAAAAAGTACATGTGACGCAAATGGATCAGTGGTATACTGCTTTTGTCAGAGAGGTCCTTTTGTTAATAATGGTTTAGAAGTTAAAATCCTAATATAAAACATTAAGCTGTTAACAGTCATCACAGAACTAAATGCATTCCTCAAAGTACAAATTAGAGCATTATTATTTTTCCCTAGACTTTCATTATCCTAATGTCACAAAAATAGTTCATCTGGTTATGACTCAATTCTTATTAAAGAGAACTCCCAACCATGGTGCTACCTTTAAAAATCTAAGTTTGTGATTCTCCGGACTGACCACTCCTAAACTATGCAGCCTACCAGTATGGGTGATGTATGAGTCCTACATGTTTTAGTGCTCTGGCTCATGTAACATTTCTTATACACTGATTTGCCAACCTATGACTGATTGTCTCTGTGTAATGTGTGTGCGAAGTTAAGTACTCTGAGACCCTACACTGAAATAAGTGGCACTACAAAAATAATTAAATGCATCTGAGAGAGAGTATTTATGGAGACTTGAGGGGCACTGTTAAAGGGTGGTAGTGAGGGAATCCGTGATGTAGGTGATCATTGGGGGGCACCAACAAACATTATCGCACAGGGTGCCTCCAGCGCTAAGGCCAGCCCTGGCGGTGGGGCACAGTACTCCCCCGCCGATGGTCTTTTAGGTGGTCAGGATATCCAGTCCCATTTTGAAGGGCGATTGTGATGCACATCTTTGAGTTTGGTCCAGATACATGTTGTGTACACATGTGTGGAAAACCATGGGGGTCGCATGTGACCCTTGTGTTATTTGCAGCTGTGATGTGTACTGTTGGCCATGTCCATACCTTCTGAAATGCTTTGTCACATATCATTGACATCCATCATGTATGTTGCTGTGGACACAGTGACTACTGTTAAAAATCATGTCTTGTCATACATAGGCATCCAGGAACAGGGAAGATGTAACACCTCTTGTCTATCGTACGCTGCCAGATCTCCAGGCCACAGAAGAAAGACACATCATCCTTCTTTACCATCTGATCGGCAAACAATAGTGGATTTATGTCACCAGTTGGAGCCAGATCTGATGGCAGCTATTAGTTATTCAACCAGCATACCACCCATTGTACAAGTCCTATCAGTATTGCACTTCCCAGCCACAGGGGCCTTCCAACATACAGTGGCCCTGTCAGCTGGCATGTCCCAACCTATGTTCAGTCTGGTATTGAAGGATGTCCTCCAGCAATGTTGAAACACCTAGACAGCGACATCCATTTTCCTCAACATCAGTATTTAACCCATGTGAAGGCTGACTTTTATCATTTTTCACACCTCCCACATGTGGTGGGGGCAATTGATGGCACACATTTTTGCTTGGTCCAACTGCATGCCAGTGAACAAGTATACCACAACAGAAAGAACTTCCATTCCATCAACGTGCAAGTTGTCTGTTTACCAGATCTATACATTTCACAGGTCTGTCCCCCATTATCTGGGTTAAGGCCATGATTCCTTCATAATGCCCATGATTCCTTCATAATACAGAACAGCACCATACCCCAGATGATGTCAAAACTGTACCCAGAGAGGTCCTGGCTGGTTGGTAAGTCACATCTGTCCTGTTTGTGTGTGTGCATTGTCAGATGCTATAATCATGAAGTGAGGGACTCATTGTTGCACATATGTCCCATTCCTCAACAGGACAATCTGCATATCCAAACCGTCCTTGGTTGTTGATGCCAATAAGGAATCAAACTACGCCAGAGGAAGTCTGCTTCAATGAGGCCCATGGAAGAACAAGGCAGGAAGTGGAGCAGGGTTTTGGGCTCATGAAAGCCAGATTTATGTGTCTGGACCAGACAGGTGGAGCCCTCCTGTACTCACCCGGGAAAGTGTGTCAGATCACTGGGCATGCTGCATGCTCCACATTGTCCTGAGAAGGAATATCCTGTACATCCCAAAGGAGGGGGAGCCTGCAGTGCTACAGGGTGAGACTCCTGAAATGCCAAGTGAGGATGACAGTGGTGAAGAGGAAGGAGCTGACTTGTGGGAAGATCTCATAAATAGCTACTTTTCATGAGTATAAGTATGTCATGTGATGTGATGACTGTGAATGTACGAAGAACTATAGTTGTGAGAATGTGTGGAGTTGAGTGTTTTGAAAACAACTAGGGAGTAGATACTCTGCAGTATTCAGCCAAAGTGTGCTTGAAGAGTTAGCCTTTGACATATCCCCACCTTGATTTAGCTACTTTGTTTGTGTCAGTCTCATTACAATGTAATTTCCTTTCCAGGTGCTTGATATGTTATTTGTGTAATAGGTATGTTTTCAAACCTATGCTTCTTGTTTTGCCTTTGTACAGGTACCTTCACCATGACATGCTCATGTGGGCATTTCAGAGTTGTGACATTGGCAGGTATCTGATGCAGTTCTGACATACAAAGTGAATATTGATTGTTTCAAGTAATGTATGTCACAGATTTGGGGTGTATTGGACCTATGCCAATGCAGCTTGAGCTGTGTTTGGGTAGAAGGTCTGAAGTGCACATTGTATTTGTTTAGTATGCTGTGTTGGGCCAATTGTATAACATGTGGGATAATGTGGGCCGGACATATGTTGTCATCAATTTCAAACAATTTACTCTTCAGATAGGCTAATCACTATTCTTGTTTGACCTGTATGTTGCTGTAGATGTGTTTCTTCATTGCAGGCCACAGTGCCTTTGCCACAACACTGGCATATGTTGGTGTCATACCACCATATGCATGGTCATTGGATTATGATGGGCCTGTGATCAGGGACTCTTGTACTGCCCTCTCTCTGTACTTTGGTTTATGTAATGTTGGATTTCTTTGGTGTGGGATGTGATAAGGCTCAAGCTGGTGACACCATCCACTTTTCTGTTTGCCCATTCTACAAGACAATGTCTGACAAGGCCCTCCCTGGGGGGCTGTACCTTGGTATGTGTACCTTGACACAATATGAGTCACCATTCTTGGCTATGATAGTCCAAACATTTCAACAGCCTATGTGCTGTACACTGGAATACAATGTTTGGTATGTGCAGACACTTGTACCAATCTGTTTGTGTGTGTTAGTAGTAATCCTTAGCAGGACACTGCACCTGTAGAATATCCCCCCTTGCATTAGTATCTTTTGTCTTCCTCATTTGCTTCACATTGTCTTACATCTCTACTTGGCAAAATGTGGACCATAAGCAAGCAGACAATGACTGTGTGATAGGTGGCTTTACTAAAAATGTGTGCATAAAACAAATATGGGGCATGATGGAAAAGGAAAGTGAAGGGTTCAGTCATGGTGTATGAAATCATTGGAGTAGATGCCACACCATTGGGAGTCCAAAGCCCAGTGTATTCATCCCTTTGGAAGGGGAAGATGGTTGAAGAACAGTCAACAGAGTGAATATGTGGCACATAAAGGAGGTCATTTTGAAAGAGGACACTTGCTAGTAGTGGTGGGGGTCTTGCCATCCGCACCCCTTGGAATCTTTGCTGGATGACCCCACTTGCGTGGTGGGAGGGGGATCTGCTGCTACAGGGGCAGGGGTATCTTCCCCTGACAGGGCCTCTCTTCCATTGACTGGCATCGATGAAAGGCCTGGTATAGATGCCCCAAAGGAAGGGGCAGTGTGTTCTTGTCGATCCCTGCTCATTGTGGTGTTAATGTCCCTTGGCATCCCTGTTAGGGAGGCCATGTTGGTATTGTGGGCCTCCCACTGTTCACACATTTTTTCCCAATGGAAGTCCATCTGCACCTGCTTCATTACCAGGAGTTCAACAAGTACTTGGCCCATCATGCCTTGGGACTCCTGTTAGACCCCCAAGACGTGGCTGATGGTGTTCTGGCCAGGACCATCCCCAGTGGCCTCACCCTGCTTGCCCACAGCTTCCCTCCCGTGCACCCTACCCCCACTGGCCTGTGCCCTTGCCACGGGGTGCCCCTTCCCACTGGTTCCTAGCCCACCATTGTCAGAGGTGTGATGCTGATACTCAGGATCCTGGCCTGAGGGGAACAAGATGGTTGCCACTGTCCTAGGGACAAAGGTTGGGGGGGGGGGGGATTGCTTCCTGTGATGTTGAGGCAACTGGGCTGGGAGGTGTTGATGTGGCCACAGTGAGACTCACTGTCGGAGTCTGACCAGGCTGTCCAGATGGGCAAGAACTGTCCTCCACATCCAGATGTCCAGGAGTATCATCGTCAGTGAGGGCTTCATTCATGGCGGTAGTGGCAGTCTCTTCAGTGGCCTCTGTGTGGCCAGTGGCAGCACGTCCTGCTGATGTGAAAGATACAATGTAACTGGAGTATTGTGACATCTACCTCCAAACATTTACAGTGACATTTGGCAATACCCTTGTACATAGTTGATTTGCTGGTGATCCTATTGTGACAGGTACCCATGGTATTGGTTGTATTGACCTGACATTTGTGAAGCATGTCAATTGCATTCAAGTCAAGCAGCTGCTTAAATGTGGAGATCATTGGCCCTTGGGAGGATGGCCTGAGAATGTCATCTTGCCACCAATGCAGGCATAACAGTGTCTAAGCAAGAAATGTATTTGGCCATTTTGAGGCCTAGTTGATTGTTATGCAGGCAGACGCATGAGTTTGTTGTATATGTGATTGGAGTCATTATGTGGAAAATTAATTGGGAATGTGTCTGCTGCCAATACCATTCTGGTGATGCAACTTGAGGCCTTTGGAATCATTGTTTTGCACACTGGGTAAAGTGTCCTTCCTGTCCTCAATAGTTTCATCTTCGGTTAGCGGGTCAAGATGAAGCTGTGTAGCCAGACACATCTAAGAGTTGTGCATGATCTGTATCTTGGACCTTTCCAGGTGAGTAAATTTCAATTGAGAGTTAGCAGGCAAGGGTATTTGGACACGTGACCACTGTTCTGGTGTTTGGTGTTACTGAAAATTGCCTCCTAGGATTAGCGGCCCTGTCACTTTCCATACTACACTCACTTTACAGATGATATCCACCCAGGTGAGTGAACTTTCATTGAGATTTCATAAACCAATGGAACTAGGGAAGTGAACATTGTTTTTGTGTTTGGAGTTAGGGACACAGGGCCCATCATGTTTTGCATTCCGGTCACTCCCTATGCTTCCCCCCACCATACATATGTCATGTTCCCAGATGATTAAACTTGATGCAAAAGTTACGAGACAGGGGTATTTTGGCATGAGAACACTGGGCTTGTGTTTGGAGTAGGAGAGACAGAGCCTCCTAGCCGTAGCAGTCATGTTACTCCCTCTACTTCATACACTTGTTACCTGTCATCTCCACAGGTGAGTACACTTCATTTGAGAGTTCAATAAAGAAGGGTATTTGGAGAACTGAACACTGGGCTAGTGTTTTGAGTTAGCGAAACAGTGCCTAATGGGTGTTGCATTCAGATCATTACCTCTAGTACACACACTTTACAAATGGCATCCTCCCAGATGATTGCACTTCAACTGAGCGTTCACAAACAGGTGTATTTGGACAAGTGGACACTGGTCTGGTGTTTAGAGTCAGAGAAACAGTGCCTCCTGTGAGTTGCATTCATGTCACTCTCACAACTCCCCAATACGTGACAAATGTTTTACTCCCAGGTGAGTAAACTTAATTTGGCACAAACAGTGGTCTTTAGAGAAAAGTACACTGGGCTGGTGTGGGGATTTACTGAAACATGGTCTCCTTGGAGCTGCTGTCGTGCAACTCCCTGTACTACACACACTACACAAATGTTATTTTCCCAGGTGAGTATACTTCATGTGTGAGTTGACAAACAAGGATACTTGAGGGGGAGACACTGTGCTGGTTGCTTGAGTAACAGTGCCATGTGGGAGTTGCAGTCATGTCACTCACTCTACTCTCCAATGCTTGACAAAGGTTATCCCTCTGAGTGAGTAAAATTCATTTGGAAATTGACAAACAGTGAACTTTGGAGAAGAGAACTCTTGGCTGGTGTGTAGAGTTACTGAAACAGGGCCTCCTTGGAGTTGCAGTCTTGTAACTCATTGTACTACACACACTATACAAATGTTATCCTCCCAGGTGAGTACACTTCACGTGTGAGTTAACAAACAAGGCTATTTGGAGAGGGAAACACTGCTGGTGGTTTGGGTAACAGTAACAGTGCCTCCTGGGAGTTTCAGTCTTGTCACTCTCCCTACTCCCCAACACTTGACAAATGTTATCCTCCCAGGAGAGTGCACATCAATTGAGAGTTCACAAACAATTGTATTTGGACAAGAAAACACTGGGCTGATGGTTTAAAAAGACACAGGGCCCTCCTGGCCTTACTAGGTTGTCACTCTCTCTACTTCCCACATTTGACAATTGGTATACTCCCAGCTGAGTAAACTTGAATTGTGAGTTAGCAGACAGTGCTGTTTGGACAAGTGACCACTGTTTTGGTGTGTGGAGTTGCTGAAACAGTGCCTGCTGGGGGTTGTAGTCCTGTCAGTCCCTCTAATACACACACTTGACAAATGTTCCAGGTAAGTACACTTCAATTGGGAGTTAACAAAAAAGGGTATTTGGTGAAGGAAACACTGGGCTGGTGGTTTGGGTGACAGTAACAGTGCCTCCTGGGAGTTGTAATCATATCACTCCCGGTACTACTCACCCCATACAAATGTTATTCCCCAGAATGAGTACACTTCAATTGAAATTTACCAAACAGGGGTCTCTGGACAGGTGAACACTGGGCTGGTGAGTAGAGTGACAGTAAAAGTGGTGAAAGGTGAGCTATGGGCATGCATAACATAACATTTTGGTGACATGTTTAGTGTTGTGACTTACCAGACTCCACTCCCCCAGTTTTTCCTGTCAAGCCTTCAGGATGCAGGATGGACAAGACCTTATCCTCCCAGGGAATGGGATGTAATGGAGCACTGGGAGAACGCACCTTGCCCCTGAGGTCGTTCCACCTCTTCCTATTGTCCTCCCTTGTGCTCAGGGTGGTGCCTACCTCATTCACTCTGTCGACTATCCTGTCCCACATTTCCATTTTCCAACTGAGGGGAGTGTGTTGGGCTTGTGCATTAAACAATTGTGGCTCTACTATGCTTTCATCCACAATGACTCTCAACTCATCCTCAGAAAAATGCAGATTTTTAGAATGTGACATTGTGGAATCTGACAAGAAAAAGCAAAAAGTGACAGTGACTTACTAAAGAAGGGAAGTGCAAAAGGGTGTGACTGGACAAAAGTGTGTGCTGGGTGTGAAAAGAGATGGTGAGAAAACAGTGGTGCCTAGTATCTGTGCTGCTGTGTTGTATTATTGGCTCTGGCTTGTGTGTGTTGCAGGGTAAATGCAAAGGATTGTGGTGTGTGAAGGGGTGTGTGTTATGGGTGTGTGTTATAATGTCCTTTGCAGCTGTGTCCAGAGTGGCAATGTATGTCAGCTGTGTTTTTTTCACATCCATCCAGTGTGCCGTTCTGTATTACTTTGCTCAACATGAACTGCCGTGTTTCGGACCACCATTGGCTGACCACCATGAATGCTCGCCACTGTGACTTTGGCCTTGTGATAAGGTCAGTGGTTGGTCGGTGTGCAGTCAGGGCTGGTGCTTGGACCACCTAATTCCAGGCCTCCGCGCTGCTGCTGGTCTACCTTTTTTGGTTAGTGGTCGGCGGTCCTGCCTGTTTAATTCGTTAAATGGCGGTCTGAGTGACCTCCAACATGGCTGTCTGGTGGTCTGACTGCCAAACTCGTAATGAGGCCCTTAGTCAAAACTATAAGCTACACTTGTGAATTAGGCCCTCAATCTCCAGCAAGACTGCTTCTGCCTATCAGCGCACCTCAGCTCTTTTTCATCTTGTTGCTGATCCATGCTGCTTCGCAGTGCACTGGCATCAGGATGAAAATAAGCCACTGTGGTTCCTTGTGGCTGGTGGCTCTCTATCACCCTTACCGCTGGGCCCCTGCTAACAAGCATTGACAAAATTAATGGGTCTGGCTTATAATTAAAAATGCAAGTCAGACTTATTGGCTTTGCCAATTCCTACTCCTTATACAATGGGAACAAAATCGCACTCCATGTTTCATATAGTATACCTCAATTCCACATCATTCTGTTAAGAGGGGCTGAAAATTGAAAAGATTGAGTGCAAAATCGTTAATCCATTTTAAGGGGGCTATGGGGAACTCATTAGTTCTTAGTGTATATGAAGAGTTAGTTTCTTCCAAAACTATTGAATGTCAAGCTTGAAAGCTCAGAGATCTGTCGGACCAGTTATTTCCAAAATACAGAGCAGTAGGCTTTGTGTCAGTCCCTTCAGGCACAGCTTCTATGGGCCAGTCTCCCTTTTGCCATTAATTCGAAACATTGTTAATCACATCATAGATTAGCCCAAAGGGGTATTTATATCGCACTTCAAGCTATGGCTTCTTGGTGTGCAATTCCACCTTCTGGTATGGTCTCTCATTGCAATGCATAAGGGACTATTTTAAAGTAAAAACAATCAAATCACCTTTGTCACATTCAGGACTTTTCCTCTTACATGCATTTAGAAGAGAAATCATTTTTTAAATTCAGAACACATTTACTTTTATGAATGTATCAGGGCTAAAACACTGCTCTAACCAAAAGACCGCAGGTTCTAACATTTCCATAGCACAACATTCATCTCAACGTCTGAACACAGAGCCTTCATAACAAATGAGTAATGTTGCACTATAATAGTGTAAGAATAATGGTCTTTCATGAACTGTTTTGAAGAAATCAAAAACTGCATATCTACATCTATCTCTAGTTGCATCTAGAACAGACGACCTTCTGAATCTCTGGACACCTAGCAATGTCCTGTGGTACTGCAGGCTTGGGCTACCCACTCTCCGTCCACCTAGTTACATCTTGTAGTACTGCAAGCCTGTGCTGCTCATTTCTGGGACACCTAAAAACAGCCTCTGGTACTGCAGTCTTGTGCTGCTCACTCTCTGAACGCCTATAATTGCCAAGGACAATAGGCCTGGCTTTAATATGTGAAAAGCATTTGTGCATGCCTTGTTGTGCATATTTTATCACATTAAATTCAGATCTATTGGCTTTGCCACTGCTTGCTTAACCTAGGTGCCGAGGAAAATGAAGACAAGGACCTTTCTACAACCAACCCCTTTTCTCTACATCATCTTCCAAAAGGAGGGCACCATAGCTCTTCATTACGGTAATAAGGTGGAATTACTGTTCAATATTCTTCCAATTCTCAAGATGTACAGCCTTTAATTTAATATGATCTAATGCTGTTTGGCCGCCAATGTTGCTGTATGTTATTCTGTTCTTAGCCTAGAATTCTCCCGTGAATCTGCTGCTGAACTAGGATTTTTATTTAACTTTCGTAGAAGTGATCATCGTTGTCTTAGTCTTATGATTTTCGTGTCGGCTAAAAAGATTTGACTGTATGCTAAGACCTCATGTCACCACTATAAACTGCACAGAATACACAACACTACTAAATATGCACATACACACACAGAAAGGGTATTTGGACAAGCTCTCTTCAGCAATTCACACATACACACACACACATACACAGACACACACTGGTATTACAGGCACTGGGTGTGTGCTCATGCATTGCTGAGAGATATGTCAACGTTTGCAGAGAATGCTAGGTGGCAGCAGCACTTGGCTGCTGTGACAAGTCATCCACAAGGAAGATGGCAGGTACTCTCTTGCTTTGACAGGAAGTCAGGCATTTTCACAAATGTATAGTCTGACTGGGAGTTTCGTGCCTTATACTAAATAATAAGGTGTCACTCTACACTTTAAAAAGAGAGCCCACAGCTAAAAGGCCAAAAACACCTTGGTTAAAATGTGGCAGATTGGAGTGCGGATAACTTTCACATAATAAATTGCATTGACCGTCGAACCCCATTTGAAGATGGCTCCCATTTTTACATAATATACAAGTCGCCCAGCTCCACACATGAGTTACTCAGTCTTTGGTTCTTGCTTGGTGCCATTGAGTTTGCCGAAATGCAGCTCGTCAATGTCAATGTCTGCAGATAGCATTATTTTCCTGGACCCTTTGAGATAAGAACAGGAGTTGATGACATATTGAATTCTGAATGAGTGGCTCTAGTGTTTAATCCATCAGCCGCTGCACTTTCCACTGAGCCAGACAGTGTGTGCTTGGTAATCTACACTAGTTCCAATAGACCATAGAGCCAGCAGTGGCTGCTGCAAATCTCGTGTTACAGGGGTGTGCGTGGGTGGAGTTTTAAATAAAAAAAAATACTTACCTTTCTGACACCGATGCCTGCCGCGTTGCTCCTCTTCTCTCCTGGTGTCCCAGCACAGGCTCCCCATACAATCCTGGTGCTGCTCTCATGCTATGCCTAGCATGGGAGAAGCACCAGAATTGGTCTGAGTGGTTTGTTGTGCTGCTCAGACACTACATGGGAGTCTGTGCAGTTTCTCCAACCCGGCTGTGCAACACAGTCATGTTGGAAAAACCTAAGTCCACATGTCAGTTTGGCTGGCCTGAGACGGCTGGCCAAACTGACATGCGCACTTAGTGCACTGACTCCACTCCCCCTCTGTGCTCCTCCCATGGACCAGCCCCGCCCCTCCCTGCACCTACTGGCTGAGCTGGCAGCTGAAAAGTAAAACTATACCCTAGTTTTATTTTTCAGCTGCCGGCTCTTAGTCAGGGAGATGACGCTCCTTCGCATACAGCCTCCACTTGCCACCTTATAGTTGCTATGAATTGTTGCAAGATGAAATCGCTATAGGTTTCAAAGGCCATAGTTCAGAAGTATGGGTTTCACGGTAAAACATCAGTGCAATAACTTGGAGACTGGTAATGTTCTGCTTGCTGTTCTCTCTAACTACTTTCTTGAAGATTACATCCATGTGTAGTAGTTACACTGTGAGCAACAACACAGATGTTCTTGTTAAGTCTGTTCTACGACCATGCATTAAAGCCTGCATCACTATGTATGTATACTGAAATACGTGGAAAATCTGATTAGTCTAAGTGGAGAATCAAATAAATGTGGGGGTGCTATTGTTCCAGGATGGTGTGTGGGCTTGAGTACAAGAAGGGGTATTACTAGAATCGCTGTCTTGACCCAAACAATATAGGAAACCTTTGGAGTGACAGCGCAATGATTGTTTTGTATTATTGCTTTGTGAGTGCGTGAATACAGTGAGCTATCAACACCTTCAGCTACTGTCAGCCTTCTTTTACATAACACTTTGAGGTAAGAGCAGGGGTTGATGGAATACTGAATACTAAATGAGGGGGAAAACTTTTATTTCCTATTCAATGCCCTATGAGACTCAAAAGCTTTTGTCTAGCGTGCCTAATAAATTATGAGGCATCCATCTACCACCTAACTGTTGTCATGAGATGGTGTCAGCTGAATTGGAAGTAACATGTAAGGGGGGTTTAATGAAGAGTGGTCGTTTTACAGAAAAACTTCACTTTAACTTCTATTTCAAGGTAGCATGGATTTTCTCAATAAGGACCTCATTTACTAGGAAATGACGTGCCGTGGCACTGCAGGCAAGCTTGCTGCGCATTTCAAAAGTGCAGGGATGCGTCGTATTAACAGAAATATGATGCATCATAGGACTTTCCTCCACACCGGTGTACAAACTGCTGCCTACTGCCAATGCAGGCACACTCGTGCCTTGGTGTAAGGGTGCCTGCATTGCAGGAATGATTGTTTATGTAAAGGAAGGGACACTTTTCTGCACATAGACAACCATTAATGGTGTTTTCATCTTTCTGTGTGTTTCGCAAAATGCAGCACACATAGAAAGAGGAAAAGAAGGGGAGAAATAATGTTATTTATCCCCATTACGCCACTTAACCCCACCCCCGAGGTGGGGAGGAATTTGACACATTCCCAGCCTTGTAAATCTGGGAATGCATCAGATTCCGTCAGGTTCCATGAGAGTTGCATGGGAACACCCATAGCAATACCCGTGGAACACCCCTTTCACACAGAGTTAAGCATAAAAAGGGGTCATATGTACAAGGCTATGGAAAGCCAAGCAAGGTGGCTTTATGTGGCCTTGTAAATATGAGGTGGCACACAGCGCCACCAGAGCGTAACAAAAAAATGACACTCCGGTCGTGCAGTGCGCTGCTAGGGCCTTGTAAATAAGGCCCTAAGTCTTCACTGAAGAGTCTCAGCATTGGATACAATACAGCGACTTTAGAAAAAGTTTTTATGATTGCTTTACCGAAACTGTTGTGTAGCAACATCTTATAGGGCAGAAGGACACATATACATGAGTGGGTGGAGTTTAGGATTAGTCTAAATGGCGATTAAAAAACAAGAAAGAGTTAATGTTCTCCAATCTCATCTCTGGGCCTGAATATCCATAGGAAATAATAGTGCAACAGCTGCCTCAACCTGGAAAACCTAGGAAAGGGCTACAGTGGCTGAGTGGGAAAGTTGCTTTGCGTTGTTCGCATCCTGGTTTCATTAGCTTTGCTTTCCATTTTGGTAGGCGAACAACACGAGAAAGCAGACATGTCAGCTAAAACTGTTCAAGTTTGTTATGTAACATACAAGAGAACTTGTGCTGAACAATATATTCTTTCTTCCTAGGGTTCCCTTGAAGAGTGAAGCATGAACTGAGAACCCTCAGACCCACTGGAATGGCTTGGGCAGAAATGCCTAAACTTTCTTTTAAAACGGTTAAAAAGCATCTTTTCCAATGGCGTTCCTGTATCTTTTTCACCCGTGGAAAATGAGAGCACATCTCAGATCTATTCAAATGGAACTGTTAAATCTGTGCGGGGGATAAAGGGACCACTTAACTACTGTCCACTCGGGAAGTGACACAAGAAAACATCTTGAAGCAGAAAGGACATATTCAGTGACCTCTCTATTACCAGTGAAAAAACACTTGCTTTCCTTTCCTTGTCACTATGATACGGCAGAGCACTATGTCTATGACAGGTACACAACTCCTAGGAGAAATACACATGACCTTGTTTTTAGCTGTTTCTTTGTACATAGAGAGCATACTTCTGTACATATTTGTTAGAAATTCGGTCTTTAGTTGGCAGAGGTATGCACCCTGTCCAAGTAGGGACCAAAATCCCAATCATGGTGAGATACATAACCTATGCTCACCCTCAGGTAGCTTGGCACAGAGCAGTCAGGCTTAACTTAAAAGGCAAGGTGTAAGGTATTTTCACACACTTAAATTACAGTAAGACAGTGAAAAACTCCAAAAAGACTTCCTACCAGTTTAGATAAATAGAGGACATTTATCTGAGTAAACCAAGACCACAACAACAAAATTCCAATAAGTAGAACCCAAGTTATGAATATTTAAAGAATAAAGTGCATTGTAGTGCTATAAAGTCAATAGCGCTAAAAGGTCACATGAGCTCATGATAGACCGGGGTAATTCCAAATTTTAGGCCAACTGCAATGGTGGGCAGTCTGGTTGCAGGACCCACACAGCCCTGCTGAGAAAGTACCTTGGATGGAGCAAGCGTTGTCGCAGAAGACTCGTGCGTTGGTTCCGATTTACACAGTTGGGTAGATGCATCGTCATTGAGTCTCACAGTCAACAGCGTCGAACCCCTCTTGATACAGGCAATGTGTCGTCGTTGAGCTGCACAGCAATGTCGTTGGATTGGCGTTGCGTTGTCATCGAACCTCGCAGTCGGTTCACTTAGTGCACTGACTCCACTTCCCCTGCTCCCCCCTCCCAAGGACCAGCCCCGCCCCTCCCTGCACCTGCTGTCTGAGCCAGCGGCTGGAAAAAAATAAAATAATAGAATAGTTTTATTTTTCACCTGTTGGCTCTTAGTCAGGGAGGCGACGCTCCTTTTTCATCGCGAAGGAGCCGCCCCTGCATACAGCCCTCACTCGCCACCTTGTAGTTGCCATGAACTGTTGCAAGATGAAATTACTATAGTTTTCAATGGCCATCGTTCAGAAGTAGGCGTTTCATGGTAAAACGTCAGTGCAATAACTTGGTAATGTTCTGCTTGCTGTTCTCTGTAAGTACTCTCATGAAGATTACATCGATGTGTAGTAGTTACACTGTGAGCAACAACACAGGTATTCTTGTAAAGTCTGTTCCATGATCACGCATTAAAGCCTGCATCACTTTCTATGAATACTGGGATACGTGGAAAATCTGATTAGTCTAAATGGAGAATTAAATAAATGTGGGGGTGCTATTTTTGCAGGATGGGGTGTGGGCTTGAGTACACGAAGGGGTATTACTAGAATCGCTGTCTTGACCCAAACAATACAGGAAACATTTGGAGTGACAGCGCGATGATTGTTTTGTATTGTATTGCTGAGTGCATGAACACAGTGAGCTATCAACACTTTCTGCTACTGTCAGCATTTTTATACTTAACACATTGAGGTAAGAGCAGGGGTTGACAGCATATTGAATACTAAATGAGCGGGAAAAAGCATTTATTTCATATTCAATGCCCTATGAGACCCGAACGTTTTTGTTCGGCGTGGCTAATGAATTAGAAGGCACCCATCTGCCACCTAAATGTTGTCATGAGATGGTGTCATCTGAATTGGATGTAAGATGTACGGGGGATGAATGAAAAGTGGTCGTTTTTCAGAAAAACCTCACTTTAACTTCTATTTCAAGGTGACATGGATGTTCTCAATAAGGGCCTAATTCACTAGGAAATGACACTGCGGCACTGAAGGCCAGCTTGCTGCGCATTTCAAATGTGCAGAGATGCGTCTTATTTACAGAAATATGATGCATCCTAGTACTTTCCTCTACCTGGCGCACAAACTGCTTTCTAGTGCCAATGCAGGCACCCTTCCGCCATGGTGTAAGGGTGCCTGCACTGCAGGAATGATTGTTTATGTACAAAAAGGGACACTTTCCTGCTCATAGACAACCATTAATGGCATTTTCCTCTTTCTGTGTGTATTACAAAATGCAGCACACATAGAAAGAGGGAAAGAAGGGGAGAAGTAATGCTATTTATCCCTGTGGTGCCACTTTATCTGGGAATGGATCAGCTTCTGTCAGGTTCCATGGGTGTTGCATGGGAACACCCACAGCAACACCCGTGGAACACCCCTTCCACTTAGAGTTATGCACAACAGGGGGCCATTTGTACAAGGCCATGAAAAGCCACACAAGGTGGCTTTGTGTGGCCTTGTAAATATGGGACAGCACACTGCGCCACAAGAGCGTAAAAAAAAGACACTCCGGTGTGCACAGTGTGCCGCTAGGGCCTTGTAAATGAGGCCCTAAGTCCTCGCTGAAGAGTCTCAGCATTGGATGCAATACAGCGACTTTAGAAAACGTGCTTATGACTGCTTTACCAAAACTGCTGTTTAGGAACATCTTTTAGAGCAGAAGAACACATATAAATGGCTGAGTGGAGTTTCAGATTATTACTCAATGAGCTGCATTGTGCTACTTTGCATCAAGAGGCTGTTCCATTTCTGCCCACTGGTGATAATCGACTGAGACGTAAAAAGAGATGGTAACTGGCTGCGTTACACATGCCCTGCTCCCTGAACTTAGGGGAGTTCATCCAGGACAAACAGAGGGTACTACAGGTAGTGGTGGAGTTTTGTGACCTCACTCCACCCTCTATCTCAGATGATTCCAAATCCTCAAGAAATTAGGATTCTTTGACCTCAGACCTCTGGGGTCTGACACCCTGCCTGCAGTGACTCCCCATCAGCGGACAGTATCCTTTAAATTAACTGATGTTATGTTGTGTATGTTCATGTGAGCTTGCCTTTTTAAACTTCTAGACATAGTGAATCCCTCTAATTTCTCCCTCTGGTCAGATTACTGTGACCATTTTGAGGCAATGAGAAGGGCTGGTTGCACGCTTTCTCCAGGATTTTTGATCTGGGAGGGCCAGGAGCAAACATGGGTGGGCCATGAAGATAAATGACATCAGCTAAAAAAATACAAAAAGTGCTTTGGTCATATGATATTTTAGGTGCTCACATTTTTCGAATTTTCACATTAAGATAATATCCACCACATATGAGCTACATACTTCACGTTCCATGTTGCAAGAATCCCTCCACCAGGGCTTCTGTTTTTGGTGAAGAGAGGAGCGCTTCTTGCCAGAACTTTAAGATGAAGAAGGAGTACAGCATGGTCATGGTCATATGCAACAGTAGAAACGTTCCTACTAACACAGGACCCCTTTCTTCCTTATTACTTTTTTAAAAGATACTTTGCAGCTTATGGTTTTGCAAAGCATTGAAGTATAAAAATATGATGTTCTATGCCCTGTAACTATTTTGCACATCCTTATCCAATACCAGAATAAACAGTTTGCTATTATTTATATTTTTTTACGTTTATATTCACTGTAGAGAACAGTTATGGTTCTGGCTAAAATGCCAAAGACCACTGAAATTCACCAGTTATGGTTAGTATCACACACAACACACACACCATAACTTACATCACCCGCCATGCTCAAAATACCAGATTGCCAATAGAACTGAGACAAAAAAAAAAAAAAGAACTATCAAGAGAACAACGTGGCAGACAGCACAAGTTATGCGTGTTTTGGTGGTGTTAACCCTAACTGGTGAATGTCAGAGATATACCGTATTTGAGCTAGAAATGCAACTCAGTGCCTTTTTCATTTAATCTAGGGGAGTTGTAAACTACATTTGTGGCTAACCTTTTGTAATATTAGTACGAAGTTTATCAAATTTCAGACACCCTAAAAAAGATATACTTTATTGAGTCTTTAATTTTTATGTTCATTTAAACAATTGGTTACTTTGTGTGACAACATTGCAAAAGGAAGTATGGAGTCTGCACGATTTACATACATAAGTATATGGGTCATAGTAGATGGGTAACAGTGAACAGAGGTTGTGAGTGACATCAAATAGACAAAAAGAACAAAGCTCGAGCTGTCTATGATGTCACTAAAAACCACAATGCAAAAAACATCCCTGTAATTCACTTTTAAGCCATGTACAATGTTATGTTACCTATGGCTCCCCCACATCATCAGCCTTTGCTTTTGCAGTGGCAGAGAAGTAATAAGGGAGCCATACATAACATGGCCTCTGTTACGTATCCATGTTCCAAACATTAAAAATAAACCTTACCTGCCATCCTTGACCAACCCCCACCACCTTCTCTGTCTTCCTTCTCCCTCCTGCAGCTGTGCTTTCTGCTTTTAGTCAAGCACAGCTGCACTGACAATCTCTCAGAGAGCCCTGTCAGAGAGACCTGTCACCTGGCCTGGAAGGCCTTTATGACATCACAGCAGTGAGTTACTAGTTTTGTTATCAACTGTTGCTATCTCATAGCGATTGGTTAGGATATTCAGATACTGGAATAAATGATAGATCTCTATGAGAACCATACATACCATTACAGTTATGGCCAGATACATGACTAATGAAGGCAGAATTACATGATAATCCATCAGTACACTTATAAGCAGTTTCATCTATATAATATTTGTTACAGGTAGTTTTTGAGGTCTTGTAATGAGTAATCACATTGCTAGTGCTGTTATGGCACACTGCTACCTGTTCTCCTTGTCTTGCTGTCCTCACTTAACCAAGTCCATTATGTTTCTCTGAGGTCCTCTAAGTTTTTTCTAAATATTTTTCAGATAGCCTTTCCCTTTCCATTCTACCTTGTCTGCTGCCATACACCAATCAATATTTCCGATCCATTCGTAAGTGGCTGGTGGTAATGGGTTGTCCCATCCTAGTGCTGTCCTTTGTAGGATAGCCCCAGTGTCTCCTCCAGTTTTCTACCAACTTATTCCCAGTATTTCCCTTTGACCAAGCAACTCCACAATGTGTGGAAAAAAAATATCATCATGGCCACCGCCTCATAAGCACATTTTGGTATTAGTTCACCCAAATATCCACAGCTGAACCCTTGTGTGGTACATTGTATAGACACTTTTCATTTGAAACACGTGGAAACCGCATCTTGCTGATAACTATTGGGTGTATGCATAAGATTCCTACCATAATCAATTTCCTACTGGGCCTGTATCTTTCTCCACCTGGCTTTGATGCCATCCAGTTTTCTGTGTGTGGGCCACTAAGATGGAAAATATCAGCAATATTGTTTTTTGGCTGTTCTAACCTCTAGTAACCTTCCTTCTTGAGGTGGCACTTCTAGCTTTCCCCTGAGTCCCTTAATGCAAGAAGTAATAGTATACTTGAGCTACTAGTATTCAGATGTATGGGTGTTTCGTAACTTGAATTTGGTTTGCAATTGTGTAAATGGTACTTTCCATTTACCAACTAATCTCAGCATAAAATATGCTTTATTCATTCTAGAGCAGAATATTGCAGTGGCCTATATTAAACAAGCATGGAACCCATACTGTGCACTCAATAACTCTGCTTGGCTACTGATTTAAAAGACAACTCTATTGAAATACACAAGTTAAGGTGCTTCTGGAAAAGAAATAGTGCTATACAAAAATGCTTATCTAATGGGAATTAATTGTGAATGATTGTCACTACTACAGTGTACACCCTCACAGGAATTTAGGAATGATTAATTTATGTTGTATAGCGTTATAATGTATTTTTTTCAAAAGCTCAACTTATATGCTTTAGTTATGTTTTAGATGTTGTTCCTTATGTGTTGTAGCATGTTGCATATGTAACTGCAACACATTTTGAGACCTCAGATTTTTTAAATCTAAAATAATTATACAATCACTTGTTTTTATATGTTTTCTAAAACCGAGCTACTGCTACTGCATGTATTCCTGTTTGCAAGACTAAGAGGAGCTACTGCTTACTAAGAGGGACCCTTCGGTTATGATTCATTGCCTTCATTGTCACTCTTATTTATTGCCTTCTACTGGGCTGGCGATTGCTGATTTCACTTCATCTTCTTTCATTTTCAGCATGGACCTAGCATTTCAGCAGCAGAAAGCTGTCCCTGTGTACAGGGCATACCAAGAACCAAATGGTTGTTGCTTAGAGGATGATATATCTATCCAATTCAAAGGCTCTCATTGTATCTACCTCACAAGGATGAATATCTGCCCACTAGCATTTGAGCCTGAGAACTGTTGCAGGTTACACACAGATTGCTGCAGCAAGCACTTAACCAGCTAGGCTATTTTACTTGCCAGTAGAGGATCAGGGCTACACTTGTTCTTGGTCACATCTGCACCAGGATAGCAAAATAAAATATACATCGCCAAATCCGTATATTAGTTCGTAGAGCAGGTTATAGAAAACTGCTCCCTCAAAGACACCGTCGCAGACTGGCCCTTATGGCCATGCAAAGTGGGTTAATGGGCCTACTTCCAACATCGAATTATTCTGAAGCCTTTGTGTATGATTTTCAGTGGGGCCACTCTAAACTCATATCATTGCGAGGTTAATTACAAAACAAGTATCGATTAAATATAAATATACTTACTAATGGATGCTGTAGAAACCTTTTATGATTGGTCACCTGGAAATACCAGTGGTGGTGAGAAGCAGACACGCGAAGTGGGAAATTGAATCTCAGCAGACAGGCAGACAGTTGACTGACACTGCCCAAGTCAATACTACCTTTCAGAGAACCGATGGTCAGTCCCCTCCTCACCCAGCAGCATTACGGCTCCAGTCTAAAAACAAGGTGAACGCTTTTAAGAAGTCCCCATCACGCCAGAATTGGGACGGTTTCCTACAACATAGGCATTTTCTCGTTTTCCACAACAGGCCCCCTTAATAACGCAATTAGAGCAACAAGCATTGGCAAAGCCAATAGGTCTCGTCTATGCTACAGCTTTTGACTTTGACAATGCCATTTAGCCATGTTGTACAGCAGCGTGGCTGTGCAGCATAGCTAGAAGTCAGGGAAAAAAGTAAAATAATGCAATAACGTTTAGCCATGCTGCACGGCCACACTGCTGTACAACATGGCATAGCTGATGCCTGTTTAATGTAGAATCTGTTGCTGCATAATTTTTAAAAGGTTATCCGTGATCACCCTTTGGTAGCTTGGCACAGAACAGTCATCCCAAATTAAAGAGGTCAGTAGCAGCTGCTGCCAGGAAGGGGTCAGAGGACAGGGGGCAGCGCGTGGAGCGGGGGCACGGAGGCAGTGCGAGGAGCAAGGTATGCAATTAAACAAAAAAAAAAGCAACAAACAAATCTTACCTGCCGCCTCGGTGTTCTGCCACTACAGCCACCTCTTGTCTTCTTCCTCCCTCCCCAGCCAATCCAGATGCTTCTTTCATGCTATTGTACATCATGAAAGAAGCTCTGGGAATAGCATGAGAGGCAGAAAAGCCGCTCAGGGAGCGAGTGGGACACTGTGCTTGGTCTCCACCTGACTGTGCAGGGTGGAGAGTTCTAAGTGCGCATGTCAGTTTGGCCTGCCTCTGACGGCCAGCCAAACTGAAATGTGCACTCGGAAACGCACCACCAGTCCTCCTCCACCTGTTGACATGGAGGATACTGGCCCCATCCCGCCCCATCCTTTGAAAGCAGAAAATTGAAGGATAATAAAATACTTTTCTTATCCCTTTATTTTTCTGCTTTCAGGAGCAGGGTGATGCTCCAGCGTCATAGAGGAGGGGCTGCCATTCAAGAGGCAATGTGTAAAGTATTTGTGCACACACACAGTAGCACAGTGAAAACACCAGGAAAGGACTTCACACCAATTTAGAAACCAACATTTATCTGAGTCGAACAAGACCAAAACAAAGAAAATCTGACATAGACAAGTCAAGTTATGAACTTCAATGATTAAACCAAAATCTAGTGCTTAGAACACAATAGCTCTAACCGGGGCTATCTGGTCGTGATGGACCGGGGCAAATCCAAAAATTCAGTCCGACCGTGATGGAGTGCAGACCCGGTACAGGAGTCAGGCAGACCCGCTGACAGTACCTTTGTTGTGTCTATGCTCGGTGATGATGCATTAGTCCTGAGGATCCCTGATCGGGCATGGTCATTGATGATGCGATGTCCAGAAGTGATCAGTACTGGTTCCGATGTATCGGGCTAGGTTGGCCAAGCCGGGGTCATTGCATTGAACAGTCGGTGAGCGGTGTCAGCGGCTTCAGTGCAAGCAGCAGCAAAGTGTTTTTTCTGCAGCAGGATGCTTCGATTCCAAGTGATGCAAACAGGAGGCAAGCTCAATCAGGCCTTTGGAGAAACTTTTGATTGCAGTAAGTAGGGAGTTAGACCCAGTCTCTTACTCCCAGCCAAGAAGTAGCAGACAGCACGCCAACACAGAAAATAAAACAGCAAAGTGGCAGACCTTTCTGACAGCACAGGGGTCCTACTTCCTGGTGGAATGTCCTCAGTCCAGAAGTGTTCTGATTATATGGTGTCAGAGGCCCAGTACTTATACCCAAAAAGGCCTTCGCTGTAGGAGTAACGTCAAAATAATTATCTGAACTGCACAACAAGTCCTTTGAACCTAGCCCTGGCTCCAGACTACTAGTAGGGGGTAATCAGCCCTTTGCGTGAGGGCAGAACACAGCCTATTCAGATGTGAGTGTGAACTGCCTCTCCCTCCCCCCACCCAGGACCCCTATCAATATGCAAATGAATGCAGATGTATCTTCTGTCATACCTAGCCCTTCATGTTTGTGGTTGTCTGGAGAGAATTCACAAATGTAGCTGTCACCTAAACCCGGGCATGTATTCAGAGACAGGATAAGGCACTGAATGGTTAATGTAAGAAAATGGCATCTTTCTAAAATCATATACAGTGCACTCTACTATGGACTTACCAGTAAATCAAATATGCCAATTATGGAGACACCAATGTCACCATATTTTAGACACAGAACACATGCACTTTAGCGCTGGATAATTGTGGTAAAGTGCCCAGAGTCCTAAACTCAACACAAACACGGTCAGAAATAGTGGAGAGAAAGGCAAAAAGTCTGAAGATGACCCTGTAGAAAGGGTCATTTCAAAGCCTGCGCTCACTTACCTTACTTCAATCAGAGCGGGGCCAGCGGTGGGCTGACTATTCACACTTATGCCACAAACAGACACATGTAAGGGGTCATATTTGAAAGAATCTGATGCATCAGCATTGATGCCTAAGATTTCTTGCGCCTGCAGCAAATGCCCTTATGAGACCATTGATGCGCTGTATTTACAGTGGAGAGCTCCATGTTGCCAGTATTTCACCGATGCATGAGCAATTTGGATGTGTCTGTTGGTGCTAAAGTGATGCATTGCTAGAGTTGCATCATAAAACTGATGCAACTCCAGCACTGTGTCAGAACACAGAGGTGAGTCCCATTTTAAAAGCCCTGTGTCAATCCATACGCCTGGTTTGAGGAGGCATAAGGATTTTGACACAGTCACATCGTAGAATGACGCAGTGAAAATTTGTAAATTTCCCTGCGTCAGTTGTACATGGCTTTTTACGTGGGAACGTCTACTTTGTTTACATTATACATGGCACATGTATAATCTGACGCAGGCCTTTACAAAATGACACATTGGGCCCAATGCTTCAGTTTGTAAATATGTAGCCGAGTGGAGCACGAATTGCACAGCTGCTGCGTCAAAAAAATGATGCAGTGATGACGCAAGTAAATATGCCCCTGGGTTTCTACAGGAATCACATATTACACAGCTAGAGGCTCTACAGTTGCAGAAGCAAGCAATGAAGGGGACAAGTAGATTCCACTAACTACTCCACCTATGCCTGGGGGGGTGTTGGTGTGGATTAAAGTGAGGATCTCTTTCACTGCCACGAACACAGTCATAGTTCCAGAGGGTGAACACGTTTTAGTGGAGGTCCGCTTAGTCTGCTGCTAGATGCTCATTGAAGCAATATATGTGCCCAATCCTGAGCAGGTGCTGTTCCTAAAAGCACTGTCAATGAAACTGGCACAGTGGTGTGAACTCCTCTCTTTACTAGGCAGAGACTTAACAGTGTCCTCAATGTGACTTTAGATGGCTCATTTCCACTCCGGTCCTGCACACAGCCACCTCAAATGTTCATGCTTTTAATACATTGCTGCAACACTGGGACTACTTGGACACCCTGCGCCAGTGTAATACCAATACACGGATATACTCATTCTATTCACATGCATATGGATTACATGTCTGAATAGATCTGTTTGTCAGCGTCACACACATAGAACCTGGTAGAACACACTCTGATCCTAATCCATTACAGCTGCAACTAAACTGGGAATGCATTCCCCCACCCTGTCGATTCCCACGTGGCAGCTAGTGCTTACACTAGAGTATCCTCTTTTCAGAACATCTGTCAGTGCTAGTTTAATGCAGTATTTTGATCTAAACACTGATACCACTACCTCCAGGCTGAGAGAATGTGACACCATCAGGGGACACTGCCAGGGCAACACACCCACTATGTGCCATCCTCTTGATAGTGAAATCTCCCACTTGGAGGAGCAGCCACTCAGACTTGAGGGACTGGGTCATTCTTCCGAGGCAGGCAGTGCACAGCTAAACAAGTCTGGGCAAGACCATGCTTGAGAGGTTGCAGTGCCTCAATTATTCAGCGCACACAACTAAAACACATGCTGAAGCTGTCAAACCAGAAACAATTTTGGTGTGGCTGATACGCCAGGAGCTATGGCTGCAACCCATATTGTTCATTCAGTTTGGCAAGGGGGTCCTATTGCATACATAAAGGGAGATACATGCCACAGTCACACACCATTATGCAAAGTTATGCACATCAGCGACTGTGGTGACATCAGGCGAGATTAGGTTCTTTCTTGCTGACCCCATCCTGCCTCAGGCTCCAAGCAATCACAGAGACAAACTTAATGGGGATATTATAATCTTCAAGATATTGGAGGCCATATGTTCACTTGTCATGGGCAAAACTCTCAGGCCTGACGTACTGCAGTCTGAATTTTATTAAACTCATGTCTCCTTGCTGGCACCCCAAATGAAAACAATATTTGATGAAGCTTTGTCGGCGGCCTGTTTACTGCTCACAAAATGATGCCTTACTCATCTCACTTCCCAAACTGAGGCATCTGACTCCCTAGAGTGGCCCTATTTATTTACAATACTCTCCCGACATGGTCTGGGAGCCCACTTTCTTTGCCTGGTCAAACTATTATATGCCAACCCGACAGCCAGGGTAAAATAGTTTTCCATATATCAGACCCAATAAAACTACAGAGAGGCATGCAACAGGGTTGCCCACTGGCCCCACTTCTGTTCTTCCTGGAAATGGAGCCTTTAGCCTACCTTCTTTGTGTACAGGGCCAACAAAGGGGTATACCCCTCAGACATGGCACACACTCCGTCTCACTTTACGAGGATGACATGCTCCTTTACCTTCACAAAATACATGCAGTCCCACCCACCATTGAGCAACTGCTTACCAGATTTGCTTCGGTATAGGGATTTAAAGTACATTTGGCCAAGTTTTGCCTTTTCCTATTCATGGCTAATACGCCTGACCTGGCACTTTATATCAGCTGCGTCTGATTGGACTGGCAACTGTCCATGTTCCAGTATTAGGGTATTCGTATTTATCATGCACCCCAGGACCCTTTTGGATGATAAATTAGTCTGCGGTGTATCCACCATCACAAATAGTGTTTTGGCAGGCCCTGTAGCTATTGGTGATCGGCCAAGTGGCCCACATGAAGATGGCTATGCTTCTGTGTCTGCTGTATTCATTTGACAATCTGCCCTTATACATCAACAAGCCCTTCTTTGTCTACCTGGAATTTCTAACAGGCTATATTATGTGGCACTATACATGACATAGGGTGGTCTTCCTTAAGCTCTATCTCCCAACAGAATATTGTGGACTAGGTGTGCCCAATTTTGAACACTATTACCTAGCCTCACAGCTACAGTGGGTGGTACGCTGGTTCGCTTGTTGCCAATTGGAGGACACTGTGACTGTTCTCCCTCAGTTGGACCTGGAACACGCGCTCTACACTTTTCACCCACTAGCAAGGGTGCCACTGCCACACATGCTTCTGCTTCGGGTTCCATGTTGTTGCTTCCATAGCACCCTCTTTCTTATCCTATTGGTGACGCCTTACTCCCTTGCACTTCCAGTGCTTGGTAAGCCACAGGGAGCAGTGACGAATTCCCTCTGAGAACCTGCCCCCTGACATACCACGGGACTACACACTGTAGTTTATTTATACTGGGATAGGATCCTCATACCCATACAAGAGCTCCTCATGGACTTTGATCTTCCACCTCGAAGGTTACTCTTACATGCTTCCTTTATGCAGTCATTGGGACAGTGCTTGGGAGACATACAACAGGAACTTCCACTACACCTTACAATTCAAAATGTAATAAGGGACTGTCAACTGACTCAATGGATGGCTAGCTTCCTGTGCATTCATAGAGCCATCCCCCTTGCCATCCAACATTGGGACACTGACCTGGGCTGCCCTTGTACAGATAGAGCATGGCAGGCAATATTAGCTATAAATACAGTTTTATATAATACATATAGCCTATTTGACTCCCACTAAATCAATCAATATTTTAACTGCACAGATGTTACCTGTGCCTGTTGCGTTACACCAGTTGGAGAGCTCCTATATATGTTTGTACCTGTCTGTTACTGGTCGACTACTGGCTGGATGTTACAGCACACCTTGCGTGCTGCATGGGCCTCACCACAGTGTACACCTGGGAAGTGTGCCGGCGGGGTTTAATACGCACCACCAGGAAAAACAGGGCTGTGACGTGTTTCTCAGACCTGGTCCTTACCCTAGCAAAGTGGCTGCGCGCCAGCAGCAAACCCCCTACTTTTTTTCACAATTTGAGTGTTGTTGGCTTTGCAGAATTGAGAGACTTTGCAGCATGCTCGCTTCTTTTCTAGGGAAACTCTACCAACTCTAGATATGTTCAAGAACTAGATACCCAGTGTTGGAAAATGGGTTATTGGTAAGGGCAGGTAGGTACCTACACCTAGCAACAAGCCACTAACCTCCACCTAGGTACAGTTAGGTCTCAGTAAATTAATCCCAGCTCAACCCTTGGTAGCTTGGCAACGAGCGTCAAGGCTTAACTTAGGAGACAGTGTGTAAAGCATTCAAATATCACAAAACAGTAATCAAATAAAACACAGGAAACAGTTTAAAAATCCAAAACCAATTTATAAAAATAGTTTATATTTTTATCTTTAAAATGACACAAAAACGAATAAAATTGGTTCAGGGGAACCGGAGATATGAATTTTTAAAGTATTATTATTTTTCTAGCGCTTAGAAACAAAAAGCGCCAATCGGGTCATCTGGTTGCACCAGGACCGGAACAAAGTCAAAGTTTCAGGCCGACCGCGATGGAGCCCTGCTCGGCTACAAGTCGCGGGAGGCCTCGGTTAAAAAGTTACCTTCTGACTTAGGGGGTGATTCTTCCAGGGTCGGCGGGAGCACCGCCGACAGACCGGCGGTGCCCCGCAGGGCATTCTGACCGCGGCGCTTTGGCCGCGGTCAGTGCAGGAAAACCGGCGGTCTCCCGCCGGTTTTCCGCTGCCCGTTGGAATCCTCCAAGGCGGCGCAGCTTGCTGCACCGCCGAGGGGATTCCGACCCCCCCTACCGCCATCCAGTTCCCGGCGGTCCGCCCGCCGGGAACCGGATGGCAGTAGGGGGGGTCGCGGGGCCCCTGGGGGCCCCTGCAGTGCCCATGCCACTGGCATGGGCACTGCAGGGGCCCCCGTAAGAGGGCCCCTAAATGTATTTCACTGTCTGCTGCGCAGACAGTGAAATACGCGACGGGTGCGACTGCACCCGTCGCACGGCTTCCACTCCGCCGGCTCGATTCCGAGCCGGCTTCATCGTGGAAGCCTCTTTCCCGCTGGGCTGGCGGGCGGCCTGAAGGCGGCCGCCCGCCAGCCCAGCGGGAATGTCAGAATTACCGCCGCGGTCTTTCGACCGCGGAACGGTAACCTGACGGCGGGACTTTGGCGGGCGGCCTCCGCCGCCCGCCAAGGTCAGGATGAGGGCCTTAGTCTTTATTTTGAAGTTTTTCTTCACCGGGACGAACCTGCCAGTGGAATCCGACCTCCTGGAGCCCTTGTCCGGATATGCGATGTGGGTTTCCTCGGTGGTGATTTCTACCTTCGGACTTAGTCGTTTTTTCGAGATGAAAATCCTTCGACCGGGGTAAACTTGGATCTTGATCCGACGTCCGTGGAGCCCTTCTCGGATACGATGGCTGGGAGGTCCCGGTCAACTTTTTATGTTCGGACTTAGTCTCTTTTTCGGATGTTTTTTTTACCGGGACGAACCACGAAGTCAGGCCGGGTCGCGGTTGAGGCAAGCCGGCTAGAATTTCCGCGGCGGGTCGGTCCATCTGGAGCTTTTTTACAAAATTTTCCAAATCTTTTCCAAACTTCTGGGGCTTCACCCAGATGTTCTTTTAAGGTTCTTTTGGGGTCCACAGCTCACCCCAAGGGTCCAGAAGTTCTGTGATGGTCCTTGGGGGGTGCGGACTTCAACTCCCAGAATGCACCTGGCGCAAACTCCTTTTTGGCCACTGGGCAGTGGTCAACTGGTCTCTTTTTTTCAGGAGTTGGTGCAAGGGACTCTGGATAGCAATTTTTCACCTGTAGCAAACAGGGAGTCCCTCCTTGAACCAGTTGAAGCCAGGCAAAGTCCTTCTTGTGGTGAAGCCCAAGTGTGCAGCTGGTGCAGTCCTTCTGAGTGCAGGTTCCAGGTGCAGGCCAGGGGTCCAGCAGGGCAGTCCTTCTTCTCCTTAAGTTCCTTCTTCTTGAAAGTTGGCGGGGATCTGAGGTGTGGGGGCAGGTCTGCCAGTTTTATCCTTGCTCCTGGGTGAAAAACAGGGGGGTCCTGGTCCTCCAATCAGGTACAGGGTCGTCCCCCTGTGATGACCACTTCCTGGGAAGTGTGGCAAAAATCCATCCCAAAAGGCAACAGTCTCTAAAAATCCAACATGGCTGAATCTGATTTTTGGAGGTTACATCTGGCTGAGCCCACCCACTGGTGTGGCTAAAAATCATAAACACACCCCTCTCCTGCCCTCTCCTAATCTAATCAAGGGGGCACCTAGTTGTCTGGGGTTGCAGGATGTGGGGGTGTTGCTGGGTGCTCCAGATGCCCTTCTCTGCCTTTGAAGACCAGTTTGGCAGCCCCCCCCCCTTCCTGCCTCACCATCTGCTGAGGGGAGATTCTCTCCCCCAAGCACATTCCTTTGTGTGAAGCCAGGCCACTTCACACCTCATCAAGGCAGCCTGGCAGAAGCTGCTGCAGGCTGGCCAATCAGAGCACAGCAGCAAAAACAATGCAGAGCTGAAATTGGCAACTTTTTAGGTAAAGTCTAAACTTTTTACCTGAACAAGTTATATTAAATCCAACAACTGGAAGTTGTGGGATTTATTACAACAATTAATTTGCTACCAAATTCTTGGTATGTAACATTTAAGGAGACTTTAAAATTTAAAATAAAGTCTGCCCATTCTAGCCTATGAAGGCCATTTACTTAAATGAGGGAAAAACGAATTTGGCTGTTTTTACCTCACCAGGGCTTATAAATCTATTTTTATAAAGTCCCTGCTTATAGTTACATGGCACCCAGCCCTAGGGGCACATAGGGCACACCTTAGGGGTGACTTATATGTAAAAATAAGGTAGTTTAAGACTTTGGAAGTACCTTTAATTCCAAAGTCGAATTTGCATATAACTTTAATTTAAAAGCAGCCAGCAAGGCAGGCTTGCTTTTAAAATGACACTGGGCACCTCAGCAGTGCACCTAGGTGTGCACCATCTATGCTGTGGTCCCTAAACCTACATGCCCTACCATATACCAGGGACTTATAGGTAGGTTAACCTAGCCAATTATAATTAGCCTAATTTGCATATCCATTGTACACAGAGCACAGGCCCTGGGACTGGTAAGCAGTACCCAGGGCACAGCCAAGAGTCAGTAACCACCAGTACCTATCCAAAAAGTGTGGGGGTGATCAGGCAAAAAAGGAGGACTTTCCTACACTGCCCCCCCCCAGATGAAAGGTGATGGGTACTAACCTACACCCTGGTAGTCCTCATCAGCTAAGTGGAAAAACCTGGAAAGGCCATCTGCATTGGCATGAGCAGTCCCAGGTCTGTGCTCCACTGTGAAGTCCATCCCCTGTAGGGAAATGGACCACCTTAACAGTTTTGGGTTCTCCCCCCTCATCTGCATCAACCACCTGAGAGGTCTGTGGTCAGTTTGAACACGGAAGTGAGTGCCAAACAAGTAAGGCCTCAACTTCTTCAGGGACCAGACCACAGCAAAGGCCTCCCTCTCAATGGCACTCCATTTTTTCTCTCTGGGGAGTAGTCGCCTGCTGATGAAGGCAACTGGGTGATCATGGCCCTCTTCATTAACTTGTGCTAACACTGCCCCAATCCCTTCCTCTGAAGCATCTGTTTGCACTACAAACTCCTTGCTATAGTCAGGGGCCAGTAACACTGGTGCTGAACACATAGCCTGTTTTAGGGTGTCAAAAGCTTTCTGACACTCTGGGGTCCAAATGACCTTCTTGGGCTGTTTCTTGGAGGTAAGCTCAGTCAGAGGGGCCACTATGGTCCCAAAATTCTGAACAAACCTCCTGTAGTACCCAGTCAGGCCAAGAAAGGCCCTGACCTGAGTCTGGGTTTTTGGAGCCTCCCAATCCAGAATAGTCTGGATCTTGGGCTGGAGAGGTTGTACATGGCCTCCACCAACAAGGTGGCCCAGGTACACAACAGAGCTTTGCCCTATCTGGCACTTGCTTGCCTTGATAGTCAGGCCTGCTTGAAGCAGGGCCTGAAGCACTTCCTTCAGGTGGACCAGGTGGTCCTTCCAGGTGGAACTAAATACAGCTATATCATCCAGATAAGCTGCACTGAAAGATTCCAACCCAGATAGGACTCTGTTCACCAACCGTTGGAAGGTGGCAGGAGCATTTTTCATGCCAAAGGGCATCACCTTGAACTGAAAGTGGCCCTCTGGTGTGGAAAATGCTGACCTCTCCTTAGCTCTTGGACTTAAGGCAATCTGCCAATATCCTGAGGTCAGATCAAACGTGCACAGGAATTTGGCAGCCCCTAACCTGTCAATGAGCTCATCAGCTCTAGGTATGGGGTGAGCATCAGTCCTAGTGACTGCGTTTAGACCTCTGTAGTCCACACAGAATCTCAATTCTTTCTTCCCACCTTGGGGATTAGCTTTGGGCACCAGTACCACTGGACTGGACCAAGGACTATCAGAGGGCTCAATTACCTTGAGGTCCAACATCTTAGCCACTTCAGCTTTGATGTTGGCCTTGACCTGGTCAGACAGCCTGTACAGCTTGTTCTTGACAGGCAAGCTGTCACCAGTGTCAACATCATGGACACACCAATTGGTGAGTCCTGGGGTCAGGGAGAACAGACTAGCAAACTGTCCCAAAACTTGCTTACAGTCTTTTTGTTGCTGGTCTGTCAATTTGGGAGAGAGTACCACTCCCTCCACTGACCCATCTTTTGCCTTTGAGGACAGGAGGTCTGGCAGAGGTTCACCCTCCTCCTCCTTCCCTTCATCAGTGACCATCAGCATGGTCATGTCTGCCCTGTCCTGGTGGGGTTTCATCCTGTTTACATGCAGGATCCTGTGAGGATTCCTGGGGGTGCCAAGGTCCACCAAGCAGGTGACCTCACCTTTTTTCTCCAGAATTGGATAGGGCCCAGTCCATTTGGCCTGAAGTGCCCTAGGAGCCATAGGCTCCAAAACCCACACCAGCTGTCCTGGGTGATACTCAGGCATGGTAGACTTTTTGATCATGCCAGAGCTTCATGAGCTCCTGGCTGGCCTCCAGGTCTCTGCTTGCCTTCTTCATATACTCGGCCATGCGTGACCGCAGGCCCAGTACATAATCTAGCACATTCTCCTTGGATTCTTTGAGAGGCTTTTCCCAAGACTCTCTCACCAAGCACAATGGGCCTCTTACAGGGTGCCCAAACAGTAACTCAAAGGGGCTGAATCCAACCACCTTCTGTGGCACCTCTCTGTAGGTAAACAGCAGGCCAGGGAGGAGGACATCCCATCTCCTCCTGAGTTTGTCAGACAAACCTATGATCATGCCCTTCAGGGTCTTATTAAATCTTTCCACCAGACCATTGGTCTGTGGGTGGTAGGGGGTGGTGAACTTATAAGTAACACCACACTCATCCCACATGGCTTTCAGATAGGCTGACATAAAGTTTGTGCCCCTATCTGAGACCACCTCCTTTGGGAATCCCACTCTGGTGAACACACCAAGTAGGGCCCTAGCCACTGTGGGAGCAGTGACTGTCCGGAGGGGTATTGCCTCAGGATACCTGGTGGCATGGTCCACTACCACCACAATGTACCTGTTACCTGAAGCAGTTGGTGGGTCTAGGGGACCAACAATGTCAATCCCCACCCGCTCAAAGGGAGTCCCAACCACTGGCAGTGGTATCAGGGGAGCCTTTGGTTTGCCTCCTGTCTTGCCACTGGCTTGACAGGTGACACAGGAGCTGCAAAACTCCCTGACTTTTTCTGACATTTGGGGCCAATAAAAATGGTTGACCAGCCTGTTCCAGGTCTTGGTCTGTCCCAAATGTCCAGCTAAGGGGATATCATGGCTTAAGGTAAGGAGGAATTCTCTATACTTCTGGGGGACCACTACTCTCCTAGTAGCCCCTGGTTTGAGGGCCCTTGCCTCAGTGTAGAGAACTCCATCCTCCCAGTAAACCTTGTGGGACCCACTGGTATCCCCTTGTTCTTGCCTGGCAGCAGTCTGCCTCAGGCCCTCAAGAGTGGGACACTCTCTTTGTCCCTGGCACACATCTTCTCTGGTGGGCCCATCTGCCCCTTGCAGTTCTGCCAAATCAGGCATAGTTTGCAGGGAAAGTGTCCCTCCCTCAGAGTTCAGATCCTCCCCCTCAGGGTTGGATTCTTCCTGACCCTCTGTACTTGTTGGGGCTGGCAACCCAGACCCAGTGCCCTTTCTCTTTTTCTTGGAGGCTTGGCCCATTGTTCCAGGGTCCAAGTGTCCAGCATTTCCCTGTTGTGCTGCCTGTGACCTGGTCACAGCACACACCCATTCAGGGAGGTCCAGCATCTGTGCATGGACCCTTCTCTCCACTTCTGACCATTCAGATGCTTCAAGATCATTTCCCAGCAGACACTCTACTGGGAGGGCAGGAGCTACAGCTACCTTCTTAGGGCCAGTCACACCTCCCCATTCCACACTCACCATAGCCATGGGATGGAGTTTGGTTCTGCTATCTGCATAAGTCACCTGGTGGAAGACACCAGGTAAGACCTGCTCTGGAGAAACCAGCTTTTCTGTGACCATTGTCACACTGGCTCCTGTATCTCTCAGAGCTTCCACTTCAGTCCCATTGACTTTAGGCCTCTGCCTATACCTCTCCATGATGGGAGGTAAGGTGGCCATAGTTGCAATGTCCACCCCACCCACGGATACTAAGGTGACCTCAGTGTACCCTGATTCCACCCCTGGGCCAACTTCCACCCCCAACCCTACACTAGCAATCCCCTGGGATTGCCCACCAGTGGGGGGCTTCTTGGAGCAGATAGCATCTCCTCTTTTATGTCCAGGTTGATGACAATCAAAACACTTGCCGGCCTTAGCAAGCTCCTGAAACCTTCCTGCTTTAGCAGGATCATAATTCTTTCCCTGATACCCTTTCCCTTTAAAAGTGAATTGGCTCGGGGCTCCCCCTCCCTGAGAAGTTTTTGGGGACTCTTGTGAGGACTCTTTGGGCTTTTTATCATCTTTCCCCTGGTTCTTTCCCTGAGAAGAACCATGTCCTCCCTTTCTCTGATCACCCCCTGGGGGTTTCTGGTTAACCCTAGTTCTTAACCAGTCATCTGCTGCCTCCCCCAGCTCTCTGGGGTTGGTCAACCTAGAGTCTACTAGATACTGGCGGAGCCTCTCTTGGACACAATTAGTTAGCAGGTGCTCCCTCATAATCAAATTGTACAGCCCCTCAAAGGTACTTACCCTGTTGCCCTGTATCCAGCCCTCCAGTGCCTTTACTGAAATGTCCACAAAGTCCACCCATGACTGGGTGCTTGTTTTTTGGGTGTCCCTAAACTTGAGCCTATACTGCTCTGGGGTCAGACCAAACTTTTTAGTCAAGCAACTCTTCATACTGGGGTATGAGTCTGCATCCTCCCCATTCATGGTTAGGAGCCTATCCCTCCCAGATTTGGGAACTAACTCCCAAAGAAGTGAACCCCAGTACTGAGGCTTGACTTTCCTCATCTGGAGGGCCCTCTCAAAGGCCCCCAGCCACTTATCTATGTCTTCCCCTTCTACATAGGCAGGAACCACCCCTTTGGGTAATCTGGGGGCAAAACCCCCACCCAGGGACACCTCAGTCTCTTTATCGCTGCCACCATCTCTTTTCTCTTTGCTTGCCCACTTTTTCTTTTCTAGGGCCAGCTTCTCTGCTTCCAAAGCTATGTATGCTAGCTGGGCCTCCAGCTCTCTTTCTCTGATGGATGGGTTCTCTCCTCCTGAAGGGACCCCCTTCCTGCCACTAGCTTTGGGTCTGCCCCTAGTGACTGTATCTACTGAGGACCGTTCTTCCTCTTCCTCACTTAGGCTCAGATGCCTTCCCTCCCCTGAGTGGTTAGAGTTAGCATCTTCCCCTTTTTCTTCCTCCTCTGGAGCTTCCTCTGTCTCTACCTCTTGGGCCTCAGCCCATGCTGTCAGGGATTTAATCAGGATTTGCTTCCTGAGATTAGTGGTTGCAGGCAACCCTCTCTCAATACACAACCCCCTAAGCTGGACTACTGTCAGTGTGGGTAGGCTAGCCAGATCAAGCTCCATGGTTCCCTAGTTTTGTGTCAACAAAAACTTTTTGCAAAAATTGGAAACAAGAATTTAGAAAAATTACAAAAATTCAATAATTGAAATTAATCCAAATTAATAACAAAAAAAAATTTAAAATTAAAAATAAAAAATAAAAAAAAATTTGCACTAAGACAATTTAAAGGATTTTTAATTTGTTTTACTTAAACTGTAACGTGATACTGAACACAAGTACAGGATCCCACCGCTGCCACCAAAAATGTTGGAAAATGGGTTATTGGTAAGGGCAGGTAGGTACCTACACCTAGCAACAAGCCACTAACCTCCACCTAGGTACAGTTAGGTCTCAGTAAATTAATCCCAGCTCAACCCTTGGTACCTTGGCAACGAGCATCAAGGCTTAACTTAGGAGACAGTGTGTAAAGCATTCAAATATCACAAAACAGTAATCAAATAAAACACAGGAAACAGTTTAAAAATCCAAAACCAATTTATAAAAATAGTTTATATTTTTATCTTTAAAATGACACAAAAACGAATAAAATTGGTTCAGGGGAACCGGAGATATGAATTTTTAAAGTATTATTATTTTTCTAGCGCTTAGAAACAAAAAGCGCCAATCGGGTCATCTGGTTGCTACAAGTCGCGGGAGGCCTCGGTTAAAAAGTTACCTTCTGACTTAGTCTTTATTTTGAAGTTTTTCTTCACCGGGACGAACCTGCCAGTTGAATCCGACCTCCTGGAGCCCTTGTCTGGATACGCGATGTGGGTTTCCTCGGTGGTGATTTCTACCTTCGGACTTAGTCGTTTTTTCGAGATGAAAATCCTTCGACCGGGGTAAACCTGGATCTTGATCCGACGTCCGTGGAGCCCTTCTCGGATACGATGGCTGGGAGGTCCCGGTCAACTTTTTACGTTCGGACTTAGTCTCTTTTTCAGATGTTTTTCTTTACCGGGACGAACCACGAAGTCAGGCCGGGTCGCGGTTGAGGCAAGCCGGCTAGAATTTCCGCGGCGGGTCGGTCCCTCTCTGGAGCTTTTTTACAAAATTTTCCAAATCTTTTCCAAACTTCTGGGGCTTCACCCAGATGTTCTTTTAAGGTTCTTTTGGGGTCCACAGCTCACCCCAAGGGTCCAGAAGTTCTGTGATGGTCCTTGGGGGGTGCGGACTTCAACTCCCAGAATGCACCTGGCGCAAACTCCTTTTTGGCCACTGGGCAGTGGTCTCTTTTTTTTAGGAGTTGGTGCAGGGGACTATGGATAGCAATTTTTCACCTGTAGCAAACAGGGAGTCCCTCCTTGAACCAGTTGAAGCCAGGCAAAGTCCTTCTTGTGGTGAAGCCCAAGTGTGCAGCTGGTGCAGTCCTTCTGAGTGCAGGTTCCAGGTGCAGGCCAGGGGTCCAGCAGGGCAGTCCTTCTTCTCCTTAAGTTCCTTCTTCTTGAAAGTTGGCGGGGATCTGAGGTGTGGGGGCAGGTCTGCCAGTTTTATCCTTGCTCCTGGGTGAAAAACAGGAGGGTCCTGGTCCTCCATTCAGGTACAGGGTCGTCCCCCTGTGATGACCACTTCCTGGGAAGTGTGGCAAAAATCCATCCCAAAAGGCAACAGTCTCTAAAAATCCAACATGGCTGAATCTGATTTTTGGAGGTTACATCTGGCTGAGCCCACCCACTGGTGTGGCTAAAAATCATAAACACACCCCTCTCCTGCCCTCTCCTAATCTAATCAAGGGGGCACCTAGTTGTCTGGGGTTGCAGGATGTGGGGGTGTTGCTGGGTGCTCCAGATGTCCTTCTCTGCCTTTGAAGACCAGTTTGGCAGCCCCCCCCTTCCTGCCTCACCATCTGCTGAGGGGAGATTCTCTCCCCCAAGCACATTCCTTTGTGTGAAGCCAGGCCACTTCACACCTCATCAAGGCAGCCTGGCAGAAGCTGCTGCAGGCTGGCCAATCAGAGCACAGCAGCAAAAACAATGCAGAGCTGAAATTGGCAACTTTTTAGGTAAAGTCTAAACTTTTTACCTGAACAAGTTATATTAAATCCAACAACTGGAAGTTGTGGGATTTATTACAACAATTAATTTGCTACCAAATTCTTGGTATGTAACATTTAAGGAGACTTTAAAATTTAAAATAAAGTCTGCCCATTCTAGCCTATGAAGGCCATTTACTTCAATGAGGGAAAAACTAATTTGGCTGTTTTTACCTCACCAGGGCTTATAAATCTATTTTTATAAAGTCCCTGCTTATAGTTACATGGCACCCAGCCCTATGGGCACATAGGGCACACCTTAGGGGTGACTTATATGTAAAAATAAGGTAGTTTAAGACTTTGGAAGTACCTTTAATTCCAAAGTCGAATTTGCATATAACTTTAATTTAAAAGCAGCCAGCAAGGCAGGCTTGTTTTTAAAATGACACTGGGCACCTCAGCAGTGCACCTAGGTGTGCACCACCTATGCTGTGGTCCCTAAACCTACATGCCCTACCATATACTAGGGACTTATAGGTAGGTTAACTTAGCCAATTATAATTAGCCTAATTTGCATATCCATTTTACACAGAGCACAGGCCCTGGGACTGGTAAGCAGTACCCAGGGCACAGCCAAGAGTCAGTAACCACCAGTACCTATCCAAAAAGTGTGGGGGTGATCAGGCAAAAAAGGAGGACTTTCCTACACCCAGGGAACTACAGGGTGGTGTGCCTCTGAAGGATCCCAACATGTTTTCATGGGATTCTGGGTAGGAAAATGTGGTAAAAGTCACACAAATCATTCCATCCTGGATTCCACTAGGTGTCTAGTTTTCTGTATAGGTCTGATAGGTTTCCCTAGGTACCAGCTAAGCTAGAGCACAAAATCCACAAAAAGTCAGTTTTCAGTGGAAAACTGTGAATTGTCCACACTGCGTTTTGGGGCGTTTCATGTGACGGGCACTAGGCCTACCCACACAAGTGAGGTACCATTTTTATTGGGAGACTTAGGGGAATGCTGGGTGGAAGGAAGTGTGTGGCTCCTTAAGATACCAGAGCATTGCATCACAAAAATGTGAGGAAAATGTGTTTTTAGACAAAGTTTGAGGTTTGTAAGGAATTTGGTGTAGAAATATGTGGCAAGAGCCACACAAGTCACAACATCCTGGATTTCCCTATGTGTCAAGTTTTTTAAAATGTACAGGTTTGCTGGGTTTCCCTAGGAGCCGGAACAGCTAGAGCCCAAAATCCACTCCTAGGCACATTGCAAAAAAACAAATCAATTTTCAGTGGAAAATTTTGATTTGTCCATGTTACGTTTTGGGGCATTTCCTGTTGCAGGCATTATGTCTACTCACACAAGTGAAGTACTATTTTCATCAAAAGACTTGGAGGATTGCTGGGTGGAAGGAAGTTTGTGGCTCCCTTCAGATTTGAGGATTTTGCAGCACATGAGGAAAATTTATTTTTTAGACAATTTGTGAGGTTTACAAGAGATATTGGGTAGTAAAATGTGATAAGAGCCACACAAGGCTCTCAATCCTGGATTCCCCTATCTAACTTAAAAAATTTACAGGTTTGCTAGATTTCCTATGGTGCCGGCTTAGGTAGAGCCAAAAATGCACAGCTAGGCAAATTTCAAAATTCACGTAGATCATGCCCAAATGATAGAAATAAAGAAAACATCACAGGCTGTCAAAATCACCTAAAAAAATCTCGATCTAACCAATGCATTTATCATTAGACACTCCAAGACAACCATGCAAAATAACAACATAATCAAGTGAAAAATAGAAACAGTATACATTTAGTTTGTGCAGTTGGATTAATTTTAATCATTTAATAAACAATCAAATTTAGACATTAGGTCAGGCATCCCTAACTATTAATCTCACTGGAAAGCATGTGGGGGTTTCATGCAAAAATAAAAATAAGACAAAAATTAATTTGGAAAACATCTAACATTGACAAAATAAGTGGTTGTATTTTCTAAGGGAGAAAAACCTGCAAGAAAGATAAATGCACATTTGTTATACCTCTCCTAAATGGATCAGCAGTCAGTGGTGTCTTCATCATCAGAGTGCAGGAACACCAGGTCTTCAATATTCAGCATCAGGACATGAAAGGGAAACAGTTCAGTAAAGTTGGGTCTAATAAAATTGAACTGTTAAAATCATAGACAAGAGCTAAACAGCATCTGAACAGAATCTCAAAGAACAGTGAACTAACTTACACCACCTAAAGCTTTGCTATAATAAAGTCCCAAAAGTTGCTAACTAAGCTTCTATTGAACAAGACTATGAGCTGGTTTAGTGTCCAGCCAATAATACATCATCTGCGCTTCAGATGTATCTCTTCTTGTTCTCTGCACCAAGGATTGGTTTACACTGTCACTCCTCTCTCGTCTCGTACAAAAATTACATTTAAGAATGCAACATGAAACACGACATTGAGCACTGAAGCTCATTGTTTAAAACTAAAAAAATGTATCTCAAGGAAATATATAACATGAGCAGTAAAAGCAAGACAGAAATTTCCACTGTGCAAGTCATACAGGATGTTTGAAGATACATTATATGGAAAGTTAGCACAACATTTAAACATCGTGTTTTCAGAAAATTACTAAAATGTGAGGCCCTTTTAACTAATGCTAAAGCATGAAGAATAAAACATTCCGTTTAAATTTAAACCATCAACCTTTTAGTACATATTAATAATCATTTCTTGTCAGTACATTTAACTATGATTAAACAAAACACATTTAAATTAATATTTATTTTCTCACATAATACTTAATTGTGGCTGACACCGGGGCAATCACATTTCAGAGCACATATTTTTTTTTCTAACACATATTTTTCAGTTGGGCCTTTTAATACACGTTATTACACATTACAACATTTGTATTAATAATGTTTACTCTCTAACACTGCCCTTTAGAGATTCTGATCTGAAATATTTCAGATCTTTTCATGGCCTAAAACCAAAACCATGCAGGATCATGGGGATTACCCAAGGTAGAAGGGAGGGAGGGGGCACACTTCCTTTGTGACTCAGGTCAGCTAACCACTCTAAACCTGCTGCTTGCATATTCAGGTTATACCAAGCCTCAGCACCTTGGTTAGTTCAGCATCCTGGAGCCCAACTTCATTTGACATTCATGTTCAATCTCCCATTTCCAGCGGTGTAGTTTGGCTTGCATCAGACATTGGGGGCTTATCACAAAACAAGTCCTTCCTGGAAAATTAGGCAATGCTTGGTGTGAACACCTTTCACAACCGTGTTATAAAAGCAGGTTTGTAGAGGCAGCAAAGTATGATCAAACTGATTGTGCACATTTGTTGTGTTTGTGATTTATTGAGCTGTTTGTTGTGCAGTTGTGCTTTCAGGCTGCATTATTGTTTTTTTCTTATTGTGTCCTTTTGTGCAGTGTCTGTATTACATTGTTTTTTGACTGGTTATTGTGTTGTGCATTAATATATTCATGTAATGATGGAGTTTGTTTTGTTATATGTAATTGTGCTGTATTCTGTTGTTTGTTTGCTATAAATATGTCAACAGATGCTGCTGCATTTACAGTCAAAAGCAAATTATTCCTTTAAATATTCAGTAATAAACAACCTTTAACAAATGTCCAAGGTATTGCTTTCCTACTACTCAAGACACCACAGCTGTGGTAAAGACCTGTCTTAGTTTGGGACTTCCAGTTTTCACTTTGTTTCAAAGACCAGAATTTCATCATAAACTCATCTTATAATTATTTCCACCCTACAAGAAATGGCTGCACTCCAGGCATTGCGGTACCGCTCACTACCCATGTCAGTTCTCTTGCCTATATTAGGTTGGTGCTGAGGGTGAAGGCAGGCAAGAAGAACTGTTGAGGTCGGTTAGAGGACTACGGTGTTGCCTTTCAATCAGCTACAAGTTTCATGGACCCAGCACTTGGTGTGAGGAGAATTGCATCACGATCCTTGCCCTGCCCAGGGTATAGTGTTGTTCCATGTTGTAGCGAGATAGACAGGTTAAGACTGAGTGGCCTGGTGGAAACGTATGTCTGCAGGAGAGCTGTGGCTCTGCTACATGCTACCATGTCTATACTATGTACCATACTTCATGCCCTCTGGAGACCAAAGCATGCCTTGTTTGTGAGGAGCCTGGCATGTAATAGCCTAGCCTAGCTAAAACCGCTAAGTTATCACTTTCCTTTTCATACTCCCCGCTTTACTCTTAAACCTCCTCTCAGCTGTGGATGAGAGTGCCAGCAGCTGGATCACCTCTAGGGGGCCCATAAAGCAATCTACAGTCATGATTCAGAACTCTCTATCCCTGGAGGCAGGGGGTTGGCAGTGAGCAGCTAGCAAATGCCAGTATGATCCTACAGTCACATGTGCACTGCATTCTCAGCTCCTCTATTGGTATAGCCATAATTATTCAACATCTTTTAATATTCAATATAACAATGGCTTTGTCTATGCTTCAGAACTGAAAAATGCAACATGAAAAGAGAGGCCTTTCATATGCTCAATTTCTTTTTTAAAGTCACACATGACTCTGGCTTTCCATAGGGTGTTGCAAAGGAGAATGTGAGATTTAGGAGTGCCCACTCAAGAGATGTTAGCAGTAAATAAAGTTCTGAACAGACCATTTTGAAACTTGATAGACATCAAGAGATGCACAGCCGGGGCACAGCTTAGTCAGACTTTTCTCAACTAAAAAAGGCAGTGGGCTGAAGGGTCAATGGAAGAGATAACCAAGGTGCCAGATGGACTGTTTCCATTAGGAACAGGGTCAGCAATTGTTTGCATTTGGTGGGCATCTGTCTAGAGTGACACAGTGGGTGAATAACGATGTGTTTGAATGCTACTCGAGCGACTGCCACCGGTTAGACTATTTGCAAGCACTCATCCCATCGACATTTGAGAGTTTGATTGAATAGTATGCCTGGACAGTTGACACTGGTGCAGCTTTCCAAGCCTACTACTGCCAGTGTTTGTGAATTCAAAAAGGTAGTAAATTTGCACCCATTCAAAGAGTACTCCTATTGGTGCAGATTTACTATTTTTTTGGTAGACCAGTCACTATATATATATATATCATAGTTTTACAGTGAGGCACACATGCAAAGTAGACAAAGTTAGGAGAAATAAAAGCATTTATCCTTTATTGCCACCTTTCAAGTGGCATTATTTGTTTGGCACAGAATCCTGTCTACTACTGTTAATAGATAGGGTTTTATCATAAAACATCATTAGACAGATTTACTTGCATTCTATGCAGTGCAGGGCAGCAAGCAAAGCTGAGCTGTGTTGCATGAAAGGGAGACAGCAGAAATGCACCATATCAACAAAGATATGGTGCATTTCTGCTGTTTCCTTTGGCTGGTGCACTGTGGGCTGTCTGGCACCAGTGTAGGCACCCTTGCACCCTGGTGAAAATGTGCCTGTGTTGAAGGCAGCATTAGTTTTGTCCTTCACAAAACCAATCCATAAAGGCATTTTCCTCTGTCCATCCATGAAGCATAAAAATATTTCTCCTGGTCATGCTTGTTCCACGGAGGCTTAACATTTGGAAGCTTTCCGAGGTTTAATAGTTTTAGTAAGTCTGGGGATATCCATGGGTGGATGCATGCTCTACACATGTAACACCTCCCTAAAGTAAATTAACACCCACGTGCCACGTATCGAACGTCCATTAATGCAGAGTGCCACAGAGCAGCACTTTTTGAAGATTTACACTACTTCCTGGTAATTTTCCAGCGTAAAACAAGTTTTGTGCTGGAAAATAAATCCCAAAAAGTATTTTGTGCAGGTTAGTGTCCCTTTTTGTAAGGCAAACCCAGCGCAAAATGTTTGATAATCTGGGCCAAAGTGTTCAAGGTCAAACTAAGCCTGGTCCTCACTAACATCAATGGTTTGTGCATGTCCAGTGTTAAACAGCGCACTGTAAACCTAGCTTGGTAAACAACTTCCATCCAACAAAGGATCCAAAAGCCTGCTGTGCCCCCATGCTGTTCAGGGTGCACCCAGGCTGCTCATAGGCTGCGTGTGTTGCGGCGGCCGCCACAAATTTCAGGGGATGGGTGGGAAGGAATGAAAAATATATATTTTTTAAATGTACCCACCGCTGTCGTCGCCGCCACCTCCTGCCACCTCGATCATCTCCTGGTGTCCCAGCATTCACTGGGACACCAGCACATGTTCCCCAGCAATCCTGGCACTGCTTTCATACTAACCCTAGAATGAAAGCAGAGTCAGGACTGGTCTGAGCAGCTTGGATTGCCACTCACACAGCCAGGCTGGAGACACCTTAGTGTGCATGTTTGTTTGGCCGACCTAAGACAGCCAGCAAAACACACATGCACACTTAGGTGCACTCACTCCTCATCCCACCTACCTCCCTTGGCCCGGCCTCACCTCCCCCTGCACTGCTGGCTGAGCCAGCAGCTAAAAGATAAAATGATAAACAAATTTTTGTTTTATCTTTCAGCTCCTGGCTTAGCCTGGGG
This sequence comes from Pleurodeles waltl, assembly GCF_031143425.1. NCBI lineage: Eukaryota > Metazoa > Chordata > Amphibia > Caudata > Salamandridae > Pleurodeles > Pleurodeles waltl. Next base: position 970,830,405 of record NC_090449.1, on the reverse strand, counting down.
GTGACGCTCCTTCGTCATTGGAAAGGAGCCGCCCATGTGTGCATGTCTATGCTCCCTTTTGACTCAATTTTCACCCACAAATGATGCATCAATGGCATCTTCTGGCAGTGACAATACTACAAACCACACCTTCGATACTACTACAGAAAGGCATGGCACATCATTTCTGCTCTGCAGGCAATTCACTCTAGCCATTTATTTTGACAATATACTTCAGTTTCACTAAACAACATACAGTAGGCCAAAGATGAAATATAAGAGGACACAAAATGACTGTCCTGTGGCCAAAGTGAGAAACAATTAGCAATGGGATGACTTGTCTTGAATCGCCTATTGAATGCTACTGGCTCCATGGATGAAGTAATGAATCTCAGCTCCCAAGATCACCTGGATGGCTACAGGACAACACATGACAACTTAGACTGCATCACATCATTGCCACACTGTATCTGCATTCCGCTGCCATGAGACACATCTCCCCAAGTTGTGATTTGGTGGAATCCCCCAAAAGTGCTGTCTACTAATAGTTGCCTCCAGAAGATAGGCCATGGCTGGACAGGGCATTTTCTCTGTATGAACTTCACTTGAAGATTATTAACAAGTCACTCTCAAATTAAAAACATTTTTACTTACCTCAGCTGCCATAAAAGGGCAAATCCCAGCTAATGGTACATCATTTTTGTTACACTATTAGTGAAAAATGCATTATTATTCATTATTAGTGTAATAGAAAATTGACAGTAAACAAAGAATATGGATCCCCAACTGATGGCCATAAGGACGAGCTGCCATTGTGTTCCTGGCACTGAATATGCCACCTCTGATGCCAGGGGTAGCAAAGGCACTGCCAGGGGTCACCATGAGCAAGCAAAGGGTTGCAGTTGCGACTTCTGGTGTCCCCCTAAATGATGTCCATGTAGTGGGAGTATGTTCTCATCAGAGTTGTGCTTGTGTGTTCTGAGTGCATAGACGTGTATATGCATCATGAGAATCCATGATCGAAGTGAGAAAGTTGTTTATAAAATCTGCGAGATGTAATGAAGGGGAGGTCCCACGTGATTTGGGCTTTTCCATGAAAGTTAGGATTTTCAAAAGACTTTGTTAAACAAAAATAATTTGTGTTGAATCAATGGTAAAGAAAAAGCTAAGCAAAGTTCAGTGACTCCTGCCACTGAACAGGGGTGGCGGGGCGGCGGTGCAATAAAAAAAAAAAAAGAAAGAAAAAAAAATCCACTCACCTCTTTTCTACGAAGACGGGTTTGTCTCCTATGGCCTCTTCCTGGCAGCACACATAGGCGTTGCAGGCTTCCAGCCAATCACAACACTGCTGTCACCAGCATGACAGCAGTGCCATGATTGGTGTCAGCGCCCTGCTTCAGCGCTCACAGAGGGACTGAAGGCCTGTCCACTTTCTCCTCCCGGCAGTTCAATACAGCTGGGAGGAGAAATACAAAGTGCACACGTCTGTTTGGCCGGCTGGACACAGCCGCCAAACAAACATGCACACTTATTCTGCACCAACCACTCCTTGATCCAGCCCTCCTCCAGCTCCGCCCTAACCTGGCTTACCAAAAAATAAAATGATAATATTGCTTTATTATTATCATTTTATATTTCCTTCCCCTTCTGCTAAAGGGCGGGGCCACCCCTAAGCAAAGTATGTACGAATATAAAAATGCTCACTAGTTACTGGGGAAAGACAGTTTCAGAGTTCTTGTGAGAAATAACGAAACAAGGTATGCACTCACATACAACAATTTTTGAGTGCTGTCTTAACACTATGTTATGGCATAGGCATGGGAAAAGTGGATAACCCTGTGAACTACAAACAGACCTTTATTCAGGAACTTTTCTAGGCTTCATTCTTAAAATAAAATATTAACACTCCTTTTAATAACGGATATGATTGTGGTACCTGCTTCACTGTTTCTCTATAACATTCAACACCATCCTCTTGGTTGGACGCCATGTTATATCCTGTGCATAAAACACCCTTTAACGTCACTGCAGAAGATGAACTACACATACAATTTAATAAGGGTTGGAGGGTGCTTTACCGCGGCCAAAATGTTTTCACAATAGGCTAGGTTAATATGATTTGTGAAACCCATGGCTGCTCCTGCATCAGGGGTTCCCAGCACTACCCACAGTAGGCTAGCATTGTGCATCAAGAGAGGTGGGGAGGCCACAGAGAGGCCTAGGTAGCAAACAGCCATGTTTTAAGTTTTGTTTTGAGACAGAGATGACTCTGAGTATTCCTTGGATCAGGGGGCATACTATTCCAGAGGGCAGGAGCTAGAACCCGAAAGGAGTTATCTCCCAGTTCTCTCTATAGAATTGAGGGATCATTGCCAGATTTAGTTCTGCCGAGCAAAGTGCTCTGACAGGATAATAGGCTAGCATGAGTTCTGAAAGAATGGGGGCTGCTGCAGAAATCTTGCGAGCAGTGCTAAGAGCTTTAAATTGAATCTGTTTTTCGATGGGCAGCCAATGAAGTTTCTGAAGGAGCCCAGAGGAGGGAGAAGAGTAATCTGGCCTCAGTGCTTTGGACCAATTGCAACCTCTTTAAGATTGATTTCTTACAACCCAGATACAGGATGTTACAGTAGTCGAGCCGAGACAGGATGAGAGATTGAATGAACAGCTGTTTAATGTGCGGTTGGAAGAACCTCATTATAGGTTTAAGGCCTCTCAAAAGGCCAAAACATGTGCCTGCCAGAGTTTTTACTTGAGTCTCAAAGGAGGGGGAATCATTTAGCCAGATACCTAGGTTTTTTATATATGATTTGGGTGAAGGAGGAGTCCCCAAACCCCTCCGTCACCAGTGGTCTCCCCATGTGTGGCTGTGCTTTCCGAACAACAGGATCTCAGTTTTATTCGAGCTGAGATTAAGACAATTATCATCCATCCAGCTGCCCACTGCCAGCATACATTCCTGAAACTTAGCGACCTCTTGAGAGGAATAAGCAGAGAAGGAGACAATAAGTTGAGTATCATGTGTGTATGATATTATGGAGACCCTAAAGGACTTCACAGTATCTGCCAAGGGCCTGACATAAATGTTGAAGAGAATAGCGATCTTCGAGGAGTCCCAGGGGACTCCATGCTCCAAAGGTCTAAGCAAAAAAGAGAAAGGAGGAAAAATTACCTGAAAGTAGCAGTTGATGAGGAAGTAGGCAAACCGAGAAAGCGCCAGGCCGCTGACACCTATAACGCAGAGGAGCTGGAGTAGTATGTTATGTTATTCAGTGGATATAGGCAGCGATCAGGTCCAGAAAGATGAGGGCTGAGGAGTCACCTTCATCTGGTGTTCTTTGGAGAAACCCTGTCATGGTCAAAAGAGCAGATTCAGAACTGTGATTGGACCTGAAGCCATTTTGGGACATGTCCAAAATGTGATTGCATTCTAAAAAATCAGTTAGGAGTGTACTGACATGTTTTTCCACAACTTTACCTAAAAAAGGGAGCAGGGAAACAGGGCGGTAATTTTTGGTTTTAGTAGGGTCAAGAGACAATTTCTTCAGGAGTAGTATAACTTTCCCGACTTGAGGAACAGTGGCTGAGGACAAAGAGAGATTGGCAACCTCAAAAAAAGTAAGAAGGATGGAGGTTAGTGACAATGTCAGGTATGAGGGTGTCATCCGGAGAGCCAGATTTCACTAGAGAGCATAGAGTGGAAAAAGAGGAGAAATCAAGAAGAGCCAGTTCGTTTAGTTCTGGTCCAAGCTGCAACACATCTGATTGGCCAGGCACAACAGGCCTCAGCATCAGTCAGACCCTTGGGCGGGAAGTGAGAATAAATGGCATTATTTTTTTCAACACAAAAGTCTGCTATAGTGTTGCATTGGTTAGTTGAAACATTGACTTGCCCAGTAGTGACAGGTTTCGTAAGGCTATTTATTATCAAGAATATTTCTTTTGCTGAATTTTTACTGTTTAAGATCCCAATAGAAAGGAACTCAACTGTGTTGTCCTTATTGATTTGTGTTATGAACTAATTTCGTTCATATGATGAGATTTAGCCACTGCATCATAAGATTTACTCCAAGCTCACTCAAGCACCTTGCAGTGTTTTCCTTCCCCACCAGCTCTCCGTTGAACCAGGGGGCAGAGGGCTTATTTCTGGCATGACCTTGACGAGAAGGTATGAACTTGTCAAGGGCTGAGTTAAGCAAGACCTGCACAATCCACATTGGCATTTAACTGACGGATATTGGCTGATATATAGCAGCTGAATTCTGCCGGATATAGTTTATGCGAGGGTGTTTTGGTAGTAGCGTTGGTGGTGAAGGTATTTATATTGTTATTCACTGCTAAGGTCATAGGAATCAGATAGTGGTCTGACCAGGGTTATAGGCTAAGGAGACGCAACCACTAGATTTAGAAGACTGGAGAACACAGAATCTACCCACGTGTGTAGGACCTCCTACTAATTCAACCAGCTGCAGAGATGCCAAGTCATCCAGCAAATTGCACTCCCTCATATAATTTGTCTGGCCGAAATGAAGGTTTAGACCTCTTAAAATGCTGAAATTGGATAATTCAAGAGCTAATGGGGTCACCTAGCTAACCAAAGCTGCACTTTGGAGGGGCAGGTGGAGTCTGTAAATTAAGAGGCCTGATAATGCCGTTTTTGTTCACTGATATCTGATATAGGGTGCTTTCGTAATCTTGGATTGGGCAGGAATCCAGATTGCAGATTATCATAGATTTGTAGATGATAGCCATGTTGCCTTCTCTGCCACTAATTCTGTCACATCTTTTGATGCTATAACCCGAGGAGAGAGCCAAGAGGGATTAATCTGTAGTTGGAGGACTGAGTCAGGTTTCAGTAAGAAGTGCAACTTCAGGTAGCTTATCTTGAATAAGATTGTGTAACTCGGCATGGTGGCGAACCAATGAGCAACAGTTAATTGCACTCATTTTAGGCATAGAGAAGTTATTCTCTTGGGCAGCATGAATGAGCGCGCGTAGGGCTTATAGCAAGTGCAAAACAGCACTGTGTACATTTAAAAGCGCTTTCCCCTGGTGACCAGGTATGCAGACAATCAGTGTGTGAAACTTGCCTCAACTTTAGCATTGCAGATGAGGAATAAGAGAGCAAGTCTCTCTTCAGAGGGGAAACATTGAAGGCCCCTGGCACCGTCCAGAAGCAGACAGGCGCAGACGGGCTGGCCTTTGGCATGCCTGCTGTGCACATACCCTGCGCGTTCTCGCATTGGCCTTCTGTAAATGATGGAATTTTAAGGCAGCAGCAGGCAGCATGAGAAGTCACTAGAACACATTTCAAAACTAGTGGCCCAACCAAAATGGCAACCAGGAAGTGAGGATGTGGCAAACTGAATCAAGGAAATATTAAAAAAAAACACTCTTGCACACCCGCCCAGCTCGCTATCCCTCCCAAGTGCAAATTCCTACTTAAAATAACCCCGCCTAAAAAGCAAAGAAAAGTGATCTCTATGAGCCCATTCCTTTAGGGCAAATCATAAACCCAAGAGCAGCAACACTATTCAAAAATGTTTCAGAAAATAAAACACAGGAAAGAAAAAGCACACTAAAAAGTGGAACCGCCTGTTAAAAATAGAAGTGCCCCCATTAACAAGGCTCTTTTGAAATAAATACCTGTGTGCTATGAGGCTATTAGGATCACTCCAGCTCCATTCATTGGATCTCATACTACCCCACCCCCCGTTTTTAGGGTGCACCTCACTGTTGCGTCATCTCTTTTTCTACGATAGGAATCCATTTGTCACATGCTGGAAGTATGGGTATTCCTTCTCTAGATAATTTTTCCTACAAACCTTCCTCAGTGACAATACTACCTCTAGGCTCAGCACGTTGACAATGCTGTTGGACGTTCCAGGCCAATCTCTTCCTTTGATAGTTCTGTATATACCTTGGGGCAGATTTACAAGCCCTAGCGCCTCCTTGCGCCACATTGGTGTTGTTTTTTTATGCTAATTTGATGTTGTGTCACTTTGCAACCCCCTCCGCCACATTATGTATGTGCCAGGCATAATGTATGCAAGGGAGGCGTTCTGCCATTAGGAGGCCCACAAAAATGGTGCAGTAAAATCTAAAAGATTTAACTGCGCCATTTTTGGTGTCATTTTTAACAGCTTCTCAGAGCAGGCGTTAAAATGACACACCCATATTAACCTATGGGCCTCCATGCACTTTGCTCCACTAACATCAAAATGTTTGACGCTAGGGGAGAAAAGTGCCACAATAGCCTCAAATGTGTGCCATGGTGTGCCGTATTATAAATATGGCGCACCCATGGTACGTTAGGTGGGGCATGGGTGAGGCAAGAAAACTGGTGCATCAGTGCTGATGCGCCAGGTTCTTGTAAATCTGCCCCCTTGTGCTTCAAGAAATCGGATTGCTCCAAGAGTGCACGCATAGGATGCACTTGGCTGTGCATTCTCTATTCGCTACATTTCATTGCCTAAGGATCCCTTTGCAAAGAATACTACAATAAACCACGCATGCAAGGTTTGTGTCGTTGACATTTCTACTCTGCGTGATTCAGATATTTAATGAGAAGGACATTGTTGGGATATGAAACATTTCGGAGTATGATTTATTAATAAATAACACTGGAACAATTCCATAGTCCCACCCTGATGGTGTAACTAAGACTGACAGTGTGATGTATGACATCCTGCCATTAAAGTGCAGAAACCTGTATCGCCGGAAAACTACTCAACTGCTAAAATTCCATCCAGGAAAAATGGCAATTATAACAGGGAAGTGCTGTCTGGCTTTTGATTTGCTTTGGAAACGACTTAGGTATGTACATCAAAGAGGCTCAGAATCAGGTCCCTGTGGTCGCTTCGAGAAATAAACACACACCACTTCCAGGGTCATGTGCCTACACGTTAAATAATGCACCGACACGGTGGGAAAGTGGGTTTTTGTCATGCTCATGCACGATGATGTTCTCTTGTTATGTACACAGACGTCAGATAGAACAGTAGGTCGGATTGGGGAGCCTGCACAATCTACATAAATTGTGGGTGTGTTTGTATTTCAGCTACGTGCGAAAGTAGGGACTTGAAGAACATCAATTCATTCATTGGATGAATGAATGCATGATAGTATTGCATGTGCCCTGGTAATGGCTCCAAACCTGACATTCGGTGTAAGATTTACAAGCGTTTCACACAAGCCTGCGTCACTAAACTGATGCAAACCTGTGAAAAATGTTTTTGGGGGGATTTAGGGCCATATTTATACTTTTTGCCGCACAACTGCGCCAACGCAGTTGTGCGTCAAAAATTTTAACGCCGGCTAACGCCATTCCAAAGCGCCATGCGGGTGCCTTATTTATGGAATGACGTTAGCCGGAGCAGCTGACTGGTGTGCGTCAAAAAAAATGACCCACACCAGGCTGCCCCGGCGTAGGGGAAAATGGAGCTTGGGCGTCAAAAAATGGGGCAAGTCAGGTCTGAGGCAAAATTTTGGCCTCAACCCGATTTGCGCCATTTATTTTTAATCCCAACCCCCATTGAAATTACTCCTGTCTTAGCACAGACAGGAGTCATGCCCCCTTGCCCAATGGCCATGCCCAGGGGACTTATGTCCCCTGGGCATGGTCATTGGGCATAGTGGCATGTAGGGGGGCACAAATCAGGCCCCCCTATGCCACCATTTTTTTTTAAAAAAAATACTTACCTGAACTTACCTTAAGTTTCCTGGGATGGGTCCCTCCATCCTTGGGCGTCCTCCTGGGGTGGGCAAGGGTGGCAGGGGGTGTCCCTGGGGGCATGGGAGGGCACCTCTGGGCTCCTTCCGAGCCCACAGGTCCCTTAACGCCTGCCCTGACCAGGCGTTAAAAAATGACGCAAAAGCGGCTGGACGTCATTTTTTTTTACCCGCCCACTCCCGTGCGTCATTTTTGCACGGGAGTTTAAATAAGGCGCACATGCCTTGGAGTCATTTTTTAGACGGGAACGCCTACCTTGCATATCATTAACGCAAGGTAGGTGTCCACGTAAAAAAATGACGCAAACTCCAAGATCTTTGGCGCTAGACGGGTCTAACGCCAAAGTATAAATATGGAGTTAGCTTTGCGTCGGATTTGCGTAAAAAAAAATGACGCAATTCCGGCGCAAACAGAGTATAAATATGCCCCTTAGTTTCCAGCGCAAAAAAAGGTTTGCACTGGAAAGATGCCCGAAATTAATGCAAAGTGCTGCAGGGAGTTACTCTGCGTCAAGGTGGTGTTCAATGGGTGGTACTTGGCACTCCAGTGCAACCATCCATGGCTTTTGATGCAAACCCCTATCTACTAACAATAGCAGACAGGGTTTTGCACCAAAAGATTATAACATTTCGAAGAAGGCGTTAAAAAAAGCAGACGAGAGTGGAAGCAGAGTTGAAGTACCATTTATTAGTAAATGTGGAGGTGCTCCTTTGCTGTTCTTGCGTAACGAAGAACAGCAACCTTAGTTGCACTGCTGCATTTTGTGGCAACTTAACAACTTAGTAAATCTGCTCCTTCGTTTAACCAGGAAACACAACTCCATTTCCACAATTAGGGGCGCATTCTGGATTGGGTGTTAACTTCTACGCTAGATCTGAACGATTTTAGGTTAAACAAGAGGATTGGCGTAAATACAGTGCTTCTTTGTTTAGGTTCAGGGATGAATCCAAGAAGGAGACAGCTATGGCTGCAAGACAATGTAGATGGAGGAATTTTAAAACTGTTTATGAGTTCAATTTGAAAAAAGATTTTTAGTTCCCTAATGAAGGGTAGCATTTTCTAATCTAGATCTTTGTGCCTGCAGTATCAGTGTGAAGTGCTCCCAGGTGTATGAGTGCTTTACATGAGTTGTAAATAAACAAATACATAAAGAAATTGCTACAAAGACATTATAACACTTTAAATTTGACATGTTAACAATTTTGAAAATGGTAAGAAGAAGTACAGAAAAAAGACTGTGGTGAACTAAAATAAACATTAATTAATGCAGGCCTATTGCATGAATCCTGAATCAGCCTAACTAAACTTATACTGGCAGAGATCCAGTAGTATGGCTTAAAATTAGTAGATGCCCACCTCATCTTAATCATTATTTGGAAGGAAGCACAAAGCACAACAATCCTGCTCTTGAGGCTAAATCTATGATGTTATTGCAGCATGCAGGCTTCGGAAAACTACTAGGGAACATAAATGAAAAAGCCCAATAAAGGTAAAAGAAGAATGGTAAGAAGATTAGTTTTTCAAGTTAATACACCCTGCAAGCGTGAAAAGAAGATGATTCCGTTTATTAAGAAGGGGAGTGGCCGGTCCATGACTATAAGTTTAAAGGTCATCAAGGTCATCATATTTGTGAGACACACTTCCAAATATATAAGAATGATTCAACAATCATGAAAGGTTCCACCCCTGAGACACAGGATCCAGGACTTTCCTATATTTATTTTACAACCTGAAAAACCTCCAGTTGAGCTAAGCCTTGTGCCACTATTTGATATGTACAATAGTATTAGGTAAACGTTCACTGAATTGTTATGATTCGTATATGCTATTAATCAAAGCACATTCCTCGATTCGGTAAATTGTGAACCAAGTCATATTTACTGAAAGTCACTTGTTGCCAGTGAATGATGTCCTTGCAAACAGGACGTAATACACCACATGCTCAGTAAAGAATTGGAGAGCACTCAAGTTAGCGATTGATTTCATAATTCCTTGAATTGTTTTGATATTTTCAGACAGCCACCCTTGGAAACTATCAAAATGTCTAAGCAAGACCCTGAGAAGGATACAGAACAGTGAGGGTGGGTGGAGGAGTGTTGCCCTGCCTGCTGCAAGTGCAGCAACGTTAGAAATAGGGTATCTAGTTGTTAGTGGTTTACACCCTGTCCAAGTAGGGACCCTCACTCTTGTCAGGGTAAGGAGGTCACACACTTAAGATAACGTCTGCTTACTCCCTTGGTAGCTTGGCTCAAGCAGTCAGGCTTTTCTAAGAGGCAATGTGTAAAGCAGTTGTACACACACAGTAACACAGTGAAAGCACCACAAAAGTACTCCACACCAGTTTAGATAGATAACCAATATTTATATGGGTGAGACAAGACCAAAACGACAAAAATCCAACCAAGTGGTGCCTTTCAGGTCTTCGTATGACTCTTGAGCTCTTGAAATCAAGCTTATAAACTTGTTTAGACTGCGAATGGGCCTGTTTGTGACAGAACCGTGCCCCTGACTTGGAAAATCATTGTGAGCTGGCGCCAGCCCATCTCTTCTAAAAGCAGCATTGCCAGCCCATGGGGGTCTGCCAACATGAAGCTCCAGACTGCCCATATGCAACACCCAGCCTGCTCTTTGTGCCATGCTGACAATCGCCCGCTACGCTCTCCTTGTTACCCGCTCCAAATGTGAACGGGTCAGTTGACACAAAACCTGACAAGGTAAACCTGAGCTGGACTAATCTGGGATGATATGTGACTCGCACTTCATCGCGATCGGCCTGAAACCTTGACATTGACCAAGTTCAGTGCTACCAGATGGCCATGATTGGCACTTTATACTTTTAGGCACTATATTGTAGTTTATTCTTCAAACTGTTTATCTCCGGTTCTACTGATTGGATTGTTGTCATGTTGGTCTTGTTTTATTTAATAAATTAAGCTCTATTTTTCTAACCTTGTGTGGGATCTTTTGTGTGGTGTTCTCACTGTTTTACTGTTTGAAGTGTTGCTCCGATACTTCACACATTGCCTGTATGTCAAGCCTGACGGCCTAGGGGCTTAATCAGAAATGAGATCAATATGGGTTTGTTTGTGCCGTACCCTGACTAGTAATGTGGTTGCTGCTTGACCAGGGCTCACACCCTATTCAAACAGTAACCCAATATGTAACAACAACACAAACAAAAAAAAGCAGAAAAAGCTCGTAACTTTTTTCTAATACTGCAGGGGAATGCAACAGACCGAGGGGTGAGAAAATGGACTGTATGACAGCGGCAATGAATAATTTATGTGGCCAGTTCGAACAGGAAAATGCACCCCAAAGGCATAGGCAACATAATTATTTGCCCATGAAGATGGATTGAGTCGCTTGCTAAAGCAGCCTGCATAGACAACTTCAACTTCATCATACCGCACTATCAACTTGCAGTCAAAATGGTCCACTGCAGTGGAATTGTTGCACAGGCTATTGTGCATGTGACAATTGCAGTGGAGAGTTTGCAAACCCAGCAAAATCCAAGTAGGGGTCAAGTTGAGGAATGGGAAAGTGAAGATCTCTCCCTTGTGAGCAGTATTTCTGTGACAGAGGCTATGAGTCTGTGTCGCTATCATAGTAATAGTGGATTTGGGGGAAGTGCAGGGTCAACAGAAAACTTGAAGATCTACTGTCAATCAACCAATCAATCATACATTTTTTTTATAGAGCGCGCTACTCACCCATGAGGGTCTCAAGGCGCTGGGGAGGGGGGGAGGGTCACTGTTCGAACAGCCATGTCTTGAGTTTCTTTCTGAAAAACAGGAAGTCTTGGGTCTTGCGGAGGTTGGTGGGGAGGGAGTTCCAGGCCTTGGGGGCGAGGTAGGAGAAGGATCTGCCTCCTGTGGTGGTGCGTTGAATGCAGGGGACTGTAGCGAGTGCGAGGTCGGCAGATCGGCGGTGGCGGTTGGAAGTGTGGAAGTTCACTCTTTCGTTGAGGTAGGTTGGGCTGGTGTTGTGGAGGGACTTGTGCACGTGGATGAGGATTTTGAAGGTGATCCTCTTGTCGATGGGGAGACAGTGAAGGGATTTGAGGTGTGATGAGATGTGTTCATGGTGAAGGAGGTCCAGGATGAGGCGTGCAGCTGTGTTCTGGATTCTCTGGAGTTTGCGTTTGAGTTTGAGTGTGATGCCGGCGTATAGGGCATTTCCGTAGTCTAGCCTGCTGCTGATGAGTGCATGGGTGACGGTCTTTCAGGTCTCTATGGGAATCCATTTGAAGGTTTTTTTCAGTGTGCAGAGTGTGTTGAAACAAGAGGAGGCGACGGTGTTGATTTGCTGGGTCATGGAGAGGGAGGGGTCCAGGATGATGCCAAGGTTGCGTGCCTGGTTTGCGGGGGTAGGTGCGGGGCCTGGGGCGGTGGGCCACCAGGAGTTGTCCCATATGGTTTTGTCGGGGCCAAAAATGATTATTTCGGTTTTGTTGGAGTTGAGCTTGAGGTGGTTAGCTGTCATCCAAGTAGCGGTGTCAAGGAGTGCAGCGTGGAGGTTGGTTTTGGCGGTAGTAGGGTTGCGGGTGAGGGAGATGATGAGTTGGGTGTTGTCTGCGTAGGAGAAGATGGTGATTCTGTGTGGTCGGAGGATGTTGGCGAGCGGGGTCATGTAAATGTTGAACAGGGTGGGGCTGAGGGAGGATCCTTGGGGACACCGCAGACGACTTTGGTGGCAGTGGAATGGGTTTTGGGTTCTGTTGGTGAGGAAGGAGGTGAGCCAGTCTAGGGTTTTGTGTCGAATCCCTGTGTTGTGGAGGCGTGTGCGGAGTGTATGGTGGCAGACAGTGTCAAAGGCCGCAGAGAGGTCCAAGAGGATGAGTGCGATGGTCTTGCCCTTGTCGACTCTGGTTCTGATGTCGTCAGTACATGCGATGAGGGGGGTTTCCGTGCTGTGGTTCTTGTGGAACCTGGACTGGGAGGGGTTGAGTATGTTGTTTTCCTCAAGGAAGTGCGATAGGTCGGTGTTTACTAGTTTTTCAGCAACCTTGGCGGGGAAGGGGAGGACAGAGAAGGGGAGGTAGTTGGAGAGGTCGTCTGGGTCAGCTTTGGGCTTTTTTAGGAGTGCAGTGATTTCTGCGTGCTTCCAGGGGTCTGGGAAGGTGGCAGTGTCGAATGAGGTGTTGATTATGTCGCGAAGCTTGGGGGCAATGGTTGGGCTGACTTTGTTGTAGATGCGATGGGGCAGGGGTCGGAGGGGGATCCGGAGTGGATGGAATTCATTGTTGTTTCAGTTTCTTCGTCGGTGGTTGGGGGCCAGGTGGTTAGTAGGTTGGCGGGGTGTGAGGGGGGTCTGTGTTGGACGGGTGGGGGGGGGGTGTGTGGTGTGAAACTATTGTGTATGTCTAGGATTTTGCAGTGGAAGTGGTTTGAGAGGGGATAGCACAGGAGTTGTGTGTGCGTGGGGTCTATGTTGCTGGCTTTGGGTTTGGAGAGCTCTTTGATGATGGTAAAGAGTTCTTTGCTGTTGTGGGAGTTACTGTCTATGCGCTCCTTGTAGTGTGCTCTTTTGGTGGTGCGTATGAGTTCGTGGTGATTGCGAATGGAGGTTTTGAGGGTGGAGAAGTTAGTGGTTGAGTGTTCCTGTCGCCAGGCTTTCTCTGCTTTATGGCATTTGCGCTTGGAGTTCAGTGGTGAACCATGGGGCATTCTTGTTGTTGTGGGTGGTGATGTTTTTTCTAAGGGGGGTGAGTGAGTCTGCACAGGTGGTGATCCATTTTGCGAGGTTGTGGGCAGCAGTGTTGGGGTCGTTGGTGTAGGCGGGGGGTCTGCGCTAGTTTGGAATTCAGGTGTTCTGTGGGAATCTTGTCCCACAAGCGGTAGGGCGTGGTGTGTTGGTGGTGATGTGTGGGGGATTTGGCGAAGGAGAAGTGGACTCAGTGGTGGTCGGTCCAGTGGAGTTCGGTGGTGTGGGTGTAGGTTATGTGTTGGCTCGAAGTGAAGATTGCCTCTAGTGTGGGTCCTGCTGAGTGTGTGGGTGCTGTGACCAGTTGTTTGAGTCCGAGGTTGGTGAGGTTGTCTATGAGGGAAGAGGAGTTGTGGTCTTGAGGGTTCTCCAAGTGAACGTTGAAATCACCGAAGAGGATGTAGTCTGTGGAGATGAGTGCGTGAGGGCTGATGGTGTCAGCGATGGTGTCACAGAAGGGGGTGTGGCCCTGGGGGTCTGTATATGAGTGTACCTCTGAGGGTGGTATTGTTGTTTATGTGGATTAGGAAGTGCATGTGTTCTGCGCTGTCGAGGGTGTCGTCTGTGTTGGTGGTGACCTTAATGGTGTCTTTGTGCAGAATGGCGATGCCACCTCCTGGTTTGTTTAGGCGGTCTTTGCGTTGGAGTTTGTACCCATCAGGGGTGGCTGTGGCCATGTTGTGCTCAGATGAGTGGTTCGTCCAGGTTTCCGTGAGGAAGACGATGTCAGGTGAGTGTGATGTGATGAGGTCCCAGAGTTCTATGGCATGTTCGTTTAGGGATCAGGTGTTTAGCAGTAGGCAGTTGAGATGGTTGTGGGGGGTGTTGTTGTTGTGTTGTTCGATAGTGTTGGTGTGGGTGCTTGTGGTGTTGCTGTGGGTTGTGGAGGAGTTGTAGTGGAGTGTGTTCAGGTTGTTGGTTTTTATGTGGTGGGGGCTGTTGGGGTGTGCGGGGGTTGTGCAGGAGTCTGTTGCGTTGAGGTTGTGGTGTTTGGTGTGGGGGGCGCTGAGGTTGGTGTGGGGTGTGTGGGTGTTAGAGGTGTGAGAGGTGGAGCAGGAGAATCGGAAGGTGTAGCAGGTGAAGGGTCCCTGTGTGTGTGTGGGGTTGGTTTGGGTGCATGCGTGGCATGGTCCTGTGTTGAGGGAGTGGAGTGTGTTTGTGGAGTAGTGTTGTCTGGGGGGGTCTTGGCTGGGAGGATCAGTGGGACTGGCGCTGGGTGCAGTCCAGGCGCGGACGGGCGCGGACAGGCTTTCCTCTGGCACGCCTCTTGCGCGGCCGTGCAGCGGCCGCCATTAAGAGGGTGGGGTGGGAGGGTGGAGCAGCTGGGAGGAGGGAGGGAGGGCCAATGGTTGTGCACGGGGGCGGGGCCGCAGGGGAGGCAGCAGCAGGGGAAACAGAGACTGGCCGGAGTCGGTGAAGAGGAAAAACGGGCGGGAGAGAGAGAGCTAAGTGAGAGCTAAGAACAGGGGGGGGCCAGGGGGCAGAAAAGCGCAGTGCAGAGGATCACAAGAGGAGTAGGAGGCTGTGCAAAAAGGGCATATACAGAATAAAAAAAATACATACACGGCATTTACAGAGTACAGAAATTGAAAAGCACAAAAGGATTACTTACACGGTAAACTGGAGCTGCCTACCACTAGGCACCAGGGATGAGGTGCAGGTGGGTGCCTGCAGGTGGAGGAGGGTCTCAAACTGCTGTCCAGTTGGCAGTCGAACAGATCAAGGGTACGGGGGCAGGCTGGTGGAGCCAAGTGGACTCCTGGCCAGAACCAGGTCAGGGAGTCACACGGGGCTCCGCGCAACGGGCACCATTAAGAGGGTGGGGTGGGAGGGTGGAGCAGCTGGGAGGAGGGAGGGAGGGCCAGTGGGTGTGCACTGGGGGGCCCGGGCCACAGGGGAGGCAGCGGCGGGGGAAACGGAGACCGAACGGAGCTGGTGAAGAGGAAAAACGGGTGGGAGAGAGAGAGCGAAGCGAGAGCTAAGAACAGGGGGGCAGAAAAGCGCAGTGCAGAGGATCACAAGAGGAGTAGGAGGCTATGCAAAAACGGCATATACAGAACACAAAAAATACATACACGGCATATACAGAGTACAGAAATGGAAAAACACAAAAGGATTACTTACACGGTAAACCAGAGCTGCCTACCACTAGGCACCAGGGATGAGGTGAAGGCGGGCGCCTGCGGGTGGAGGAGGGCCTCGAACTGCTGTCCAGGCAGCAGTCGGACGGATCAGGGGCACGGGGGCAGGCTGGTGGAGCCAAGTGGACTCTTGGCCAGAACCAGGTCAGGGAGTCACATGGGGCTCCACGCAGCAGCTGTCATTAAGAGGGTGGAGCAGCTGGGAGGAGGAAGGGAGGGCCAATGGGTGTGCACTGGGGCGAGGCCACAGGGGAGGCAGCGGCAGGGGAAACGGAGACTGGCCGGAGCTGGTGAAGAGGAAAAACGGGCGGGAGAGAGAGAGCAAAGCGAGAACTAAGAACAGGTGGGGCGGGGGGCAGAAAAGCGCAGTGCAGAGGATCACAAGAGGAGTAGGAGGCTATGCAAAAACGTCATATACAGAATACAAAAAATACATACACTGCATAAACAGAGTACAGAAATGGAAAAACACAAAAGGTTACTTACACGGTAAACCGGAGCTGCCTACCAATAGGCACCAGGGATGAGGTGCAGGCGGGTGCCTGCAGGTGGAGGAGTGTCGCAAACCTGCTGTCCAGGAGGCAGTCCGATGGATCAGGGGTATGGGGGCAGGCTGGTGGAGCCAAGTGGACTCCTGGCCAGAACCAGGTCAGGGAGTCACACGGGGCTCCGCGCAGTGGCCGCCATTAAGAGGGTGGGGTGGGAGGGTGGAGCAGCAGGGAGGAGGGAGGGAGGGCCAATGGGTGTGCACGGGGGCGGGGCCGCAGGGTAGACAGCGGCAGGGGAAACGGAGACCGGCCGGAGCCGGTGAAGAGGAAAAACGGGTGAGAGAGAGAGAGCGAAGCAAGAGCTAAGAACGGGGGGGGCAGAGGGGCAGAAAAGTGCAGTGCAGAGGATCACAAGAGGAGTAGGAGGCTATGCAAAAACAGCATATACAGAATACAAAAAATACATACACGGCATATACAGAGTACAGAAATGGAAAAACACAAAAGGATTACTTACACGGTAAACCGGAGCTGCCTACCACTAGGCACCAGGGATGAAGCGCAGGCACGTGCCTGCGGGTGGAGGAGGGCCTCAAACTGCTGTCCAGGAAGTAGTCAGACAGACCAGGGGCACGGGAGCAGGCTGGTGGAACAAAGTGGACACCTGGCCAGAACCAGGTCAGGGAGTCACACGGGGCTCTGCGCAGGGGTCGCCATTAAGAGGGTGGGGTGGGGGGGTGGAGCAGCTGGGAGGAGGGAGGGCCAATGGGTGTGCGCGGGGGCGGGGCCGCAGGGGAGACAGCGGCAGGGGAAACGGAAACCGTCCGGAGCCGGTGAAGAGGAAAAATGGGTGGGAGAGAGAGAGCGAAGCAAGAGCTAAGAACGGGGGGGCGGAGGGGCAGAACAATGCAGTGCAGAGGATCACAAGAGGAGTAGGAGGCTATGCAAAAACGGCATATACAGAATACAAAAAATACATACACTGCATATACAGAGTACAGAAATGGAAAACACAAAAGGATTACTTACACGGTAAACCGGAGCTGCCTACCACTAGGCACCAGGGATGAGGAGCAGGCGGGTGCCTGCAGGTGGAGGAGGGCCTTGAACTGCTGTCTAGGTGGCAGTCTAATGGATCAGGGGCACAGGGGCAGTCTGGTGGAGCCAAGTGGACTGCTGGCCAGAACCAGGTCGGGGAGTCACACGGGGATCCGCGCAGCGGCCGCCATTTAGAGGGTGGGGTGGGAGGGTGGAGCAGGGAGCGAGGGACAATGGGTGTGCGCAGGGGCGGGCCCCAGGGGAGGCAGCGGCAGGGGAAACGGAGACCGACCGGAGCCGGTGAAGAGGAAAACTGGCGGGAGACAGAGAGCAAAGTGAGAGCTAAGAACAAGGGAGGGCGGGGGGGCAGAAAAGTGCAGTGCAGAGGATCATAAGAGGAGTAGGAGGCTATGCAATAATGGCATATACAGAATACTAAAAATACGTACACAGCATATACAGAGTACAGAAATGGAAAAACACAAAAGGATTACTCACACGGTAAACCGGAGCTGCCTACCACTAGGCACCATGGATGAGGCGCAGGCAGGTGGAGGAGGGTCTCGAACTGCTGTCCAGGCAGCAGTCGGACAGATCAGGGGCACAGGGGCAGGCTGGTGGAGCCAAGTGGACTCTTGGCCAGAACCAGGTCAGGGAGTCACTGTTAGTTGTGGTAGACACAAAAATTAAAACTTTCCAAATGTATGTAATTTCTATTATGTACTAATGTAAGAATTTTCATTTACCATATGTTAAGACAATTGTAAAACATAAATAGTTTAAAAATTGTTGAAGGTCTATGTTTAAACTTACATATGCCTACCTGAAAATAAAGATAAGCGTGCAACTTTTTGCAATGCAAACATTTGTTTTTTGTATATGTTTCAGATTCCACATTTAACATCACCCTTACCTGAAAAATATTCATTAGTTAGGTCAGGACTTCTTACTTTGCCTTCTGCTGGCTGCCTTTTTTGATCATCATCATCATATGACTCAGACTTGATTACCTGTATGCCTTTATGAGTTGCTATATTGTGCAACATTGGATATGTTGCTGTTATCTTACAACTTGTCTCGTGTTTACACCTTAGGAAACCACAACTCTTATGAAGACAACAAAAAGTACTTTTGAGCACTGCAACTGTCATTTTTATCACAGACCTTTGTGTTGACGGGTAAGTATATTTGTCTAAATCTATGAACGTAAATCATACGCTATGTCATGTACAGTTTAAAAATACATAATTAGTGCCAAATAAACTGGATGACCACGTAGATCAAATACTTTGTTAATGTGATAGAAATTACCAAGCAAATAGATGTCTCCACAATGACCTCTAAGCCATGTGTAAATCCCACTATGCCTGTACATGAAGGAATCATGGGTGCTGCCTAGGAATCATGCCCCCTTATCTGTGATTGAATTGGAGGCATCTCAGACAGTATGGAGGTTTACTGAATGAGTACCTTTCCTATTTCTTAAACAGTACTCATTGTCAGATGATGGACATACAGAAACATGAGGTCAATCAATAGAACTAATGATGTGTGAATTGTGCAATCGAAATAAATTGCAATTCTTTTTATTCTCTCTAGCTGTGGTTTAATTATAACTATGAGATCTAAAATAACCTCTCTAGGTAGCCTATATTTATCAAACGTTTCCTCCTCTGTCTGTTGTAAAAGTAATACTCTTACTTCTATGACAGAGCACAACACATTAATAATCCATAAAGCAAAGTAACAATAAAATGAAAACAATAGTCAGAATACAACAATCAAAATACAATACAACAAAATATTGCACTATAATACAACAATAACACACACCAATGAAAATATAAAAACCCAGCACAGTAACAAAAAACAAAAATATACCATCAAAACAAGCCAGCAGCACAATCTGAAAATATAACAAAACAATACTTCATAAACATAACACACTAACACAAAACAAGATAGAGTAGCAAAATACTTAAAAGGTGTACAACAAATAAACAAAAATGTACCTCATAATCATGATGTGGTATACATTTACAACACAAAATAAGAGAACAAAAGCATAATCACAGCATGCCGATGCCATACCACAATACCAAAACACACAAATAACACAATCTAATAAACTACAATTAGCAACCCTGAGAGAACATCCCTCTTTTTGGAGTGATTGCCCCCATTGGTTAAATTGGCTAGGCAACATGGGCATATTCAACTTTCCATTAAGGTCATAGGCTGTGGTGCAGAAAAACACACCAATGGCATAGTATTTTACGCAACACCTATTGTGCCATCTACAAAGCTGAGAAGGAAAATTATTAATTCAGGCCTACTGCAGATTTTAAAGCTGCAGGCAAACCTGCCAATATTGCTATTTTTGAAAAGAAGGACCTTAGTTCTAAAAACTATGGGGCATATTTATGAGAACTTGGCATGATGCTTGCACCATGCAATGTGGTCTATGCATGACACAAACCTCTAAGACAGATTTTTGAAGCCACGCAAAGCCACTTTACGTAGCTTTGAATGCCTTCAAAAATCTGGAGTAATGCAACTCAGCACAAATGACTGTGTTGCATTATTCTGTGCAAAGGAGGCATTGCAAGGGTGTTCCCACACAACTCCCATGGTTTTTTATACATTCCCAGATTAACCTTCCCAGGGAATATGGCAAAAAGACACACCTCCCCAGGAGAGGCGTAACGAGTAGAAATACCTTTATTTCTCCTTGTTACTTCCTCTTTCTATGTGTGCTGCAATGTGCAGCAAACATAGATCGAGGAGTATGCCTCTAATGATTGTTTTGTGCAGAAAGGTGCCCCTTCCTGCACAAAAACAATTGTGCATGCAACACAGGCCCCCTTGCACCATGGAGCAAGGATGCTTGCATTGGCGCTAGGTAGCGCATTGTGCGCCAGCACAGGAGGAAAGGACAGGAATGCACAATATGCTTTGAGTACGGCCCATTCCTGCCCCTTCCCTGTGATGCAGTCGAGCACAGCAAGGTGACTAGCTATGCTGTACTGCACCACGTTGTCATAAATATGGCCCTAAGCCATCACTAAGTAAGCATTGTAACTGACAACGCAAGGGACCATGTGAGGTTTTTATGTTGAAATGTTTCTGCAGTGACTAACCCCAAAAAACTATTTTCACTGAGCAGGACTGTCGCTGACCTTGTAAGGAAAACCAACATTCAAATAAAATACTATTTTTGGATTGTGATAAGCGACAGAAATGAAAAAACACACTTTAAAATATTTATTAAAAATCTAATTTAATGATTAATTTTTATTTTTTAGAAATATTAAAAAGGTAACTTTTAAAAAGTTAGATTTTTCCTACCTGAAACTCCAGTGGGATAATGGCAATCTGGCTGCCAGCAGCTACCCCCAGTCAGTGCTTTCTCCTTAGTGATGTGTGAAAGCTTCTCCCAGAGCAGAAACAACGGCACAGGCCTTTCCGCAGGAATACCTGGGTATTAGGTATGTAACTCCTGTTCCTGAAAAGGCCTTTGGAAAGGATTCCGGAACTTAATTATCTTGAAAGGAGTCAGGGAGAGGCCTTCCTATTCATAGGGAAATGTAAAGGGAGACCTGGGGAAGAGAAGCCTTTATTCCCATTTTCAACTGTAGCCAGTGTGGCACCAGGCCAATCCTATAACCAATTTGGTGTAGTTGCAGTAAGGCAAACAGGATGTGCTGCAAAAATGGAAAGGTTTGCACTTTTTTTCTCATTTATTAGGAAGTGTCCATGATACACCCTCTCCCACTGGCTAGTGAATCTTTCCAAAGTGGTAGCTCAAACCAGTCCAATCGGAACACTGTCTTAATCTGAGGAAAACTTGAAGCAGATTGTGGAGTCCTGAGGGTCTGAATCTGCTCCCAATTGTACACAGGGCTGAGAAGTGATCTCCATGGGTCATTCGGCTGACCTTCTCTGCAAGGACGTCAATTCACAAAAATGTCAGGGTTAGGGGAGGTGACATCACATGGCCTTTGACCTGCACTTTCACTCACACAGACATACCAGCACATCCAAGCAAAATCACACTTCCATACACTGTCTCTCACACAAATACTCCCTGACCCGCGAGCACACACACACAACACACACTTAAAAGCAACTCACCTCAGCTGCCATGGAGGGTCATATTCTAGCTAATTGTACTCCATTTTAATTACACTAAGAGTGAATAATAGGTTATTATTCACTATTAGTGTAATACAAAGTGACAGAAAGTAAAGAGAGTGGAGCCACAACTGACGTCCTTAAGGATGAGCTGTCATTGTGTTCCTGGCACTGAATTTGCCACCCCTGACGGCAGGGGTTGCAAAGGCAGTGCCAGGGGCTGCAAAAGACAAGCCAGGGGCCGCAGCTACGACCCTTGGTGACCCCTAAATGACATCCATGCTTCTCTGTCTTGCGAAGACACAAAAAGCTACAAGAGGCTTTTTTTCCTGGGGTGCCAAAATGACCAATGGCAACAGGGACTGGACCCTGCAGGTGACCTCTGATGAAGTCAGTCCTGGCTTTTAAGTGTTTTTTCTGAGGACCTGGGAGCCTTAGAAGAGACCACGAGTAGCTGCTTCATAAAGTATGAAAAGTTGGGACTTCATTGTCCACCTTAGCTGCATTGGGTCCTCCTGATAAAGGGGTCTGATTTTTGAGAGGACCCCTTTCGATGCACTTTATAGTCTTTTTCCACTGGACTATTTTGAGCTCTAAAAAAAGACTATCTTGATTGGGTGAAGATGCGAAAAGTATCCAATTGATGAGAATTTTGCTCAGCACAAAATGTGACTTTTTCTGCTCAGACCAATGGCTTCAGCTAGACCTCATCTAACAGCTAGTGGTCTTCGAGAGGATTTTCTCCTGATACAGCCGTAAATCTTTCCACACTGAATGATTTCAATTTCCATTAAAAAGACAAAAACTTTAACCAGGATGACCAGCTTTTGTGTATCTAACATTTGGTCCATAGGTGTTGGTCTGAAATTGCTCCCCGGTCCAAGTCAACCAAGACCAATGACTTTAAACTGCCACTTTGTTTTTTCTAGGTGTTTTTTGTTCTTAATATTTTTTTTAAAAATAACATCTCTGGTTCCCCTTATTGGATTGTATTAAATTGTATATACTTTACTTTATTTCTTATTAAAAAATGTTCTGGATTTTTAGAGCTGGATCCTGGGATTTTATTTTGTTGTTTGACGTGTTGTTCTGTTACTTCTAAATGATTCACACACTTGTCTTTACGTTAAGCCTGTCTGCTAAATATCAAATCTACTGGGGCTTGAGCCCAAGTTTATTTTTTGACCATGTGCATTACACCTGACAATATTTTGGACTTATTAATTGGGAAGGAGTCACATCCTCCCCAACTAATAGCACATTTTTTGCAACAACAATTTGTGCCATTGCATTGTTTTGTGATGGTTGGTTATTGTGTATGTGCTGTTGTATTGGTGAGTTTTGTGTTCAGTTGAATTTTCTTATATTGTCTTTTTAATACTATTGTGCTATTGTTTGTTGAATTTTGTTGGTGCATTGTAATTGTTTTGTGTTTTTTGCTTAGTTTTGTTGAATTTCTGTGTTGATATGTAGTGGACTGATATATTGCTTGTACTTTTGTGTGTTCTTGTAGTATGATCTTATTTTGGTGTCATCCCACAGGGGCAGTCTGTCTGCAGAAATATGCACAAATATTTGTGTCACACTTTACCACCTTACAAATCTGCTTTTGTAATATGGGGTCAAAAGGTGTTTGCAACAACCACTGCCATGCCTACCACAAAGGAAATGTAATCCGACCCCGAACATCCAAATTCAAGTTGGTCAATCATGATAAATATGTTCCTCATTTCAGTATGGTCATCTAACTTCAAGGATCACTCTAAAGAATTGTGTTTTAAAATGCCGAACAACTATTTGTGAAGCGGAACCTACTGTAAAATGTCCAGAAAATATAGCGCAGGCTGCCATAACAGAATTTTAACAATTTACTGGTTACTTCTGACCTCCACGTGTTCATCAGATTAGATAGATCTAGTGCTCTGGTGACCGTTAATTCACATATTAATACTGTCAACCCCTAGATGAATATAGTGCAACACAAAATACAAGATAACACATGACAACACAAACTCCAATGCAAGATAGCATGACACTACACCACTTCATGTTGCACAGCATTACAGAATACAACCCAATTTAACGTTACACAGCTTAAAACGCCATTGGCCTACTCAACTCCAGCCAACACAACACCACATAAAATAACTTTAAAATCATTTTTTGTTTGATTTCTGGTTGAACTTGTTCTAAACCATCATTCTCTGTAGTCAATTGTTCATAGGGTGTTTACATTTATATCTGGAGTTATTTTATGTTAGGTAGTGTGCGCCTTTCTATGTTTGTATTTTGTATTTTGCAAGTTTGCGCCGTTTTTGCGTCAAAAAATTACGCAAATGCAGCGCTAAAAAGTATAAATATGGGCCTTAGTTCCTTGTAAAGTGCAGTTTGTAAGTGCATGATACGTAAGATAATTAATATATTAAACCACTAAAGTAAGGCTGAAGGTCTATCAGCCTGGCCTGTTTTGATTCACCCACATTTAAAAGGAGGGTTCAAAATCTCCCCGTCCAGTGCAGATGACCGATATTATTTATTTATGTATTTTGCTTAAAAAGAAATGCTCATAGCTTTTAGCCTTTGGGATTCTCGTGCCGGCCTCTAACCCCATGTGAATCCATTAGGCTATAATTTTTAAGAAATACTGTTGAGATATACAAATACATCAGTTTGCAATCCTAACAGTAAATTTGTAACCCACCCGCCTCCTGCGGATGAGGCCCTCGGCAGGGTGAAAGAGGCACCTATGAGATAAGAATGCAAGTGTTCCGAAAATCAATAGGACCGCGTAATATGTCGTTCGATTTCAGCGTAGAGCGTCTAAAATCGTGACTAACGGCACGGATGACGTGCTAGAAACGCACAGGCGCGCGCTTGGTTTATTGCACCGCGCACCTTCTGACACCATAGCACTTTCAAAACATCACACAGGGTGAGCCAGGGCACATTAATCTGAGAGTTCTGTCCATTTAATTACACCTCGAGGTGCCTTGAAAGGCTAGTGAACCAAGCAAAGTGGCCACTTCAACAAATCTGAGATGAAAGAGTTCAACTGCACGTGACTTGAAACACTTCTCATACATTTGTAAGAGCGTCAAATGATCTCAGCGGCCAAATACTTCACTTCATTATTATGGATGTATCCTTGTAGTAAATCATCCTTTTCCTGCAGAGGTTTAAGTTCATTTCCTACCAGCAGCAAATCATGTATTTGTTTACTGTAAATAATGTCATTTAAAGAGAAGTGACTAGACTCTGAATGGCATCAGGATAGGGGAGAAGGACAGAGTGCGACCCACAGGCTGCCAAGTAAATATATACAGCGAGCAGTCCAAACACAGGAAGAAACAGTAAGTAAACATCTTGTGACCCTTTTGAAGTCACACAGACACAGTGGAAAGCAAACCACTGTCCCTTAGTTCACATATCTTCAATAAGAAAAATGATTTCAAAGGTGTTCTCACCCTCAGTGGAATAAGAGATACTTTAAGAAAAGGTTCTCATTAAAGGAAAGACATAGATAAGCATGCTATGATAACTTGAACCAGTACCTGTTCTACCTGAGGTTGCCAGACAGGAGTCAGAAAGGAGAAGCAATCTGACACAGATAGTTTCCCCTCTGCAAATCAGGTACCACCCTCATTTTAGCATCGGTAACTCATCAATGATGTGTGACTATCTTTTTAACCTTAAATCATTGATACATCTCAATTGTGACCTACAACCAGGAGTGGAGTGCCACTTTCATGCCATCTGCTATTTGCAGTTCATATAATGGGCGGCAAAAGCCACTTTGTGAGTGAAAAGGGCTTTTCTGACTTGCAAAATGACATTTTAATACTACCCAAAGGAAATTGCAGTTGCAAACTTTGTGGTTTTTCAGAATCATATGCTTTTCAACCACGACATTCCTTGTATACCTGTCCCAATTCTATTGGTCCCACCAAAAAGAACATATGATCCACATGTTTTTATTTGCTCAAAGGAACCACACCCACAGTGGATTGTGTACCATCTGCTATGACAACATGGGTCATGAAAAGCCAGCAACCATCAAGGCATGGAAGCAATGAAGTCCATTTTTAATCACATTTTGACACATACGAGAAACACAAATAAAAAGAATAAATACAGAGGATTTACAGATCCTTGTAAATCTGGAAATGCATCAAAACCCATGGGTGTTGCATGGGAAAATTCACTGCATCGGCCATGGAATGTCCCCCTGATGCAGTGTAAGGCAATGCAGTGACTTGCGCTACATTGCCTTTCCCCATATCTACGAGGCCATAAAAAACACGCAGTCTCTTTGCGTGGCCTCGTAGATAGGGGTCTGCACTATGCACTGCTGTAGCGTCAATAAAAGCAACACACTGGTGGAGCAAATGGCTTGTAAATATGCCCCAGGATTTGTAAAATGAAGCACAGGCCAGATGTATCAAAGAGTTTTACCCATTCTGTGTCTATGGGAAAATGCGTTGGCACATATGGCCCCATGTCTCTACGTCAAAATGTCAGATGGATGTCAATCCTTCTCTTTCAGGCTTAAGCACATATTTCATAGAAATCAGCTAAGGCAGCCCCACAAAAATAGATCACTACCGAAGTAATGATCACCAAACAAGCAAAGTATGACAAACTATTAAATCATTTGTTTATTCAATAGAAACCTAGTCTAGGTGTTAGTATTTGACCTCTTACCTTTTCTGGCTTTCTTTTGTGGAAGAAAAACGGTTACTAGAGTTCCTAGAATGCACAGTACAATGCTAGCATCAATAGCAGTTGCACTAATTGACAGTCTTGAACACTGCTCATTGGGCGGTAGACATGTGGAGCAGAGGACAGGCTATTTACTACATCTGCATCATTTACAAAAAAGGCATGACCTTAAGTGTATGAGTTTTGTTTTCATTACCAATGACAATAGCAGGAACATTCATGCCATGGAAGATGGCAAATAATTATTTGTGCTCTTTTATGCCTATTGCATCGGTCTCATTGTAAAAAATGTTCTAAAAAAGAAAGCAGAGGTTCATTCACACACTCATATTTATATATGTCATGAAAGGGTGTCTTCAGGACACACTTATGATGTGTACATATTTCTAAATTCTTGGGACACCTCACACACTGACATCACTTTTGGAAGAAGTTTGAGCCTGATTTAGAACTCGGTGGATGAGTTACTCTGAGTTCTAAATCAGGCCCTTTGTTGTTGCTAAGACTGGGCATAGTTTGTGGAGTTCTACTACACAGTACTCTGTGAACTGTGAAATAAACTCTGCCATGTTACGTGGAATTCCGCAAGTCCAAATTTTCTTCCACGCTGTAAAATCTGCATGACCGGCATCACACAGAGCGCCAGAGGCAGCTAACATCTTTCTGCAATTCATGTAGATTTTCTACTTGAGCTGCAGCTTTCTCAATGTGAGCGGCAACTTTCTCAACGTGGGCGGTCGCAATCTGCTGTGACTACCTGTGTTCAGAAATCTCACTTGCACATGCCAACATAGCGATTTCTCGCGCACTCCAACTTAACACTGGTGAGGCATGCAAGAGAAAAAAACTCCGCTCTGCATCAATTTGCAGAGTTTTTCGGAACTCCATGTAGAGTGTGCAAAACTCAGTGACGCTGCTGGTGGAGCGGAATTCTTCGCCCATTCCTAGTCTTCACCTGTCTCTGAGCACTGAAAACTCCCAAATTAGAAAGCTCTCTGTTCACGTAAACGGCCTCATTAATATGGAAGTGATATTCCATGTGACATCACACACTTGTGAGAAAAACAGACCCAAGGTCAGGCAAGTAGACTGACTGGTGGAAGCCCTGGGGGAGATCACTCAATGAAAATTGGCACAGCTGTTTAAAAACTGATCCATGTTCCACGGTGCAGGTGGCAACTGCCTGCACTTAAAACAGGGGACAGAGATTCACCTGAAGGAGGGTGCTTTCTTTGACTGCACCTACCTGCAATACATTTCTAGGGGATCCAATAGACATTATTTTCCACTTCCTGAGGACCACTATCATGCAGTGCACTAATAATGTGCCACCTTTTTATAGGGCACTGTCAATGTGCTTCCTAGGGGCCTGTTTGTCTCTATGCCCACATTTGTAATGGGGTATGGGTGCAGAGGCAATGTGATTCCGTGATTGCATGGGGCTACACCCACATGCAAATGAGGGAAAGCCCTCTCAAGATAGAACAGGACCTACACATTCACCAGTGTTATCAGAAGTGTTGTCAGAATAAATGGCACTAGCATATGTGGCACTTTCTGCAATACCATAATTCCACAGGGACACAAAAAGCATCTCCAGGGCTCTATGCATGATATGGCCCCTATTGTCTTTTTTTAGTGCAAGGCTAGTTAGACGTTAGCTCCAATTGCGCTTGTTCTGTTTTGTGAAAGCTTGAAGAAAGTGAACAATTTGGTAGTAACATCATCAAAATGGATGCAATGAAGGTTTATGTCCTTCATGGGCACATTTTTGTACAAATGTAAAAACTAGTTTGTAGCACCAGAAGATTTGTTTTCCACATTTGTCAATATTTCACACCCATGTTTTTTTATCACTCGCTAGATAAGAATAACTGAGTCAAGCCCTCCAACCATTTTGGCCCACTGATGGAACATATTACCATGGAAAATCTGCAAGTAGGGCTGATTTATCGAGTCATATGTTCTGGACTAAAGATGGAAACTGGGGCCTTAGTGTAGTCTCTATTTCTTCTGAGGTGAGTGGCAGGCAAAGGCCCTAAAATGTTGGTGGACAAACATAAAGTTACAGCTTTTTGGATATCTAAAAAGTGTCAGTTACTATTGTACCCTAAGATACTATCACACATTAAACTAGTGAAACCAGTGACCATAAAATAGAAAAAA
This sequence comes from Pleurodeles waltl, assembly GCF_031143425.1. Lineage (NCBI taxonomy): Eukaryota > Metazoa > Chordata > Amphibia > Caudata > Salamandridae > Pleurodeles > Pleurodeles waltl. Next base: position 970,802,308 of record NC_090449.1, on the reverse strand, counting down.
GGGAGAATGATTAATGTTAACAAATTTTGCCAGCACAGCAGAAAAATATTAGGGATTGTAAAAAGTATTGGAAGTTAATACAATTAGAACCTTAAAGGGAGTATAAAAGAAGTAGAAATGTCAGACATGATCATGAGAGCAAACACGAAACTCATATGCAGACCAAATCTTTTGTTACACTAAAATGGGGTTTTATTCATGTGTGAACTGTTCCACTATCATTCGATTTTTCCCATGATCCATCTGCACAGGAAGTGACATCAGTGGTTTCCGGCCAAAACCTCCTTTTAAAGAAGAAGCCAAGTGAGAGGACATAATTTCCTATCACCCATTTACAAAACAAGTGTAATCACAGGACTTCCCATCGTCCATCTGTATAGGAAGGGACATAAAGGGACTTGCCTGAAAATGACATCACTGGACGTCTCACCATTCATCTGCACAGGAAGTGACATCAACGGTTTGCTGCCAAAACTCTACTGTATATAAAAGAAGAAGCCAAGCAAGAGTACTCCATTTTCCACCATCCATCTGCATAGGAAGTGAGAACACTGGGCTTCCCGTCACTGTTTTTCACAGGGAGTGATATCACAGGATCTCTCATCATCACAGGAAGTGACATCACTGTTTTCCCGCTAACAATCTCTTCAAAAGAAGACGTGAAGCAAGACTTCCTTTCCGATCATCAAAACCATGCAAGAGGACTTCATTTCGCATCATCTATCTGAACAGGAAGTGACATCATTGGACGTCTCATCATCCATCTGCACAGCAGGTGACATCACTGGATCTCGCATCATCCATGTGCACAGGACGTGACATCACTGGTTTCCCACCCAAACTCAAGGGGACTTCATTTTCCATTATCCATCTGCACAGGAAGGGACATCACTTAATTTCTACCTACTATACTCTGCACTCCTCCCTCCCCTAGGACCTGCCTAATGTTGGCTGCAGTGCAAACACTCAGCTATATACACCCGCCCATGCCCAGTGCCATGAACCCTGGTTCTCCCCCTAACCACCGATTGATACACTGTCGTGCTCTTCCATGCTCTTAATCCCGGCTGCCTCTCACTGCACTGCTGTCATACTACGCAACGGAACAAGAAAAGACCACTCATTTGTGCCTCCTGCAAGTCCTCAGGCACTCCCCCACACCCTACACTCACCACTCATGAAACTACACAACACCCAACACCCCACTTGCTCACACAAACAAAATGTCACACTCGCATGCATGCGCCTCAGCACCTGCTCACTCACCAAACATGCCATGGAGATATGAGACGTACTGCACAACCACTCTCCAGACCTATTTTTTCTCACAGAAACCTGGCTAAACCCAACCTGGGAAACTGACATTTCTACCACCATCTCTACTGGCAACAAGATGATTAAGCAAGGTGGTCAACACAAGCCCGGAGGTGTCATCATCATCATATTCAAAGTTTACATCAGCAGCGCCACCACCAAGGACACTGTTTCCAGCTACATGGAACACCCCTTGCTCAAGATACACGTCACCTCTAGCTTTTTCTGAGGCTGAACCCTTACATACAGGCCACCTAGACCTGCACCAATTTTGCCAGTGACATTGCAGACTTTCTTGCACCCCTTATCTTCAAAGCCAGCACCTGCAACTTCCTTGAACACTTGGCCTCATACCTTCTGCACCCACCCAAACTCTGGTCCTTCTAGAAAACTTGCAAAACTTGGCCTCACTCATCACCTAACTGAACCCACCCACACTTCTGGCCTCCTATTGGACCCAGTTTTCTCCTAAAAAATTCACAGTTGACCAGCCGGCAACTATGCCCTGGCCAGGCCTTTCCCTTGTCAGTTTCAGGATACCCACCCTGCACCATCACAGACCTACCACCTCAGGAACTGGCCGATAGAGCTAGAAAAGCATTGGCATGAACACACCAGTGACATGCTGAGAGCCATCGAAAACTTCAACAGCTGGGTCATCATATGCACCGACAACTTGATTCCCGGTAACGGCAACTGAAAGGCAAGAGTCTGACCATAGGCCAGCTAATATACAGAAGAACTCAAGCCCATGAGACACCACTGCAAGCAACTGGACTGCAAAGACACCACAAATTAAGACATCTTCAAATCAGGCCTAAGAAGCTACCACCAGCAGATACGGAACACCAACCACACATCTCTTGCAGATAGCATCAACACCAGCATCAGCAAGGAAATCTTCACCATCACCAAAGATTTCACCACACCTCCAGTAACATCACCCCCTCCAAAGACAATTGCAACAAGCTTTTGAAATTCCTCTGCAACAAACTCACCTCCATTTAGAGCAAGTTCGACCCTCAACCCTCCAACTTGACGAAGAACACCTTATCATAGGACTGCAACTGATGGCCTTCCAAACTCGGACTCATACCCATACCCAGAAACCATGCCAGGAACCTCAGAATGGGTGGGTAGGGGATGGCAGGAGGGGAAAGGCGTTATTGGGCCAGGAATGATGCAATAAATATGCCACTAACCATCCTAGCATCATTTCCTGACACACAACCACCCAAACATGACTCCTGCCTTAGTAAAGACAGGAGTCATGCCCACAGTGTTCCCTGGACATGGCCATCATACCCAGTGCCAGGCAGGGGGCCCAATGTAAGGGTCCCCCAATGGCACTGAAATAAAAATAAAAAATATACTTACATCTACTTACCCAGGATGGGGTCCCCCATCCTATGGTGTCCCTCTGGTGTGAGTGGGGGTGTTCCTGGGGCTTGTGGTGGGCGCCTGTGGGCCCATTCCATGGTGTCTAACCATGGAAATGGGTCCACAGGTCCCCTAATGTCTGGTCAGACCCAGGTGTTAAATAATGGTGCTAAGCAGGCTTAGCACCATTATTTGGGACCGCCTACTCCGTGCGTGTCATTTTTGCGCTGGAGTATGTTAGACCTGACAGCCTTAGGGTGGTCACCCCTAACTTTTTGCCTGCCTCCCTCCACTTTTTATATACTGTTTTTGCTGGTTTTAATGATAACTTGGATCATACCCAATTGGACTATTTAATTTACTAATAACTCCCTAGTAAAGTGCACTATATGTGCCCAGGGCCTGTAGATTAAATGCTACTAGTGTGCCTGCAGCACTGATTGTGCCACCCACATACCTAGCTCCTTAACCTTGCTTCAGGCCATCCATTGCAAGGCCTGTGTGTGCAGTTTCACTGCCGAATTAAACTTGGCATTTAAAAGTACTTGCCAAGCATAAAACTCCCCTTTTTCTACATATAAGGCATCCCTTAGGTATGCTCTAGGTAACCCATAGGGCAGGGTGCTGTGTAGGCAAAAAGGCAGGACATGTAAATGTGTAGTTTATATGTCCTAGTAGTGTAAAACTCCTAAAATTGTTTTTACATTGCTGTGAGGCCTGCTCCCTTCATAGGCTAACATTGGGGCTACCCTCATATACTGTTTGAGTGGTAGCTGTTGGTCTGAAAGGAGTAGGAAGGTCATAGTTATTATGGCCAGAAATGGCGATACAAAAGCCTGCTGACTGGTGAAGTTGGATTTAATATTACTATTTTAGAAATGCCACTTTTAGAAAGTGAGTATTTCTCTGCACTTAAAATCCTTCTGTGCCTTACAATCCACGTCTGGCTGGGTTCAGTTGACAGCTCCCTGGTGCATTCACTCAGACACACCCCAAACACAGGATACTTAGGCTCACTTGCATACGTCTGCATTTTGAATGGGTCTTCCTGGGCTGGGAGGGTGGAGGGCCTGACAATTACATGTCAAAGGACAGTAGCCTGACCTCACACAAAGGACTGCCACACCCCCTACTGGGACCCTAGCAGACACGATTGAACTGAAAGGGGACCTTGTGCACTTCTAAACAACTCTTTGAAGTCTCCCTCACTTCAAAAGGCACATTTCTGTTTTTAAACAGGGCCTCCGCCCCTACCAACGCAAACACTTCCTGGAGAAGAGAACCTGAACCAGAACCCACATCCTGCCAAGAAGAACTGCCTGGCTGCCCAAAGGACTCACCTGACTGCTTTCTGTGAAGGACTGCTGCCTTGCTGTTGCCCTGCTGCCTTGCTGCTCTCTGGCTCTGGTAAGAAGTACTCTCCAAGGGCCTAGATAGAGATTGCCTCCTGTTCCCTGAAGTCTCAGGACCAAAAAGACTTAGGGGGTCATTACAACCCTGGCGGTCCAAGACCGCCAGGGCTGTTTTGACAGAAGCACCGCCAACAGGCTGGCGGTGCTTCCTGGCATATTACGACCGCAGCGGTAGCGCCGCGGTCACACCGCCGGGACTGGCGGTTTTCCGCCACAATGGCCCCGGCGGTTGTAATCCGCCAGGTCAGCGCTGCCCAGGGGATTACGAGTCCCCGACCGCCAGCCTTTTTCTGGCGGTCTGAACCGCCAGGAAAAGGCCGGCGGTACGGGGAGTCTAGGGCCCCATGCGGCTTTTCACTCTCTGCTATGCAGAGAGTGAAAAGCGCGACGGGTGCAACTGCACCCGTCGCACGGCCGCAACACCGCCGGCTCCATTTGGAGCAGGCTCCCATGTTGTGGCCCACATCCCCGCTGGGCCGGCGGGCGGAAACTTGGTTTCCGCCCGCCAGCCCAGCGGGGATGTCCAAATGGGCACCGTGGGAGTGCTGCCACATTGGCGGCCGCACAGCGGGTACAGCTTGGCGGGCGGCAGTAGCCGCCCGACAATGTTTTAATGACCCACTTAATCTCTACAAGAAGGACTCCTTGTGCGGCGAAGATCGATGCACAGCTTGCCAGAAACGATGCACAGCCTGCACCACGGTGAAAAATTCACCGCACGCCGAACCGGAATGACGCAGCCCGAGTTTGCAACAAGAAGATCGACGCAGCACCAGCATAGCGATCAGAAATTCGACTCAGGCGCACTGGATCGATGCACTGCTGAGCCAGAACTACGCAGCCCGACTTTCAGAGAGGAATTGATACAGCGCCTGCTGTGTGGTAGAAATGTCCACGCAGTGCCCACCGGATTGAAGCAGCCCCTGTGACTTCGTCCTGCCAGCGCCGAAAATCCACGCATCAACCCTGGGGCATCCGAAAACCCTGCAACCCGAAGAGGATCCACGACAGAGGGCCAGAAATCGACACACAGCTGTCCCTGCGTGAAAACTAAATGACGCGTCTCTGTGTGCGGCCCGAGAAATCGACACACACCTCCTTGTTTCCCACACATCTCCTCCTCTGCGGTTCTTTGCAGAGATTTTGAATGCGAAACAGGTACTTTGTGCTCGAAAGAGACATTTATTGTTTTCAAAAGACTAAAGACACTTTATATCACTTTTACAGTGATATCTCAACATGTACTTATTGCATCTTAATCGTTTTGACCTGCATTTTATCAGATAAATATTATATATTTGTCTAAACACTGTGTGGTGTATTTGTTTGGTGCTCTACTGTGTTATTGCATGATTTATTGCACATATACTTTACACATTGCTTTCTAAGTTAAGCCTGGCTGCTCAGTGCCAAGCTACCAGAGGGTGGGCACAGGATAATTTGGATTATGTGTGACTTACCCTGACTAGAGTGAGGGCCCTTGCTTGGACAGGGGGTAACCTGACTGTCAACCAAAGACCCCACTTCTAACAGAGTATAAATGAGGCGTTAGGGGGTTAGCTTCATACTGTGGATGGGAACGCCTACCTTGCATCTAATTAGTGCAAGGTAGTTTGCCACATCCATAATATGGCACTAAGCCCTATATTTTGACGCTAGAGGGGTCTAGCATCTAAATATAAATATGGAGTTAACTTTGCGCAAAGCAAGGATAAATATGCACCATTGATTCTCTGATAATATTTGTCTGCCTCTCTCTCTTGTTATTTGTTATTTTGTGTTAACCCTTTTCCTGCTATCCTGTTATCTCTGTTTTTTTTATTATATGGTGCGTATCTTGGTTACTAAGATTGTGGGGGAGGGCTTCAGATTTCCCAACAATCACTGTGAGATATCTTCTTACCATGCACTTTAGACAAGGAAGGCGCATGAAGGGGGCTTGAGGGGCCGTAGGAAGGGGGAAGAAAATGGATTGGTTGGGGTACTAAGTGAGAGAAAATACAATATTTGGTAAAATAACCAACATTTCTAAGACTTTCAAAACAGAGAGAGGGAGTGAGTGTGTGCTCGTTTTTGTCTGTGTGTATAGAAAAATGCCTTAGCAAATCTGACAGATACTCTACCATACCCGACTGAGGGAAGCTGTCCCCAACTGTTGAAAAGAAAATACATTTATTGGGGGGAGGTGTAATATCCCAAACACCCCCCTGAAGCTACGCCCCTGATAATTGTACTCATTTTTATGGAATTCAGTGCCCCTTATGCCAACATCACCAAACAGGAGAACACTTAGTAGGTTCTCTTTTCCTAAAAATGCTGTTTTCTTCTTCTGTTCGCTCCTCGTCTCCTTGGGCCATTGAGAGAACAATGACTTGGTATCAGTAGCAATGAGGAAAGAAATATAATAATAATCATAATCATAAAAAACATTGCACTTCTGTGTCTTAATTTTTATAGTTATTTTCTTGTGTCTCTTCGATTCCTGGCTTGCGACTTGCTCTATCCTTACTTCTTTTTACTATAACACGTTGGTTCTCTGACTGAATTTGTCTTCCTCTTTCTCTGGTCATGTGTTTTCCTCTTTTCCTATGTTAACTCTCTGCTGTCCTGTAATCTCCGTGTTATGCTCCTAATTATGGAATTCCGCGTCCCTTATGCCAACAACAGAAACCATAAACATACACAAAAACATAGTGTTCAGGTTAATGGCAATGTTCTTAAATCATGCTGCTAGATTGATTGGACACGTTACATGTGACATCCCAGTTTGTCTTGAACAAAAATGCCTCTGTACTCTTTTCCTGCCTCCTCCCCTTCATCTTTCCACTCCCCTCCTCTCTTAATATGCTCTTAGCAAGTCAGTGGGGAATTTAGGAAGGAGAAGAAATAAAAATTGGGTCACCATCCAGACATCCACCTGGGAAGCCACGATCCTCTCCTAGGTGGTGGCAGATCAGGGTTTCGAAGTGGTAAGCTTGTCTGCCCTGCCTCCTCATCTCATTCATGTCTTGGTGAATTGGCCATAAAGCATCCAACATGGGATTAAAATTGGAATATTCAGAGAAAATCCATTTAAAATAGTCGAAGCAGCAAGGACAGTACCTGCTTTGCGCTTTTACTTATAGGAAGTTGGACACTTCAGTGGTGATTCAGAAAGGCATGTAGGAGTACGTGAATGAGTGCCTCTGTAGTACTTCTTCCCAGACCCATAAATTCATTTGTGAATCAGCCCCAGAATGTCACAGAAGCCTGTTTTGCCCTGTCGTCCCTGATCGCTATAGTCTGTCTTTGCTGTTTACCACACTGCTATCTGATGCCTTCCTCACTCTCTGCATTTGTGGATTGATGCATTTCTTTATTGCGAAGGCTAGCATTTATTAATGGTCTGTACTACATTTCCAGGGCATTTATTTCCCTCAGACTAAGAGTGGGAGACTGTGCATGTTCTCCACTCGGCTGTGCAATACAGCCAAGTAGAGAACATGCAAAGTGCACATGTCTATTTGGCCGGCCCAACACAGCTGGCCAGACAGACATGCACACTTATGGTGCACATAAAACTCTCCCTCCAGCCCTTCTCTGGTCCCCTCCAGCCCAGCCCCGCCTGCCCTACCCTGGTTCCCAGGAAACATAAAATGATAATAATTCTTCATTATCATTATTTCATTTTTCCTTTCCCTTCTGCTTGAAAGCAACTGGGCAACGCTTCTCCACCTTAGCGAAGGAGCCACCCCTGTTTGCCTCTCCTTTTATTCTACCAGTGACCATGAGAGAACTCTATCTAGCCCTATAAGGCCATGTGGTCCTTTTCTTTGTCTGATGCCCAGAAGGCAAAAACAATGTAAATATTCCCTCCTCACACCGGCATGTCATCAAGGAAGACTCATGGCCCAAATGAAATTCAATATGAACTATTCACTTTGAATTCAATAGCCCACACAGCAAGACATTGTTACCTTGTGTCCCTGGCATTAATTACGAAAATATATGGTGCACTGAAGCTCTCACGACCACACAGGTAGAGTCTTGTGTAATTCCAATTCTCCTAATAATGTACGACTACCAATGCAAAGCACTAGGGGACAGATTTATCATTCTTTCAGGCAATACAGCAAGACAACTTGCTGTGGTGCCTTGAAGAAAGAGGAGGGGAATGCACCATATCTACTAAGATATGGCACATTCCTGCTCTCTGCCTTCACTGGAACACAACCTGCTGCCTAGCACCAATGCAGACATCCTTGCGCTGTGCTGCAATGGTGCTTGCGTTACAGGCAAGATTGTTTTTGTGCAGGATGGGACACCTTTCTGCACAAAACAATCTTCTGAGGCTTTTTCCTCCTTCTACGTGTGCTGCAAAATGCAGCACTTAGAAATAGGAAACAATAAGGAGAAATAAAGATAAATTATAATAAAGAACTGTGGCAAGGGACACACAACTCACAGATCTTTAACATGCACACACTACTGTAAAATATGCAAGCCGGCTCTGGAATACATTTTTAGGTCGACTGTGCAAGCGCTCTGACATGTTGTAATCTATCTGTGGGCTCTTAACCACGCCCACCACTCGCCCCTCACTATCACTCATTCATGGGCTTGTCTTTCAAAAATCCTTTGTTAAATGGTAAATACTTTACATTTGTCCCTCAATGGGGCAGTTTTGTTACTGCCTTGTCCATCAACCATATTACATGGATAATTGCATGTTTGCCAATACGTTTGACTGTGAGCGAACTTCTTTTTCCTTTTGTGTCTCTCTCCTTCCTGCTCATGCTCATGGCGGCCGTGGCACTTTGAATTCGCTTGCTTATTTCAACTGTTTTACTTTTCATTTTCAATTTATGTGGCAAGAAAAGTCCAGTTAGGAATGTACAACGCTAATAGCACTGACTCAAGCAAATGCGAGACCCATTGCATTGAATATGCTCGTTAAGACTTCTTAGTCTGCTGCCTAATGGTGTCCTGGCTTTGGGTGTGATTAGAAACACCAGCGATGGTGAGCTTGTCTGGAAGATAAGTGTGGTTACTGGTTGTGATGGGTTTCTAAATTATGTAGTTGGTTTTGAAGATGGTGATGGCCGTCAAGGGGAGCCAATGGAGATCTATTCTGATGAGGGTGATGTGATCATATTTCTTCAGTCCCTTGGTGAGACATGCAGCAGCACGAAGGGTGCCCTTCAGGGGTGCCAGTGTGGAGTCAGGTGGGCTTTGGGGCAGAGAATTACCACCCTTTTGTTAGCTATTATTCACATAAATTGTTGACAAATGAATTAATTGAAGAATAGACACATTTTACTAAATAAGTAGTTAAAAAATCAGTTCATCCTAAGAACGCTGAACCATAAAAAAGGTAGTTATTGTTATGTACCCTAGTCATTCTTTATATATTCAAAATCCTTATCACTACCTTTCCAGAGCCAATTCAGGCACCTGCACTTAAACACTCACTGAAATATATGGACCCAGGCAAAAGAGTGTTAAACCTTTGGTAAGCATGTTACCACACATTTAGCATTGTGTTGCTATTTGTCGTGATGTGACAATTTTGCATTTAAAATTACATTCGTACTGGAATTCCATATGGGAAGTATTTAAAATTGAATTAGTACTGGAATTTCATATGGAAAGTGTGTCTTTACTTGTAGTAAAGTCTTTTAGAGGGAAATGAATAGACAGTAAATATTAGGTGGAGCAGGAAAGGCAGTAGGCGAAGTCAAGACAGGGCAGCTTTGAATTTTGGTAACCTTGGCATTCAGCAGCTCTGATGGAGGAGTCCTAAGAAAAACGATAGGGCCTTGCCCGCACTTTTTGCAATGTAAACACTGGAAACACTATTTATGCAAGTAAATCTCTGATTAAACCTAAACGGGAGCATTAATGCTATTAACATTTGATAGTATTACTATACATTTTCTAAGAAACTTGAAAGATGGACTTACATTTTTTTTCTAAAAAAGATGAGGCACGATATAACTCTGTAAACCAGCAGATTTTGCTCCACCAGAAAATCTGGTTTAGGATTGGGCGTAGATATATAAATTCATTATATTTCTAGTTTTCTGTGCATGGCAGGCACCATTGGGCTGAGAGGGCTTTAGCACCCTCGTCAGCTTCTCTGGTGAGGTATGCCATGCAATGTCGGTTAAAGTCCCGATAAAACAGTGGGGGGCATATTTATACTCTGTTTGCGCCGGAACTGCGTCGTTTTTTTGACGCAATTCCGACGCAAAACTAACTCCATATTTATACTTTGGCGTAGACGCGTCTAGCGCCAAAGTCCATGGAGATTGCGTAATTTTTTAGCGTGGACACCTACTTTGAGTTAATGATATGCAAGGTAGGCGTTCCCGTCTAAAAAATTGACTCCGAGGCATGTGCGCCGTATTTACACTCCCGGGCAAAACTCACGCCCGGGAGTGGGCGGGTCAAAAAAAATTACGTCCAGCCGCTTTTGCGCCGTTTTTTAGTGCCTGGTCAGGGCAGGCGTTAAGGGACCTGTGGGCTCGGAAGGAGCCCAGAGGTGCCCTCCCATGCCCCCAGGGACACCCCCTGTCACCCTTGCCCACCTCAGGAGGACACCCAAGGCTAGAGGGACCCATCCCAGGGACATTAAGGTAAGTTCAGGTAAGTATTTTTTTTTAATTTTTTTGTGGCATGGGGGGCCTGATTTGTGCCCCCCTACATGCCACTATGCCCAATGACCATGCCCAGGGGACATAAGTCCCCTGGGCATGGCCATTGGGCAAGGGGGCATGACTCCTGTCTTTGCTAAGACAGGAGTCATTTCAATGGAGGTTGGGAGTCGAAAAAAATGGCGCAAATCGGGTTGAGGTGAAAAATTTGCCTCAGCCTGACTTGCCCCATTTTTTGGCGCCCAAGCTCCATATCCCCCTACGCCGGCGCTGCCTGGTGTACGTCATTTTTTTTCACGCACACCAGGCAGCGCCGGCGGCTAACGCCGGCTAACGTTATAGATTAAATAAGGCGCTTCAGAATGGCGTTAGCCGGCGCTAATTTTTTTGACGCAAAACTGCGTTAGCGCAGTTTTGCGTCAAAAAGTATAAATATGGCCCTGGGTGTTTTTATAGTTTCCATAATAGCTGCTGCCTTCCTGTCTCATGTTATATAATATGATTGTTTCACTGCCATAACAAAAAGCAATGACCTACCCTATTTAATATGGACACGCTAAGTCGGCAGGGTCAAACATGCCATTATCACATCCCACAATCACCAACATGTAAATAGCATTCAGCAATACTTCCACTTCGACATGTGCCCCACAATAAATACTCATCATATGGGTTAAAAAGCACAGCTATGTCAGAAGAATTTTGCCTTCCAAAGAAATTAGTCCAGTGTATTAAATTATAACATCCATTATAATAGAGTTTTGTTTATGTCTTTATGCTGTGAAGCTAGTGTAAAATTCACAAAAGAAAGATTATGTTTTGACATCAAATAAAACAGGAGCATTCCATATAAAAACCTGCTTACTGTGCATTATTGAAGCTGGGTGTATGTAGGTTATTATTTGTGCCATTTATTGTGTCATTTACAGACATCAATGCACAATGAAGACATTTAAAGTGTATGCAGTGATGTCCAACCTTTCAATGTTTTGAGGCTGATAAAATAGATATCACTGAGTTAAGGATAGAATACGTTATTTATAGTGATGCAACTTTTGCAGCAGGACCGAAGCTAATTTGCATATGGCTAGTTCCTGTTAGAAGTAGCATGGTGAGCAAAAAAAAGATGTACTGAAATGCAGCCTCATGCAGTTACCAGTGGCAGAGATTAATTTAAACTTTTCACCCATCGCTTTTTAGCCTTCTTCAGTGCCACGGTCTAAGAGCCCAGACCTGGGTCCTGTGCTCACCATAATATAGGATTCAAGCACCCTATTGGTCAGGTCAAATGGGCCAAAACCGGTTAAGGGTTGCATGTGGTCTTATTCAGAGGGGTCCGGGCATTTAGTCTGAGCTGAACTCCTCATACTGGAGCAGGGCTAAGGCTGATGTGCTAGTTTCTGCCTGTGTGTGTTATGGCGGGCAAAAAAATCATGCACTGGAATGTGGTTTTGAGTAATTGCCACTCCTTGAGATTAAGTCAAAAATTCCACACAGCACTTTTCTTCTTTTGGTATAACCCACTGTAGCAATAACTATGTAGAACACAACATTACATATTTGTTAAATGACATACAAATGGCTTTTGCCGGAGTTTGTTCCATTGCCTTCCCAGTGCACTCGGGACTGTTTGTGATATCCTGGCCTTTAGATGCTTTGGACTCTTTTCCACTCCTGACACACAGTGAGAAATGTGTGCTGATTGTAGAGTATTTTGCATCTGCTATGGGCTGGGTGTTTCAGCTCCTAGTTGCTGTCTGTGGGGCCTGTAACCTTCACACCCTGACTGTCTTTAAAGCCTTAACTATCTGCCTTCTGACAGTCTTCCTTTGTTTTAATGTGATCTGATTAACCACCACACTTCCCAGCTGGCTGATGGTGTCCTAGGGACCAGAATAAACAAATGTAATGGGATAAGTGGTTTGAATATTAGTACTAAGGGAAGACAGAGAAGTTCTGGGAGATGACAGAGGTGTCAGCAGAAGTCATCTGACCAAACACACTGAACTAGCATCTACTCCTGCTTTCCCAACCTGCATATATTGCTGGGGACCTCAAAGCATACTTCTGCACTTACCCTGTCTTCAAACATGGACTTTAATGCTGGGATGATACCAATAGCAAACCCCTGCCCCTCACACCAGACTCCACATACTGTTGGTGTGAGGAGGTCCCTAGTCTCATCTTTCTGCTGCCCATGCTGTACCTGTGAAGAGTGCATGCATTGCTGTTGCCAATGGTGTACACGGTTTGTGTGGGAGAAACATATGCGTGAATGGTACTTGATGTGCCTGTTTAGTGTGTTTTTGGAAGGTGCAACACTGTTACTACATTTGAAGGAGCAAGTAGCATTTCATGTTCAGAGGGTGCAGTGAGGTAATGTACAACCTAATATATTTTGGTTGCACTACTGCCCTTTATTTTAGACCAAGTTGCTGGCAGGGGAGATTGTGACCACCTGGCAACATGCATCCATTCCAGCTCGGTCATCCAAACTTCTGTCTTTGTGGGACGTATATTTGATGTAAATAGCACTTACTGCTCACCTGAGAGAAACCTTCTCCCAGGCTGTTTTGTAACTGGCGTAGTAGGCCAATGAGGGAGGTCTGTGGCAGAAATTGATGAAGAGAGAAGAATTATTTGGGGTGAAGAAAAGGGGTGGAGGAAAGTAAGAGGGGAGACGAGTACAAGAGACTGTGGTGGAGGGAGGAATAGTGATCAAGGTGCTAAGGATGCAAATAGTGATGGGATGAGAATGGCTAAGAAGAAGTGGAGGGTGAAAGACTATTTGGTCGATTTAAAAAATGAAGACTGAGTAGGCCAGTGTACAAAGGGAGATTGAAAAAGTGGGAGAGGAAATGCTAAACGGTTGCAGAATGTCAAGCAGAGGAGGAACTCAGAGAAAGATGAAGGGGTGGGAGAGAGATCAAGAGAGAGTGAGAGAGAGTGCAAAAGAAAAAATCCTACAAAGAGAGATCCAAGGAGAGTGGCAAAAACCTAGAGAAAGTGTAAGACCATGAGAAAGATACCCAGGAAGAGAGAGAGAAAAATGTACTTCAAAAGTAAAAAACAAAATTGTATTTTGCTTATTTGTCTCTGATTGTCTTAAGATGATATTTTGCTTTACTGTAAGAGAGAGAGAAAAAATGTACTTCAAAAGTAAAAAAAATATATATATTTTGCTTATTTGTCTCTGATTGTCTTAAGAGGATATTTTGCTTTACTGTATAACTTTTTAAGCCGTCATTTAATCACCTCAAAGCGGAGAGGGGGTGATTGAGGGAAAATAAGGGGAGCGAAAGGAAGAACACAAGGCAGAGAGAATGGACCTTGCATATGAAGACCATATTCTCCAAGACATTGGTCTCTCAGCAGAGAGGAAGCAGTACATTTTTGGGTAACCAGCTTTAAGCATCTGACCAACAGCACTGCAGTACAGAAAACTAGAAACAATCAGTTGCAGGAGAGATCAGTGAAGGGTGTTGTTGGGTTGTGGGTTGACAGTAAGAAGAATCAGATGCTGACAGAGCTTTGTAAAACTTACAGGGATCCTAAGGTAGGTCAGATAGAGTCCCACTGAGGCAGGAAAGTGTCCAGCTGCTCCATAATATTTAATGTCCGCCCTCTCATGAGTCTCCTACTTATTGTTACATGTCACTGTGTGCCCACTGCTAAAAAAGTGTTGAAGGAAGATCTGACCTGCAAGGGCAGAGGTCATTAGTTTTGGAGATTTTAGGTCTTCAATATTTTTTCAAGAGGCAGAAGGAAGCAGTTTAGGTTTGCAAGAGGGCCCAGGCAAATTACTCCTGTTTATCCAAAACCTTTTACTCAATTAACTTATTTAACCACATCAATGCTGTAAGAAGCCAGGCTACCCTTGTTTCTAGAATTAAATTGTTATACTTTCATTGAGCATTAATGCAAGAAGTCATATTTCATAGTCCTTTTGCTCCTACTTAAGGATTTCAATTAACTATATATACTACACCATGTGTAAAAACATTGTGTAGAATTTCTATAGGCTTAAGGCTGTAGCATTTCCTCTTCTTGCATTGTTCCTATTTTCAGAAATCATTAATATTTATTACTCTTCTGCTACTAATGTACATATGTGATGCATGCTTGGGTGTTGGTTTTGTGCAGTCATGAACTTCAAACAACTAAAGTACCAAAGTGGACCTAGCATGACATACCCTTTGAATGTGGATGGCAATAAGTGGTTGATCCCTTGACCTACCCTGAGCCTCTCAGCCCTCCATTTGATTGCCCAGTGCGGGTCATTCAGAGCAATGTTTAGTTTCTGATCCAGCAACAGTCTTGATGAACATGAAAGGTAACAATATCAAACACACTGCCAGGGTTTGCAAATGTCCTGACAGCTGTAGCAGCTGATACCGCTGGATAACTCTACTTTCTGTGCAGTAGATGCACCGTGGATAATCAGACTTTATATTCAGTCTCTGTGCTTCATCAGTTGTTGTTAGCATCAACATCTGTACAAATACGAGTTGTTTTCAGGCTTTGGCACTTGAAGAGCATGTCAAAAGTAAGAATATCCAATGGCAGCTGGAATTCAACATATGGTACCACTAAACGCAGCTTCAATGTTCTGTATGTTATAGTGCTGTCCTGATTATGTAGTATACCACAACAAAAGTAAAGGGAGCCTCACCTAGTCACTGTGACCCAGGTTCTGGAATTGGCTATGCTGCCATTGATGAAAGTGATATAAAGCCATTAGTGTGAAAAATTTGATGTCAAAAAGAATCACAGTAGAAAGTTTCACATTAAAACCAGGTGAGCTTGATAAATCGCACTTCCATGTTAATTAAAATTAGCTAGTATGATTTTTAAACAAGGTTTCCTTGGAATTGACTGCAGATGGTATTACTGACCGCAAACTCTGGTGCAATTATCCCAGCGGCGGGCACCTCGGCATGCTGTCTTCTTTTCCATCATAATTCTGAAATTAACATTTTGGGCAATTTGCAAATGTTTTATCAGGTTTCCTAGAATCCTCCCTTAGTCAAAAATAAGCTTCTTCCTCACATTTTTCTCTGATCAGGCGTGAACATAACATCTGGGTTTTAAAGAGATACATTAAGTTTCACTGCACACCGGCCATTTATCCACTGTGAATGTTACGTAATCCCTTCATCCCCTGCAGATACTTAGAAGCACTTAGCTTGTTGTGTTTAGACTTTCATCCTTTATGTGAAAGTATTGGATTACCTTCAAAGGGGGCGAGTTAGAAACACAAACATCCAGGTTAGTATTTTCATGTCAACGTAAGTGAGACACCACAGCCCACTTTTCACCAGCCGTACAGCAGAATTTTGAAGCTATTTTAAAAAATGAGACTAAAAAATCAACAACATGCGTTCAGTGTGCAGCTGTTTAAAGAAATGAACTCTGTGCAGCACACATGCCCTGCTTAACCTCAAAACTTACTTTACCTATAAGTTATTCGTGGGTGTGGCACTTTGCAGAACCCTTAAACTATAGAATTAAGCGTTTCCACGTCTGCTTAATGTGCTGATAGTGTTTTGGGGCTTTGGCTGTGCCAACACTCAAAGTCCTGAGGTCGGAGTGCTATGTGATTGGATATCTTCTTCACGCCCCTGGAGAGCACAGCATCTGGATGCTTCATTGACTTGAAAGAATTGGCTACAAACACGATTGTGCAAAGGTTTGCTTGCAGCCTTCAGGTAGGTCTATGAGGAGATTAGCATTGTAGTGTTCTGAGCAATACTTACACTGGGAGACATTAACATGTCAAGGAATCTGAACCACTGAGGGTGCTTTCAGAGGGTGGGGACAGCATACTGTCTTAAATCAGTGCCTGTAGTGAAAACATTTAAACAGTCCACAAGTCAGTAATGACACTGTGGGGTGTTCTGTTTTCTTGCAGTACCTTCATTGAAAATAATGGAAGTAGGGACTTACTACAGAAATGCAGTTTGAGAATAGCACTTTTTAATAAGCTTTGAAAAATGACTGTAATGCTACAAAATGTACTAACAATTAAAGTTTGTGAATCAGGTCTTTCATTGGGCAATACTCTTCTTAGAGCATTTATGTATCAATTCGGACCCTGTCACCCCTTCATGCATTCACTCCCAAACACAAACACACCCTGTAATTTCCCCATTCCCCATACATGCTTTCTTGCAAAGTCACTGTAGGTTATTTTCCCCAGGTTGCATTGTCCTTGGAAACAACTGGTAGCTGGGAGGAGCTATCAGCTCTGGAGAGAACACTCTAGCCATGTGATATTATGCTTCCCTATGGTTCCGGAGAAAGAGAGCTGCTGGCTGCAGCTCATTGCCTTGTGAGTCATGGGGAAGCTGTTATACCAACAGATGGGGTTTACAGTGGAGAGTCGGGGACTGACGAATAACAATGCAGGCCAAAAAGGCACACGTAGGCACCTGGAATCATTAGCATCAGCCAAAGGCCAAACACACAGACAACACTCAGTCCCACCTGGCTGTAACTTTTGTAGTATCTTCCCCAGCCTGGGTACCGACCAATGAGTACACCACACACCAAGCTGTGTATTACATGTCATTATCTGTCTGAGCGTAACAACATTCTAAACCTGCTTCCACTTCACCATGCTCTAACACTTAAGTCACAGTGCTACAGAGTCTATCAGGAGCCAAAAATGGTTCAGTCATTAATAACATATACAACACTACAACCTTGACCTCTCATTAACTGATTATGTGAGATGTCAATCAGAGGAGGAGATGGAATCTGAAAGGCTGATCTCAGCATGTCTTGACAAATTCCTCTCCCAAGGCCTATGCAAAACTATAGTTTTCTAAGGCGTCAATTTGCCAACACCATTTCCATGACACACAGTAGACATGTGAGCTTGGTGCAATATTGACCTTGCCCCCCCCTTGCATGCCCAGCAGTATCTATACTTCTGATAGATACAACTACCTGTGAATTCCTCACCTTATGAATTCTCCCAATGCGCCAGCATTCGATGGAAATTTTCTTAATATCGCCTCACGTCGTAGAGGACGTCACAATTGCACGGCTCCACACACGACTCCGTCTGATGTCATCATAGCCATAAGAGGTCCTTGCCGGCATGCAGACGCAGTTCCCATTTTTCCACTCCTTCAATGCTAATGGTTTTTCCTACCTCTTGGTAGTTACTGTTTTGAGGGAATTGGTTTAGTGTGCTACAATGTCTCCACTGAAAAAATTGGGATTTAAGCCTTGGTGCCTGAGCTCGGATCACGACATGGAGGGGTGTGTGTCCTGCCAGCGGAAGGCCTTGAAGGAGAGAGAAGCGAAGCTTTTCTTGGCAAAAGCTAAGAAAGAGCAGAGAGGTGGCGACGTGGAGGGGTGTGTGTCCTGTCAGCTGAAGGCCTTGAAGGAGAGAGGAGCTAAGCTTTTGAAGGGAGGGAGCAGAGAGGTCGCCAAAGATCAAAGGTAAGGGACACTTAGTCGCACAGATCCTCGAAGTCTTATAAGATGCGACGCCAATGGCATGAATCACAACGTTGTTCGTTCCAAGATCGGTCTCGGTCCCTTCCGAGACAGCACCACACGACGTGGGAGGTCAGCCCTACAGTGTCTCCTCAGAGTCGACAGGCTTCTCCGGCGCCGACTTTCATTGAGATCCCCGACTTCCCGGTGAGTCCAAAAGCTCATTTTTCTCCTGCATCCACTCAAGATCAGGAGTTGGGTGTACAAGCATTGGAGACAGTCCAGTCACTTCAAGTGGAGCAAGGGTTTCCTGCCTTCCCAGCTCCAGGAGCAGATCCATCAGCATTCCTTAATGCTATGTTTAACATATTTAACAGAGCTATGGCACCCCTCTGGTGCACCTGCTGGTCCCCCGGGTCCATTGGCATTCACACTGGGGTCCCGGCGCTGTACAAGCAGGACCCGTTTGTACCCTTTCTTCCATGTGAAGATACTGGTTTGGCGCCAATGAAGTTGCCACCTCTACCCCGAAGGATAGTGACAGCGGTGCTGAGGGAGTCAATACCGGTGCCGGATGGATCCCGATCGGCACGGAGTGTGGATTTGCCTTCCTCTCCGCCTCCGTCAGAGCTACCTTCTACTTTGAAGCATTGGTTAACTATCTGTCGATGCTGCGTTTGGATTACAGACTGAGATCGAGACAGAGGACCTTGAGACTCTTGGAGGAGCAAGAGTATTGAGAACAACTATTGGAGGAAGGAGAAATTCCGGAGCCTGCATGTGAATTTCAGGGCCTAGACTAGGCTAGTGGTTTAGATACATCCACTGAGTGGGAAGTTCCATCCCCTGTAGGTGAACTCACGACAGAGCCAACTTCTTACCATGATGTGATAAGGAAGGCTGCTGAATTTTTGGACTTACCACTTCCTGCATCGGAGACTAAAACAAATATTTTAACTGAAGTGTTGCATCCATCGGCTACATCTTCTGAGCCTCTCCTCCCTTTCAATGATGTCCTCACTGAGCCCATTTTAGAAATTTGGAGGAAACCTGTTACAACAGTTGCTCCAGAAGATCCACGGTTCTCATCACAGCATCCAACACCTGAGAGTTTGGTGGTGCAAGCCTCTTGTTCTGCACAGTCAGCTCCTGGATCATTCCCTATGACTCCATCTGGTAGGGAGTCTAAACAAATGGAGCAGACAGCTAAGAAGGGCTTCTCCTCCGGCAGTATGGTCTCAAAATCTCTGAATGCTACATGTGTGCTGTGGAGGTATATCTATGCCTTAATGCACAAAAAGCAGTGTAGGAAGGTAGCCCCTTTCTAGCCTTGTTACCCCCACTTTTTGGCCTGTTTGTGAGTATATGTCAGGGTGTTTTTAAAGTCTCACTGGGATTCTGCTAGCCAGGACCCCAGTGCTCATAGTGAAAACCCTATTTGTCAGTGTGTTTTATATGTCTCACTGGGACCCTGCTGGTCAGGGCAACAATGCTCATAGGTTGTGGCCTGAATGTGTTCCCTGTGTGGTGCCTAACTGTGTCACTGAGGCTCTGCTAACCAGAACCTCAGTGCTTATGCTCTCTCTGTCTTTAGAATTGTCACTGCAGGATAGTGACCATTTTTACCAATTCTGATTGGCACACTGGAACACCCTTATAATTCCCTAGTATATGGTACCTAGGTACCCAGGGTATTGGGGTTCCAGCAGATCCCTATGGGCTGCAGCATTTATTTTGCCATTCATAGGGAGCTCAGACAATTCTTACACAGGACTGCCACTGCAGCATGAGTGAAATAACGTCCAGTGAAATAAAGTCCATGTTATTTCACAGCCATTTTACACTGCACTTAAATAACTTATAAGTCACTTATATGTCTAACTCTCACCTAGTGAAGGTTAGGTGCAAAGTTACTAAGTGTGAGGGCACCCTGGCACTAGCCAAGGTGCCCTCACATTGTTCTGGGCCATTTCCCTGGACTTTATGAGTGCAGAGACACCCTTACACGTGTGCACTACATATAGGTCAATACCTATATGTAGCTTCACAATGGTAACTCCGAATATGGCCATGTAACATGTCTAAGATCATGGAATTGTCCCCCATGACAAATCTGGCATTGGGGTGCCAATCCCATGCATCCCCGGGGCTCCAGCATGGACCCCGGGTACTGCCAAACTAGTTCTCTGGGGTTTTCACTGCAGCTACTGCTGCTGCCAACCCACAGACTGGCGTCTGTCCTCCTGGGGTCTGGGAAGCCCAGGAAGGCAGAACCAAAAGTTTCCTCTGAGAGAGGGTGTTACACCCTTTCCCTTTGGAAATAGGTGTCCCCCAGCCTCTGGAAATGCTTTGTAGGGCACAGATGGTGCCCTGCTTGCTTAAGCCAGTCTACACCGGTTCAGGGATCCCCCAGCCCCTGCTCTGGCACAAAACTGGACAAAGGAAAGGGGAGTGACCACTCCCCTGTCCATCACCACCCCACGGATGGTGCCCAGAGCTCCTCCAGTGTGTCTCAGACCTCTGCCATCTTAAATGCAGATGTGTGAGGGCACAGTGGAGGCCTCTGAGTGGCCAGTGCCAGCAGGACCCCTCCTGATAGGTGCTTATCTGGTTAGGTGGCCAATCCTCCTATGGGGGCTATTTAGGGTCTCTCCTGTGGGTTTCTCTTCAGATAACGAATGCAAGAGCTCACCAGAGTTCCTCTGCATCTCTCTCTTCGACCTCTGCCAAGGATCGACCGCTGACTGCTCCAGGACGCCTGCAGAACTGCAACAAAGTAGCAAGACGACTACCAGCAACATTGTAGAGCCTAATCCTGCTGGCTTTCTTGACTGTTTTCTGGTGGTGCATGCTCTGAGAGCTGTCTCCCTTCACCCTGCACTGGAAGCCAAGAAGAAACCTTCTGTGGGTCGAAGGAATCTTCCCTCTGCTAACGCAGGCACCAAACTTCTGCTTCACTGGTCCTCTGGGTCCCCTCTCATCTCGACAAGTGTGGTCCCTGGAACACATGAGCTGGATCCAAGTGACCCCCGACAGTCCAGTGGTCCTTCTGTCCAAATTTGGTGGAGGTAAGTCCTTGCATCCCCAAGCCAGACAGTAATCCTGTGTACTGCATGAACTGCAGCTGCTAGGGCTTCTGTGCACTTTTGCAAGGAATCCTTCGTGCACCGCATAGCCCAGGTCCACAGCACTCCATCCTGCATTGCTCAAATCACTGAGTTGACCACTGTCTTAGTGGGACCCTCCTTTGTAGTGTTGAGACGACCGATGTGCTCAGATTTCTTGAACGCCTGCTTAAGTACTTCTGCGAGTGCTGCCTGTGTCTGCGTGGGGTCTTTGTGTTGCTGAGCACCCCCTCTGTCTCCTCCTCCAAGGGGCGACCTCCTGGTCTTTCCTGGGCCGGGCAGCACCCATTTTCTTCAACCGCAGCCTTTGCAGCTAGCAAGGTCTTTCTATGTGGAAACAACCCTGCATCCTCCAGCATGCCATGGGACATCTTCTGTGCAAAGGAGAAGTTCCTGGCATCTTCCATTGTTGCAGAATCTTCAGCTTCTTCCACCCGAAGGCAGCCATTTTGCACCTTCATACGGGGTATCGTGGGCTCCTGCCCCCCTGAACACTTTTGTGACTCTTGGACTTGGTCCCCTTCCTTTGCAGGTCCTCAGGTCCAGGAATCCGTCTTCAGTGATTTGCAGTCTGTTGTGATCTGTGCAGAATCCCCTATCATGACTTTAGTGTGTTTCTGGGGAAGTAGGGTAGATTTACTCTTACTTTTCAGGGTCTTGGGGTGGGGAATCTTAGACACCCTTCGTGTTTTCTTACACTCCCAGCGACCTTCTAGACACTACACTAGGCCTGGGGTCCCTAAGTGGTTCGCATTCCACTTTCTTAGTTTATGGTTTGTGTTGCCCCCGGGCCTATTGCATTCTATTGTATTCTACAGTGTTTGCACTATTTTTCTAACTCTGTACTTACCTGATTTTGGTTTGTATGTATATTATGTGTATTTTACTTACCTCCTAAGGGAGTATATCCTCTGAGATATTTTTGGCACATTGTCACTGAAATATTGTACCTTTATTTTTAGTACCTCTGAGTATTGTGATTCTTATGATATAGTGCTATATGATATAAGTGGTATAGTAGGAGCTTTGCATGTCTCCTAGTTCAGCCTAAGCTGCTCTGCTGTAGCTACCTCTATCAGCTTAAGCTGCTAGAACACTACTAATCTACTAATAAGGGATAACTGGACCTGGCACAAGGTGTAAGTACCATCAGGTACCCACTATAAGCCAGGCCAGCCTCCTACAAGCAGTTGTACCAAAATTGCTACAGGATGTAGAGGGGCACTTTAATGAACTCCTGCAGGATAGTCAAGCTGCTTCAAAGCGGGTCATTTAATCAGGTATGGACACTGCAGACTCGGTGGCTAGGGCTATGGGCACTTCTGTAGCAACTAGGAGGCATGCATAGCTCAGAGGTTCTGGTTTCTCCTCTGATGTTCAGACTACGCTGATGGACCTCGCTTTTGATGGCAAGAAGCTGTTTGGGGCTAAAGCGGATTCAGCCTTGGTATCATTTAAAGAAAGAAGGGCTACTGCAAAATATTTGGGTCTGCAAGCATCATCTTCTGCTCCCTTTAGATCTTTTTGGAGTTTGAGAGGGTTTGGCCGTGGGTCTTCCTTTCATGGAAGGCTACAATCCAATGTCCAGCAGCCTACCAACCCTCTCCACAGGTCTTATAGGGGCTGTGGGAGAGTTAGAATGCGAGGAGCCACACACAGCAGCCTTCTGCTTCATCCTCATCCTCTGGGGGAGTCCATCAAGGTAAGCAGTCCTAGTTTTCACTCCTTATACCAGCATGTTTTACCTATCGGGGGAAGGCTTTTACATTTTCTCCACAAGTGGGAGTTAATTACATCAGACTCTTGGGCGCTGGGTATAGTTGGAAAAGGTTATGCCCTTCCTTTCTGGGAGTTCCCCTCTGCCCCCGTCATTCATTTTACACAGAAGAGCATATCCTGTTTCTTCAGCAGGAGGTGCATACCCTTTTGTTAAAAGGTTCAGTGAAGTTAGTTCTGGAGCAGGAAAAGGGTTAGGGATGGCATTCAAGGTATTTCCTGATTCCAAAGAAGGATGGTCAATTGAGGCATATCCTGGATCTGAGGATTTTGAATTGGTTCCTCAAACAGAAGTTCAAAATGCTGACCCTAGCACAGGTGCTTCTTGTGTTGAACAAAGAAGACTGGATGGTGTCTAGCAACTTACAGGATGCTTATTTTCATATCCCTGTTCTGAAGTCGCACAGGAAGTATCTCCGGTTCATAGCAGGGTCGCACCACTACCAGTTTGAAGTCCTTCCTTTTAGTCTTATTTCTGCACCTCAAGTCTTTACAAAGGTGATGGCAGTGGTCTTAGCAGACCTCAGAAGGAAGGGAATATCTGTATCCCCTTCCCTGGATGATAGGCTGGTCAAAGCCGGGTCCCTAGAGCTTGTGCTGCATCACTTGCAGGTGACAACCCAGTTGTTGTTCAACCTGGGATTTACAGTAAATGTGCCCAAGTATCACCTGGAGCCGTCTCAGCACCTTTTGTTCATAGGAGCAGTACTGGACACATCATTGAATCGGGTCTACCTTCCTCCACAGAGGATTCAGTACATTCAGGCGATGATTTCAATGTTTCAAAAGGGAGCAGCAGTTCCAGTCCTCAAGTTCCTATGTCAGCTCGGTCTGTTTGCTTCCTGCATTCTGTTGGTTACTCATGCACGTTGGCACATGAAGGCTCTCCAGTGGTGTCCCTGCAAGCAGTTGTTTCAACACAAAAGGTATCTTGAGGACTCAATAGCCATCTCCAGAAACGCTGCAGTGGATCTACGTTGGTGGACTGTGGACGGCAACCTCTATCAAGGAAGGCAGTTTTGTCTTCCACCTCCGATGACCACAGTCATAGCAGATGCTTCCACTCTAGGGTGGGGAGCTCATCTGGGAGACCTGAAGGTCAAAGGCCTATGGTCTGCTGCTTTACACGTTTCCTCCCATACTCTTGATTCCTCAAGTTCTGAGAAAGATTCGTCAAGATCAGGCTCAAGTCATTTTAATAGTCTCAAATTGGCCAAGAAGGGTGTGGTACACAGACCTTCTTCAACTCTCACTGTGCCCTCCACTCCATCTCCCTCACAGGGAGACCTCCTCTTGCAGACGCAGGGGCAGGTTCTAAACCCCCACCCCCAGAGCCTGCACCTACATGCCTGGAGATTGAACGGCAATCTGAGCTCCTTTTCTCTCCCTCCAGAAGTGGTGGATGTTATTTTTATGGTCAAGACGACACTTCAGCATGACTGTCTATACCGGCAGATGGCGAAAATTTGTTGCTTGGTGTGGAGAGAGACAAATTGATCCCTTAAAGGCCCATTTATCTGATATTTTGCTTTTTGCCCTTTCCTTGGCACAGAAGGGTTGCGCAGTTGCGACAGTGAAAGGCTATTTGTCAGCGCTGTCGGATTTTCTTTGCCTTCCTGATCAGCCTTCCTTATTTAAGTCCCCTATAGTGCTTAGGTTTCTTAAAGGTTTAAATAACAAGTTTCCTCCCACTCCGTTTGTAATGTCTTCGTGAGATTTGAATTTAGTTCTGACTTTTTTAATGGGTTCACCGTTTGAGCCTATGCATACTTGCCCATTGAGGCTTTTAGTTTTAAAAACAGTTTTCCTAACAGCCATCACGTCTAATGGACGTGTGAGTGAGCTTCAGGCTCTTAGTGTGAAACCTCCTTTTACAACATTTCATGCTGACAAGGTGGTGCGGAGAACCAGGGTGGCTTTCCTTCTTAAAGTAGTTACTCCCTTTCATCTGGGACAATCTATAACACTCTTGTCGTTTTACCCACCTCCTCCTCCTTCAGAGGAGGAGGAAAGACTGCACCGCTT
Source organism: Pleurodeles waltl (assembly GCF_031143425.1). Taxonomy (NCBI): domain Eukaryota; kingdom Metazoa; phylum Chordata; class Amphibia; order Caudata; family Salamandridae; genus Pleurodeles; species Pleurodeles waltl. The sequence continues at coordinate 970,777,192 of NC_090449.1, read as the reverse complement.
TGATCCATGAAATGCTCTGAGTTTCTACATTGAGAGGACGAGAGACTTCAGAATTGATGATCAACTCTTCATTGGATATGTGGGCAAAATGAAGGGCAAAGCTGTCCACAAGTGAACTTTTTTAAGGTGGGTCATATTTTGCAGAAAGATTTGTTATTCGTTAGCAAAGAAGGTTCCTCCTGAAGGTATTAGGGCCCATTCCACCAGGGCTAAGTCTGCCACTTTGCGTTTAGCTACAGGTGTGCCAGTTGTTGAAATGTTTAAGGCAGCAACGTGGGCTTCCCTCCACACTTTCGCAAAGCATTATTGCTTAGACTCAGAAGTTAGGAGGGATGGCCATTTAGCCCAATCTGTTTTGAAGGACTTCTTGGTTTGACCAGTCGGGCACCACCTGTGAGTGCAGGACTGCTTTGGGATTCTATTCATGAGGTGAGGAATCCACAGTTAGTTGTATCCATCAGAAGAACAAGTTGCTTACCTTTGGTAATGGTTTTTCTAGTGGATACAGTAGCTACCTGTAGATTCCACACAGTGCCTCCCGCCTCCCTGTTGCCTGTCTGGTCATACCAAGACCTCGATTATTGTCATAGGTACAATGTATATAATTGTGTTTTATATAAACAGATATTGTGATTTTTACATATATATATATATTGATATATATATAGATAGATATATATATATATATATATATTTTTTTTAGTTGGCACATGTTATGCTTGTGAGGTCGGTATTCACCTGTTCGCCTCGAAGGCCTGGTAAAAAATGTGGAAACTGACATCAGCACGCTAGCGAGGACCTCTTATGGCTACGATGAAGTCAAATGGAGTCGCAGGCGAAGCTCTGCAACTGTGACACCCTCGGCGATGGGAGGAGCTAGGAAGAACTTTTTTGTCGAAAGCTGGCACATTGGGAGAATTCATAAGGTTAGGAATCCACAGGTAGCTACTGTATCCACCAGGTAAGTAACTTGTTCACTTGCCTGCTGCACTAATTCTGACCACCTTAGTAGTATGTATACAGCAAACCAGCTTGGTGTTCTCCTCCTCTCTCTTCCCCTATTACTGGGAGGGCACCACCCTAAACACCCCCTTGGAGAAGCCACCCTGAGTGAAACCCATGTGACATTTATTTAACACATTCCCTCACATCCCTTAAGACACAGATGCCATCAATGGTGGACAATGGAAAAATTAGTGTCTCCAGGTGGCTACTGAAATACAAACTAAAATGCAGCAAAACACATTTTTACATATTTCATGAAGAGAGGTCACACTAGCCTCAACTGATGCAAAACCATGATTACTTTGTATTGTTAGAGATTCCCAGGATGAACCTATGTGCTCTGTACTGCAATTCTTTGTTGTCTGTCCTGGTATAAAAAAGAAACAAGCAATCGGACTGTTTGATACTGTTGAGGTGGAAAATGACAGCACTATAGCAGTAGCTGAGCTGAAGGCCCAAGAGAAAGGGTGCGTGATGAGAAGAAGCAGATGTGATGCAGAGGGAGGGCTCTAACATATTGCTTCATTGCTTCATTTACTTGCAGCATAGAGTTTTTTAAGTATAGGTACAAGATAAGATTAGGGATGGAAGAACATCCCTATGAGAATTTGGGAAGCAGGTGGTTTTGGAAAAGAGACCTTTCGAAAAGCAAGCCTGTGACCTAGGCAAGAGCTCAGATTGAAAAGGTGACGCAACTACAAATGCAGGGTAATACCTGGATATTGAAAATGTGTCTGTTATGGTGACTGCAGACTGCCTTATTTTTGATCCACCAATAATGTTTAAGCTACAGTTTTTGTTTCATAATCAATTTCCTCTTTTATGCCTCTAGTTAAATAACATGTATTCCAGAGGAGGTGTATAAGAATGCAATCAATTATGTACCGAATGAGTCTGGGCTATGTTTACTACCGAGCGCTCCAAATGATCATTGTTGCTGTATTAAATGTTCGTAACAATTCCAAAGTCTCCCATAAATTTATGAAGGAGTGGATGGAGCTTTTTCCTCCACGATTTCAGATAAGATATACAGGGAAAGTCATGTTACAATGCAAGTTGACTTATGGCACTCCAACCACCTTTAAGTCTATTCTCAGGTTTGATGCCAGTCCTGTGTCCACCCACACAGGACTGGCAAAAAGCACGACCGAATCCTTGGAGACACGTAGATCCTATACAAGAGACTCATACCTCACCAAGGTTATGAGTCCAACCCACACAATACTATATACACTGCCAGGCGTAAGCAGGAGGGGGCGTTAGCCACAGGCATGAGAGAGGTGACAGGCACTGACAGGAGAGAGGACGAAGGTTCAGTCAGACAGGAAAGGAGATTTAGTGATGTTCCTAGCTAAAAAGAGAAAGCTGGTTTGAGCATGCAAAGATATGCAGCTTTCTTTCGCCACTTTCCCTAACCTTGGATGGAGAGGAATTAAAAACATACCTGCATTTGGGAATTCTTACTTTTCCGGGTATATTTGATCGCCAAGGATGTTGAAGGCTAGAGTTTTCAAGCAGTGACCGATATTCTTTAATGAAAACACCGTTCATTCAGCCTTGAAGCTTTTTTAAAAATAATTTCAGTACAGCGACCACTTGTGGTAAAATGTCTACATAACTTCCTGACCGAAACCACCACAGGATTCATGTTATACAGAACCATTCCAACAAAGAGAGTTGCACCTCAATATCAGGATAAAAGGTGGCATTGTGCATCCTCTAAGAATGCAGTATACCCCACTACTTTAAAAGTTATTTTCTCCGTTGTGTTCATCACCCCTTTGCACCTATTCCCTTATTTGCTCTTGGGGTCTTCATTTTCTTGTTGTTTGTGTTGTTGGTTGCTTTGTTATGCTTGTTTGATGCTGTATGCGCATTCTTGCCTTTTCTCCAGGAGTTTTGTATTGGCATCCTACTGACTACCACATTTTTTTCTATTGCATTTGTCAGTGTATTGGCAATATGATATCTGAGGAAGGTCGCCCTTGCAATTCTTCCAAACTAAGACAACTCAGCACAAAATCTTCATGACACTCAACAAACTTCAAGATTATGATGTGATATCCATAAATCAAAAATGGGTATCAAATGTCTTATAGTTGGATCTTTCGTGTCAGCTACTATATTAAGTTACTATTATTCATTCTAAATCTTTTCTTTCTGTCTTACCAGCCTATGATGCACTTATAATGCACCAGCGTTTTCCTTGTGTTTGGACCTTGGACCTAACACAACTTGCAAGTTTTGCATCATGTTGCCGGTCAATTGAACAGGATTCTACATGCCCTGGGAGGGATTCCCTGCTTTGCCGTGAGAACCCAACCCCATGAACTGGTCCCTCAGGAAATGGATAGATTTTAGCATTATATGCTCCAACTGATCGAGGGCAAAACTCTAAACTGTTAGATTAGGCAATTGCCTTGCTTATTTTGAATGCTTGATGACATTTTTGCATTGAACACATTTTAGACTTCTATGTGCTATTCTGAGCGTTTGTGTTTTCTTTTACACTTAAGACTTATCCTAAGCCCACAATTATCTTTGCTGAAGTAGGGCAACCTTCAGACAGCCATAGGCCAGGAACGAAATTTAGTAAATCAGGCCCACAGATCTTACTAATAATTGTAAAACCACATACGTTGGACTATGACATTCGAGAAACAAATATTATCTTTTGAATATACATTTTTGATTTAATGAAAAATGGCCTATATAGAAGTCTTGCAACCCCTCCCCTCTAAAAATGTTGAATTTTGGCACAAATACCTACACTTATGATGTAGGTCAGTCATCCAGGAAAAAGTTTAACATTTGAGGGATATTTGTTAAAGCAGACAGCAGCTCCTCCCAGTTTCATAGGACTCTGGTGGGGGGGGACGAGGAGGGGGGGGAAGAGAGGATTTTATGTGGAAATAGGTTTTATGTAAATGGAAAAAGCAGATATTTGCGACATTTTACAAATATCTTAACTAAACGGCAACAGCATTTTAAAAATGTGAATGATCTTCAGTCGTAGGGAGAGGTAATACAGACATCACGATTGACAAATTACAAAAATAAAACTTTGTTGAGAAGACCTGAAGCCTACGTTTACACCAGTGCAAATAAAAGTGCTAATGTTTTATTATTCCCCAAACTCTATATGAAGCTTCACATAGTATCCCCTAAATTAATTTTTCTTCGTGGGTTTCCTTTTCCTTTCTGTTACAATTTCTGTTCTTTGTCTGTACTGTTGTTTTTAGGTCTTTTCTAGGAACGGCTTTAGCCATTCACATATTGCCTCTGGCCACCCCAGCATACACTATGGATGAGCCTGTCTGGCCACTTCAGTCATTGGTTCCCTTGCATTGTGAGTGATGGCATTGAGCTTGTGCACAATTCCGCAGCTGCCTGAAACGTAGTTCAATTCTGTGCCAGAAACAATTTATTATTTAGTTTCTTGGCACTATATATTTTACAATATTTAAGTTGAAAAGGCAATAATTAATTTTACTGCACATCTCCTGCTTTTTATGTGGTAAGCCTCAGGAGCGCTGCACATCCTTCAGCTAAGACATGGGTGAATGGGCAACTTATGTGGTCATTTTTAATCATGCGGTGAGCACCAATGGCACTCCAGTAAGGTGAAAAAGACGATTTATTAGGACAGGATTGCAATTAAACATAACATATTAAACATTTCAATAACTCTGAATTTCATAAACATATGCCCTTATGACCACTCCCACATTCTCTCTTCACCCCAAGCTTTCAGCCAACCCATCTTGCATCACTTTTCCTTTCATCTTTTGCTCCATGAAGTACTTCCATACCCTGTCTCATTCTCAATTCTTTTACCCAAGCATCCTCCAGTGAAGCCTTCTCACCCTGTCAACATCATCCTATGCATATTCTCCTTTCATTCTCCAACCCCCTGGAGAGGTGGATAAGCTGGCATCTGACTCTCCACCCCCAATTCCTGCCACTCTGAAAAGCCCCAGCGGTGGTTTTACTGACCTACCCACGAACCCACTGCAACATAGTAATCATGCCGCTTCATCTGTACCGAACTTTCTCATTTCACAAGTCCCAAGCAAATCCCTCAATTCCAAGATGTAATAGGCATTATCCTGCTCAGAAAGATGTACCCCATCCGATCAAAAAAGGCCTGCCTCTTCCTCCTTAATATCCCCATGTGCCAAAACCTTAATATTATTATTCCAAACAAAAAACCCTCATCGCCCTATTAAGTTTCATCTGGGCTCTTTCAATGGCTGTGTGCTTAATTGCACCCCTCCATTTTCTGTGTGGCGCAAACTCAATCTTTATCATGTACGTCCCTGCCAATGTCTGCTGGATCAGTACCATGTCCTGGTGCATGTGTTGCAGTAGGGTGAGCCCCGATAACCAAACCAAACCATTCTCTCCCAAGTGAAGCACAAGCATGTCCAGACAACCCCATTTCGGTACCATGACTGTTAGAAATGGCAGCAGGCTCCTCCATCTCATCCTACTCTTTCCCCACCAGAAAATCTCATGCTGACTGCCGGGCAATTCTAGGTTGTGCCCATAAATCTGGCGTTCCACATATTCAGCTGCCGGCTGGATAAACAAGTGTCCAACCAGCCACATGACCATTTTAGTTCTCTCTGGGCCACTCACACACCCTACGGGAAAAGAACAAAATTAGCATGCATTGCATACCCCTTCAAAAGCTCCCCCCAAATAGCTTTCCCCTTTTATTTGTGCACATATTTCTCATAGCATCCGGACCTCCACCTGCCAGTTTTGCAAATCTGAGCCCAAATCAACCCCAACTGAGCAGCCGCAGTTGATGCCCCTATCTGGAAAGAATGCATCCCAAAACTGACCCAACTTCCGCAAGGCCATGAGAAGCACACCGAAGAGCTGCAAGACCGTAACCTTAGTCCTTTTTTCTTGACAAAATATTTCCTCCTGTCTACGTCCAGGCCAATTGTTAAATATGCGCCACTCGGTCACGGGGCATGCCCCTTCGTCTCCACCTTGCTGCACCGATCACCATTTTCCCCTCCCCATCTGATCCGTCTTGGCTTTCCACAGCCATATACCCAACTTACACTTTTCCAGTCATATCTCCCCAGGCAATACTCGCCCTCCCTCCCAACCCCAAAAATTCAGAGACCCAAAGGGCCCCAAAAAACATCCATATAAGACACAACTGAAAAAGAGCCACTTCAAACTTATCTTCTCAACAATCAGGCAAAGCTCTCATAACATCCAATAACAAATCAAATGTGACAGCCTCCATCAACTCTCTCCCACACCCCACTTTCTCTTTACCCATTCCTTCTTAATCTTCCTCATATTTCATCCCGGGCAGGCTCAAACCCCAAAAAGAGTTTTCCATAAAAATATAAACCAGCCAGCTTACCTGCTATAGTTGCTAGTGACAAATTTCTTTCAATTAGAAATATAACAAAACGTAAGACCTTCCTTTCCTGTTCAGCTTGATCCTGAATCAAAGACCTCCCACTGTGACCCTCAAAAGACTCAAATTCACTCTGTGCCAGCTGATAGCTCTACTTAGTGGAATCTACCAAAGACTTCTCGACCAGCTTAAAGACTCTCATGCTCCCCCCAAATAGCTTTCCCCTTTTATTTGTGCACATATTTCTCATAGCATCCAGACCTCCACCTGCCAGTTTTGCAAATCTGAGCCCAAATCAACCCCAACTGAGCAGCCGCAGTTGATGCCCCTATCTGGAAAGAATGCATCCCAAAACTGACCCAACTTCCGCAAGGCCATGAGAAGCACACCGAAGAGCTGCAAGACCGTAACCTTAGTCCTTTTTTCTTGACAAAAAATTGCCTCCTGTTTACGTCCAGGCCAATTGTTAAATATGCGCCACTCGGTCACGGGGCATGCCCTTTCGTCTCCACCTTGCTGCACCGATAACCATTTTCCCCTCCCCAACTGATCCGCTTTGGCTTTCCACAGCCATATACCCAACTTACACTTTTCCAGTCATATCTCCCCAGGCAATAGTCACCCTCCCTCCCAACCCCAAAAATTCAGAGACCCAAAGGGCCCCAAAAAACATCATATAAGACACAACTGAAAAAGAGCCACTTCAAACTTATCTTCTCAACAATCAGGCAAAACTCTCAGAACATCCAATAACAAATCAAATGTGACAGCCTCCATCAACTCTCTCCCACACCCCACTTTCTCTTTACCCATTCTTTCTTAATCTTCCTCATATTTCATCCCGGGCAGGCTCAAACCCCAAAAAGAGTTTTCCATAAAAATATAAACCAGCCAGCTTACCTGCTATAGTTGCTAGTGACAAATTTCTTTCAATTAGAAATATAACAAAACGTAAGACTTTCCTTTCCTGATCAGCTTGATCCTGAATCAAAGACCGCCCACTGTGACCCTCAAAATACTCAAATTCACTCTGTGCCAGCTGATAGCTCTACTTAGTGGAATCTACCAAAGACTTCTCGACCAGCTTAAAGACTCTCATGCTCCCCACTCCCAAATCTCTGCAGGGACCGATGTCTTGCAGTCCTCTGCTCCTGATGTCAGGTTGCAGAATCAGTGTCACTATGAATAAGACAATTAATCTGCTGTGGAGTTGTTGTTTCCCAGGACATGTTTCGCCAAAAAAAATGATACTGAACTGTAAGCATTAAACATCGCAATAGATGAAAAACCCTCAGATCCTGAGCCTTCTGCTTATTAACCAGCTCCACCACTGTCATATTAGCCACATTAAACATCACTGTCCTTTTTGCCAGCTCACTGTCCCACACCTCCAAAGTCACCAGCAAAGGGAAGAACTACATTTACAATTACAATACAGTGCACCATAGCACTTGTTTCCACAATTAGGTCATACTTTATGATGCTATTGTGGCACTTTGCTGGATTAGCGCCATAAATGATGGTGCTAGTCCAGCACTCACTAGGGAGGCCCATAGGCTACTCTGGGCCCGTCACTTTAATGCCTGCCCGGAGCAAGCATTAAAAATGATGGAAAAAGTTTGCAGTGAAATCTTCATTGTGTCACTATGCAAATATGGCCTCCTTAATGCCACATTAGCGTAAAAAAAAATGACGCTAGTGTGCCGCTAAGAGGTGCTAGGGCATATGCTCCTTTCTTGATCCAACCAATACTAAGGCCATCCTTCAGCACACCACCTGCCTTTTCAGAAGAGGCCAAAAATGTGGGCACCCGCTGCATCAGATGTGCACCTGCCATACCTTGTGTAGGAAGCTGGCCTGGTTTGTAGTGGGTACCTTGGGTACTTACACCTTATACAAGGTCCAGTTATCCCTTATTAGTGAAGTAGTAGTGTTCTAGGAGCTTAGGCTGATAGAGGTAGCTATAGCAGAGCAGCTTAGGCTGAACTAGGAAACATGCAAAGCTCCTGCAATACCACTTTTAGTTACACAGTACTTTTACACAAGTAAAGGCAATACTCAGTGTTACCAAAAATAAAGGTATTTATTTGGGTGACACAGTACCAAAAATATCTTTAGAGACAATACTCCTCTGGAGGTAAGTATTATATACAATATATACACTAGACACCAAAATTAGACAAGTAAATAGTCATAGAACAATGCAAACAGTAGGAAATCCTATAGAATGTAATGGGAGAAAATATATATATATATATATATAAATATACTAAAAAGTGGAATGTGAATCATGAATTCCCCCCTAGACAAGTGTAGTATGTGCAGAATCTCTGGGAGAGTAAGAATACAGTAAAGGTAAGCAAATTACCCCACCCCAGAGCCCAGAAAAGCAGGAGTAAAGTACTACAAGTTTCCATAGGGCACACTACAGCTCATTTTTGAGATTTTGCAGCAGCCAACCAAGTCTGCAAAGAACAACTGCTCGATTATTGGACCTGAAGACCTACAAAGGAAGAGGGCCAAGTCTCGAAGTCGAATGAAGTTCCAGGAAGGACAGGAGCCCCTGCCAACCCAGAAGAGGGTGCAAAAGAAGAGTCTCCAGTTAGTCAAAGACTGCAGGAATGCACCCTAGGAAGATGCCAGTGGGTTCCTGCATGATGGAAAAGATATCCCATGGTGTGAAGATCATTGCACATGAGATTTCGTGTCGGAAGTCGCCAACAAGCCTTGGCTAAGACAAAAGTGCATTTTTCATCATAATTGCACTGGATGGACCCAGGAGGGACCAGGGGGCCTCAACTCTGTGTGAGGAAGAAGAGGGGACTCTCAGCACTTTAGAGAGCCCTCAGGATACCATACAGCTCCCCCAAAAGCTGCAGAATCCGGGTTCAAAGGAGGTGCAAAACATGGTTGATGAAGCACAACAAAAGAAGGTCCCACGCCGCTGGAGAGCAACTCAGCGAGTTGAGCACTGCAGGGTGGAGTGCTGGAGACCTGGGCTAGGCTGTGCATGAAGGAAGTTTGCAAAGATTGCACAGAGCCTCAGGAGGTGAAGAAGACACAGTACACAGTGGTAACATTGTTCTTGGGGAAGGCAAGGTCTTACCTCCTCAAAATTGCATCAGCAGGACCTCAGGACAGTCTGTGTCGATGATGTCCACCCTCTGTGTACTTAGGAGCACACTCGTCATTGTGAGAGGAGTCCCAGGGTACCAGTCATCATCTTGGAATTGGCGCCTGCCTGGAGCAGGGGAGTGATTCCGTCACTCCACAGGAGATTTCTTCAGTTCTTCTGGTGCAGGATGAAGACAGGGAGTCCCCAGAGTGTGCCCAAAGTGTCTCTTGTCTCCTTTTCTTTGTCCAGTTTCCCACCAGAGCAGGGGAGAAGGAGTCCCTTGACCGGTGTAGACTGGTTTATGCAAGGAGGGCACCATCTGTGCCCTTCAAAGCATTTTCAGAGGCTGGGGGGATACCCCTCCCCGCTAGTAACATCTATTTCCAAAGGGAGAGGGTGTAACACCCTGCTCTCAGAGGAAATGCTTTGTTCTGCCTTCCTGGGACTGGGCTGCCCAGACCCCAGGAGGGCAGAACCCTGTCCGTGAGGTGGCAGCAGTTGCAGCTGCAGTGAAAGCCTCAGACAACTGGTTTGGCAGTACTGGGCATCTATGGTGGAGCGTCCAGGATGCATGGAATTGGCTCCCCAACACTAGATTTGGAATGGGGGGACAATTCCATGATCTTAGACATGTTACATGGCCATATTCTGAGTTACCATTCTGAAGCTACATATAGGTATTGACCTATATGTAGTGCACACGTGTAAGGGTGTCTCTGCACTCATAAAGTCCGGGGAAATGGCCCGGAACTATGTGGGGGCACCTTTACTAGTGCAAGGGTGCCCTCACACTTAGTAACTTTGCACCTAACCTTCAGCAAGTGAAGGTTAGACATACAGGTGCCTTATAAGTTACTTAAGTGCATTGAAAATGGCTGTGAAATAACGTGTGTGTTATTTCATGCAGGCTGCAGTGGCAGTCCTGTGTAAGGGTTTGTCTGAGCTCCCTATGGGTGGCAAAAGAAATGCTGCAGCCCATATGGATCTCCTGGAACCCCAATGCCCTGGGTTTGTAGGTACCATATACTAGGGACTTATAAGGGGGGTCCAGTATGCCAATTGAAATTGGTAAATGAAGTCACTGGCCTACAGTGAAAAATTTAAAAGCAGAGCGAGCATAAGCACTGAGGTTCTGGTTAGCAGAGCCTCAGTGACACAGTTAGGCACTACACAGGCACACACATTAGGCCACAAACTATGAGCACTGGGGTCCTGGCTAGCAGGATCCCAGTGAGACAGGCAAAACACACTGACATATAGGTTTTTATCTATGAGCACTGGGGTCCTGGCTAGCAGGATCTCAGTGACACAGTAAAAACACACTGACATACACTCACAAACAGGCCAAAAGTGGGGGTAACCATGCTAGAAAGAGGCTACTTCTCACACCTTGTTCTCCTGAAAAGTTATTGACACCCCATTGAAGTCATCCAAAAAGGATTTCCAAACCCGAAGGTCCACTTCCACTCCCATGGAAACACCAAAGAAAACACACCAGACATGGCCAGTACCAATCTCCTGCAAAATGTCTGACCTCCACATACCACTCTGCAAGCAAAATTCAGGAAACCCAGCGATTGATGCACTACACTGAGCTCTAGTTTCCTTGCCCCACACAGGACATTCAGAAAAGCCTGTATCTCCTGTTCTCCTTGCTTCACCCAAGACAACCAGAAAAGCCTGTATCTCCTATACCTTTGCCTTGGGCAGCCTCACAGTCATGTTAACTGTGTCCAATTTGATGCCCAAGAAGGTTAAAAATGAGATAAGACCTTCCATTATGTCACACTGTACCCATTTCTGACCACCATCTGCACAATCTGGTCAATCAGATAGCACCATTGACAAAGACACACAACCACTCTTGTGTCCTCTGTCGCAATGCAGTCGTTCTCTGAAGAACCCTCTGTCCATTATAGGTGGTGAATCAAACAGAATTTTCCTTCCTGTTTCTTGGAGACCAAGCCCAAAGGAGATATGATCATGTCAGTCAAAATCGAAGGCCAGTCATGGAAAAGGCCAATAATCATACCCTCCTCAAGTTCATTCTGTAGTTTGACAGACACCACCCAAGGGGCCGCTTTGGCTGACTGCAAATTTTCAGCCCATCTCATCCCCCTGGGCCCTTGATAACCAATCCTAAAGCCTTCTTGAAATCCCCATTCCAATCGGTCCAATCTCAGGTCTGCCTCCCTGTCACAATAGCGCACCAGCCTTGGCAATAAGTGTCCCAGCCTAATTAGCATAGGAGCCTTTTGGCCCAGCAGGGCCTTGAGGTCCCTTTCCTCCGATCACCCTCCATTGTTCAGAGGGATTTGCCAGTGTGAAACACTGCATAATGGCGTGTTTATCTCCACATTTGGAACACTTGCACTTAACTGTGCAAGGGTGATGTGAACAAAAGTTTTTGTTAAATTTCCAACATGTCCCAGTATTTGGAATGGAGGGCTTTGTTGCACCACCTGCCCTTTGCTGGGCAGTACAGGACTGAAATGGCTTATATATAATGGGTGTGTGCGTTGAGGTCTTCGAATGTGACAAGGACATGCAATGCATCCATAGTTCCATATCAACATCCTCTCATGGTTTACTTGGATTAATGATTACTCTGCCCTTAAATTCCTCAACATAACTGAGCCAGGCATCTGATGATATCCATGTATTTAAATTAGGCAATGGCCCAATCTGCATATTTCTGACAATACATGGTGGCATGCATCAAAAAGGCTGATGTCCAGTTTTCCATAGTAATGGGTAGCCTGGGCTGTCTTGCTAAATCCCACTCCTTCTCTTTGGGACCTTCCTTGGCCTGAATGTCCCTGTGCAGGAGCCTTAATACATCTACATGCTCATGTTTACATATGTGATTCTTGTTTTTTCCTGAAATATGCAACCCCAGGGGCATCACTAAGCCCATGTATTGCAATTGCTTCCTGTGCTCTCCCCCCTCGTTGTCATCTGCACCCACCTCATCTGTCACCTTTATGGCCTCAGGAGAGACCTCCGTCCCTTCCTTCACCTTGACTTCTTTTGCCTCTTGTGTCTGCCCTTTACCAGTGTCCATATCCGTCTTGTGCACCCCCTGCACTCTCAACCACCCCTTTATCCACTCCAACTGATTAACATGTTTTCAATCCCTTGCCAATTTCCTCCGTTTCCCATACCCTTCACCTGTCCCTCTTACCTGGGGGTAACCATTCAGGTTCCCGGATCACCTTGAGACTTCCAGTGGGAACCTCCTTACTCCCACAGCATTGTCAGCAGAGTCCATGATTGACAGCTGCAAGACACCAACTGAAAAGGCAGTTGTGCTGCCGCTCTGCACACCTTCTACTTCCGGCACACACACTTCCTTGTCATCAGGCAATTGAACTTCCTCCCAGTCTTCACTACCTTCATCATAATCCAAATCCAGCTCATCCTCATGCTCATTCACTTCTTGTATCAAGTGCTCTGACACCACTGCACCCTTCCCCCAGGCAGCGTCCTGCCGAAGAGGTAGAAGACTCTGCTGCATAGCGTGCCTGATCCTACAATGTAGAGAAGGCCACCAGTGCTTCAGACCAACATCCTAATGCCGTTGTGTGCCCTGTTGTGGTCTCCGAGCCTTCAGCCTCTGTTGCTAGAATTGTCACACTAGAGACCTCAGGTTGCCTCAACCCTGCAGGGCCCTTGTGCTACCAGCCCCACGAGCTGTACAGGCCAGCGAAAACTGAGCTCTTTCCTGAGCAGCCTCCACTACCCATACCCAGCACCCTCCACCAGATGTGGAGCCCATGCCATCTCCCCCCACCCCCCAGGGCATAGGCACCCTTCAACCTCCTAACCTGACCCCCAGCTCTGTGGAATCCCATTTTTTATATGGTAAGAAATCCATCTTGTTTTCTGAACAGTCCAGTGATACACAATGATAAGAGACTGCCTGGTGTTAAAGTACATGACGTTGATGAACCATTGTATTTTCTGATTTTATGCTTGTAACACAATTTCATGCAAAGCTTGCTCAAGAGACAGCACTCGTGATATACCACAGCATGCTAGCTCAGCACTATTCTGTTGTTATTGTATCAAGACACCTGCCATTGCCTAACATGTTTCTCAATCTCAAGAAAATTCCCAAACTGACAGTAGGGGGAACACATGATTATTCCTATATACTTGTTTGCACTGCAATATTACTGTGATCTGAATGGATATTAAATAAGAACGTTATGAAATCTTGCCTGGCGATATCTGGACAAGTGATCCATATATGTGTGATTGCCAAGAAATTACTATGTGCTAAATTCTCATTGGACAATTTATGAGACCACCCTTTGTGGTTTACAGGAACAAAAGATTATGTTATACTTCTGCAATTTGAACATTTGGATTTGAGGGCCAATTGTTCCTGTTTCACGTTATTAACTTTTCTCTCTTACTACAACTGGATGTTGTTTGTCCTTGATTTGGGCCTGGAATTTAAGAGTGGCTCATTCAGCACCATTGCCCCATCCCTCTGTCTGCAGAGTCTCTCCCAACTCAATTCCGTGGCCTCCATGAGCCTGTGCTGTTCTTGGATCTGGGCTTCCAATTCTACTCCCTGCCATCTCCTGGCCTGACCTCTTCCCAGCCCAACCTGCAACTGTGGGGCCCCCAAAACATGCAAGCCCTGCACCCTATCTACTATCCCCAAATGTGTTGCTTTCCCAGACACCCTGATGCCCTGCACTGTACCACATCGCCTGTCACCCCCGTCACTTTGGCCTTATCCGTTTTACCCTCTTATTTCCACGCAGGCTATGCGGGGGCACTTCCACAGCAGCAGCCTTGGCTTTTAGCGTTAGGTCCAAAGGCTCTTCATGAAACAGGGGGCCAGCAGCACTCTGGGCCCCTGCAGGCATCTCCTGAGTGCACACACACTCCAAATCAGGCTCTGTATCCCCGTGTGTGCCATACACCGTCATGCCGCTTTCAACAGTGGCCTCACACATGGTAGCAATAAGACTCTGCCACCTCCCCGCCGGCTTCGCCTTGACATCTGCTGCGAAGTGCTGCGTCTCAGCCCCACCTGCTTGGTGTTGGCCTTACCTCGCGGGACGGCCACAACACCACAGCTGCAGCAACTATGCAGGACACCTCATGTGTGAGTGACTCATGGCGACCCAGGCCTGGTCCCAAACTCCAGTCCTGAGGAGATCGGCTCACCCTACCACTCCCAATGTATGTCTGTGCAAACCTAACAGTTATGTTGCTTTTCTTGATAAGAGCAAACATTTCTCATTTTACATACTAGACTATCTACAACACTTTTAAAAATAGTCCGTCCTTGGTGTTCGCTTTTATGTTGAGCGGACTTCCAGGTCACATGGGTTAAATAAACACCCACGATGGCACCTTATTGCATGCCAGCGGACACGCTGCATGGAGGGGCACTCCCTGGTTGTGTCTGAAATAACGTCCACTTTAGGTAAGATTTATTATAACTGATGTTCGGCCATTGAAATGGGTTGGTCAGAATGGTCTGTGAGCTTGAATCCAAAATTACATTTTGAGAACATGATGGCATGATAACCTGTGTTTTTGACTAAAATGAATGAATTAAAATGAATTATATGCCTCTGCATAAATTTACGATTTCTGTTTTTGATATGGTGGACCGGTGATCGGGTTAGATAAACAGATTTGGCGCATAATTTTGCTCTACCTGGTAGCGACTTATGCATATCTTTTTCGACCAGATATGGAGAGACGGATAACATTGTGTGAATAATAATAGGAAACCCCTGCCTTTTACTGATACTCATTGCTAGAGCTACGATTTCTGGATACAAAATAGGTTAGAATATATTGAGGGTGTATTATGCCTTTTCTGACATTTGATAAAAAGGGACAATCTAGAAGGCAATAACTAGCTCCAGGAAAGGAGAGGATATGGTACGTATACGGAACTATGCACTACTGGTATTACTTGTGCTTCAATAAGAATGCTGTGAATTCAGCTGGTGAATGAAGTGTGATACTATGGCCCTCATTACGACCCTGGTGGTGAGTGATAAATTGGCAGTAATGCAGCCAACAGGCTGTTGGTAAGTACCGCCAAATTATGACCATGGCAGTGATAACTCCAATAGACAGCCAATGTACCACACCAACTGCCACGGCGGAAACAACAGTCACCATGGCGATAGCCATCAACAGCCAGGTGGGAGAAAAAGTACCACCCACCATATTATGATACAGGAAACCGCCACCTCTTCCGGGGCGGTACCAACGCCATCAAAAGCCTGGTGGAAACAGAGCTCAGAAGTGAAAGGACTCACCATTGGAGACGCAGGGAAGAACCATGCCGCCATGGAACCCAAACTGCAAGTCTTCCCGATGATCTTCTATGTCATGCTCCACCAGGAACACCAACGCCGCAACAACGGTGATTACAGCTGCCTAGCACACAAAGGGGGGTGGGAGAAAAATGAGAGTGACACACACACATGCACAACACACACCTGACACACACACCATACACACAACCAGCTGCACACGTAAACCAATGGCACACAACACACAGCACAATAAAACACGGACCATAATGCTGGATGAACGACAATGTATTAGCATAGCAAAATCCACCACACAAACCAAATATATACAAATGTCCATAAAGGGCCAGTGCTCAGTCCAAAGTCATGAGGGCACACAAGGCCACAGGGCACAGTCCAAGGCTCAACCTGTTTCCTCACACAGCCAGAGAGAACACTGCAGGGGGGTCATTTTGTAAGTGGGAAGGCACCTCGGGAGGTTGGGGGGCACCTCAGCCGAATACTGGAACAGTCCCCACTGGTTCTGGATGGGGCAACACGCCCATTGTTTTGTCTGGGGGAGTGCAAGGCCACAGTCTCTCAAGTGGGTGACTTGCCCACTGGTTCTGGAGGGGGCAACATGCCCATTGCTTTGTTATGGGGAATGCAAGGCCACAGTCTGTCAGGTGGGTGACTTTTCCACTGGTTCTGAAGGGGGCAACATGCTCATTGCTTTGTCCTGGGGGGTGCAAAGCCACAGTCTCCCAAGTGGATGACTTGCCCACAGGTTCTGGAGGGGGCAACATGCCCATTGCTTTGTCCTGGGGAGTACAAGGCCACAGTCTCTCAAGTGGGTGACTTGCCCACTAGTTCTGGAAGGGGCAGCCCGCACAGCAGCCCTTGGAGCGTGGCCTACATGGTGTCCACTGGCGGTGACAGCTCTGCATTGTGGTGGTGGTTGGAGGAGCCTCCTGGGCAGACCCTGCGCTCCCTGATGGCTGCACTTCCACAGCTGGCAGTGGGGACCCCGTGACAGTTGGTGGTGGTGGCGGTGTTAGCCTGACAGCTTCAGCTGGTGTAGAGTGCCTAGTCTCCTCCTGTCTGTGGGTCGTGGACCGCTTAACCTTCCTGGCAGGGGTGGATGGGCTCTTCCCCTCTCTGCCTGGTGGTGTGTAATCCTTCCCCTTCTTCACAGCTGGGGTAGGCCCCTTCTTCACAGATGGTGCAGGCCCCTTCACACTCTTCCCTTGTGGTTCAGGACTCTTCACACTCTTCCCTGGTGGTACAGGACTCTTCACACTCTTCCCTGGTGGTGCAGCCCCCTTCCCCTCCTTCGCTGGTGGTGTTGGCTCCTTCCCCTTCTGTGTTGTAGGTCTAGTATCCTTACCACCACGAGTAGGTGGTGCTACCACTATCCCTGTGGACTCTTTGGCTGAGGTGCTGGGCTGTGTCCTTGGTATCTTGCCCATATGTGCATGATGGGGGTAGGAGTAGGGAGGAGGCCAGTTTGGGAAAGCAAAAGCTTTTTAGGGATGTTGGGGCAGGAGGAGGGAGGAGTAATGGGAGTGGAGGATGATGGAGTGGTTGTTGGAGGTGTATGTCTGCTGGATTTGGGTGCAGGTGCATGGGCTGTATGCTGATGTGAGGTGGATGGCTGTTGGGTGTGTGAGTGCTTGTGTCTGTGTCCCTTAGGAGGGGGGGCAGACATGGTGGGAGAGGACACAGGGGGCACATGCACGGTTGTTGTGGAGGTGTCTGCCATTGAGGTGTGTGTTCTGCATGGTGTGGTGATGCTGATAGTGGATGTAGATGTAGTTAATGCAGGTGTGAGTGTGGAAGTGACTGTGAGGGAGGTGGACGAGGTGGAGGAGGGGGAGACAGTGGGAAGGAGTGGAGGTTGTCGTGACTTCAACTGTATGGTGTTTGTGTGAGTGCCTGTGGGATGAAGTGTGGTGCTTGTGTTTGCCTGTGCCACTCTTGTCTGTTGACTTGTGTGCATGCTCGTCTGTATGTGTGCCTGGGATGGGTTGAGGTTGAGGGGAATGGGACTTGGAAGAGGTAGTTGGAGGGGGGAACGGTAGAAACAGGGACAATGGCTTCCATCAGAGAGGAGCCCAGAGCCTGAATCGATCTCTGTTAGGCTGCCAATCCACCATGAATGCCCTCCAGGAATGCATTGCATTGCTGCATCTGGGATGCCAGCCCCTGGCTGGCATTCACATTGGTTGATTGCCCTACAGAGATGGATCTCAGGAGGTCAATAGCCTCCTCACTCAGGGCAGCAGGGCTCAATGGGGCAGGGTCTGGGGTGCCTGTGGCAAAGGAGATGCCTACCCTCCTGGGTGAGCGGGCACGGGCAACTGGCTGAGGGGTTACTGGGAGGGCGGTGCTGTTACAGGGGTGGCGGCTGTACCTGCAGCTTGGGTGGTCACAGAGGTGTCCGCCACAACCAGGGAGCTCCCATCGGAGGAGGTATCAGAGCTGTGTTGTTCCTGCCAGTTTCCGCCGTGGTGTTCCCCTCACCCTTCGTCCCACTGGTTCCCCCTACGTTGGTGGAGTCTGCCTCCAGGGTCATGTGGGATGCAGCTTCCTCTGTCGCCGTTGCCCCTGATCCTCCGCCTGATTATACTAATGCACACAAGGACAGGATGACAAAACAAAAAAGTGGGAGAGAGAGACAAAGGATACACTGGGTCAGTGACTGCACCAACACCACTGTTGGCGTACACAGCATCCTCACACACAGGGAACAGTCCTACGCAATATGCATTGCACTACCAGTGACATGCCTAGTCACCAAGGCATGATTAGGAGTGCAGACCACCAACTGCAGCACACCAGTCGCTCCAACTCCTCGGAAGTGAAGGCTGGGGCCTTTTCCCCAGTCACACGGGCCATGGTAGGTTCCAGACACAGGTCACAGCAGCACATGCAGTGTAGGTCTTCTCCTGTTGAAGTTCAGGAAACAAGTGAGGAAAGATTTAGAAAATGGCAGTCACGTCCGTGGCAGTGTACACCATCACCGCCGGCGTACATCCCTATTGGCCCCTGTACTCCATAGGACCAAATATTATCCAAAGATGAATTGCACTGTGGTTCATGCCCACCTACCGCCACGACACCTAATGTCGGCCGAATTACCTCACTTCCACCTGTCCCTCCACACAGGACAGGCAGTCGCCATTTCAGGGGGGGTGAACAGACCTATCGATAATTGATGTGTCACAGGATAAATTGGCACATACTTGAAATTTACACTGTCCCAATAACTAATTGCACGATGTGGACTGCTGTTGTGGTTTAGTTGTTAAAATTGTGACAGCCTATTCACTCTTGTGTCTCTTAGATACCTACTGCTGCATATGAATAGGAGATGGAGACATACCCATGTGTACAGACCCCAGGTGGACTTAGCTACACTGGAGGACAGGCACATTATACTCACCTATAGACTGGACAGGGCCACAATCACAGAGCTGTGTGCCCAGCTGGAGCCTGACCTGATATCAGCTATCCGTCATCCCACTGGGATCCCCCCTCTTGTGCAAGTTCCATCAGTTCAATGTCGGAGCCAATGCTCTCAATCGTGCTGGCAAGATTCTTGTCTGCCCTGGTAAAACACATGTGCAGCTGCATTGCTTTCCCCCAGGTGGAAGATTTGGCCACAGTGAAGGCTGGATTCTATTCAATGGGATATATCCCCAATATTATTGGTGAGATTGATGAGACACATACTGCGTTTATCCCCCCCAACGGAGTGAACAGGTGAACAGGAATCATAAAAGTTTCCACTCCATAAATTTGCAGATGGTGTGCCTGGCGGACAGTACACCTCCCACGTCAATGCTAAATATCCTGGGTCAGTACATGATGCCTTTGTCCTGAGAAATAGCAGCATCCCAAATGTGATGGGCCTACTACAGAGGCACAGGGTGTGGCTTGTAGGTGAGCTTTGGACCCCACCCGGTGTATGTTAGTGTATGCCTCTGATGTTAACCCAATGGGATAGTGTGTGGCCAAATGATGTCCCTAAATGCCTGCAGGTGACTCTGGCTACCCAAACCTATCGTGGCTGCTGACCCCGTGAGGAATGCCAGGACAAGGGCTGAAGAAAGTTATAATGAGGCACATGGGCGAACCAGAAGGATCACTCAGAGGACCTTCGGCCTGCTGAAGGCCAGGTTCAGGAGCCTCCATCTGACAGGTGGATCGTGCTACTCACCCTAGACGGTCTGCCAGATAGTAGTGGCATGCTGAATGTTGCACAACCTGACCCTCAGACACCATATACCTTTTCTGCAGGAGGAGGTGACTGGAGATGCCCCTGTGGGAGGATGAGGATGTAGACAACAGAACATCAGTTATCTGTCAGTACTTCCAATGACACACAGGTGAGATAGTGCAACTTCATATTTCTATGACTATTGGTGTATTCTGTGTGGCAGTGACATGCTGGCATTACCCACTTGTTACCTCTACTTACTGTCTCCTATGGATTATCATTTTACCGATGTTGGTGATATGACAACAATGTCCTGATGTGATCACTACAGCCAGCTACTGGTCATTCTTTCTATGCTCTCACTATGTACAGTTCATTTGCAATGGCTGTAGCTGTTTTGATCAACACAAATTTTCAATACATGAAATACTAGTAGTCGAGTTTTTTCCAAGGGTGCTAAGAAACAGAGGGGAAAGTGCAATGGGATGGGGTGATGATGAATGAAAATCCAAGGTATTGTTCCAGTCTGTTTGTAGCACAGGTGCAGTGTCCAAGAGGCCAAAGGAAGGGGAGCATTGGCTGTTCAAGGAGGACAAGGTTGCGGGGTGGTTCACCATCTGCAGGGGGAGGGGTGCTGGTGGCCTGTGGGTCCTGTGGCGGGCATCCTCCCCACTAGCAGCAGTGGAAGTGGAGGGCTGGTCGATGGACTGGCTAGTGGTAGGGGCCGCTGGTGTGCTGTTGCCTCCCTCATGATGTTGGCCATGTCTGCCAGCGCTCCTGCTATGGAGATCAGGGTGTTGTTAATGGCCTGCAAGTCCTCCCTGATCCCCTGATACTGTCCCTCCTGCAGCCGCCTATTCTCCAACACGTTGTCTAGGATCTGGCCCATCGTGTCCTGGGAATGTTGGTAGTCTCCCAGGATCTCAGAAAGTGCCTCCTGGAGAGTCGGATCGATGGTCATGTCCTCCCCCTGGTGCACAGCAGTCCTCTCAATTTCCGTGTTGGCCTGTGCCCCTGTCCCCTGAACGGTGTGCCCACTGCCCCCAGGTCCTGATTGTCTTGGGGGAAAGGTGTGGCCTGGGGTCCCTGTACAGGTGGGCACACTGCTGATTGATGTGTCCTGGGTACAGAGGTTTGGGAATGCTGGGTGGGTGCTGTGGTGTTGGATCCTGATGGGAGAAGCTCTATGGTGGTCTGTGAGTGGGCTTGGGTGGCCGGCTGTTCAGTGGTCCCTGATGGGCCAGGTAGGTCATCCAGATCAGAAGCCCAGAGTTACTGTCATCACTGGGGGCCTCTTCTGTTGGGGGACTCGATAGTGGTGGCACCTCCTCTCCACTAACATTGGCTGGGGTACCTGTGGGGATGTAAGTTGTGTATTATGCTTCAAGTGTATGACATTTGTACTTACCTAGCTTTCCCTCTATGGTTGGCGTTGCCCTGCCAGCTTTTGCTAGTGTATGGTGATGTATTGTGGGATTGTTAATTTCCCTATGATATGCATGCTTTAGTGATGGGTGTCCATGCAGGGCTACGAGGGGTGTCCATGCATTGGTATGGCATGCAGGGCTTGGCAAAGGGTTTAGTGAGATGTTTAGGTGCAGTGTGTGGGATGAAGTGGAGTGAGGGGGTGGATGTGAGATGGAATGCAGGTATTGGGGGTGATAGATAGCAAATATTGACTTACCAGTGTCCAGTCCTCCGGCAACTCCAGCAAGTCCCTCAGGATGCAAATTGCCAGTACATGCTCCTCCCATGCTGTGAGCTGTGGGGGAGGAGGTGGGGGTCCACCGCCAGTCCTCTGTATGGCAAGCTGGTGTCTTGCTGCTATGAAACGTACCTTTACCCGTAGGTCATTTCACCTCTTCCTGATGTCGTCCCTTGTTCTAGGGTGCTGTCCTACTGCATTGACCCTGTCCACGATTCTCCACCATAGCTCCATCTTCCTTGCAATGGATATCTGCTGTACCTGTGCTCCAAAGAGCTGTGGCTCTACCCTCACAATTTCCTCCACCACGACCCTTAACTCCTCCTCAGTGAAACAGGGGTGGCTTTGTGATGCCATGGGCGTTGTGTGATGTGTATTGGTGAGGGTGTGTTGGGTAATGTGGTGGGGTGTGTGATGTGGAGTGTGTGAAGGATGTATGGGTGTAAGCTGTGTGTGTCTAGTTGTCGCTGTGCTCTTCTTCTCAGCCTCCTGTTGGCAATTTTTGTTTGTAAGGGGTTGTGGGTAATGTGGGTGTTTTTTTTATAGTGGTGTGGGTGTGTGGGTGTGGTGTGTGTATGGGTGTCAGGTGTGTGTGATTGGCATTGGCCAATGATGTGTTGTTTTGTATGTCGGTGTCCATTCTGTGCGTGGCAGTATCCACCACCAATGGTTTACTACCGTTGAATGTCCGCCGTGGGGATTCGTAGGTCATAATGTGATGGGCGTTGTTTTGTTGGCGTGATGGTATGGGTTTTGGGACTGCCACTTTATCACTGACCTTTGGTCTGGCGGATTTGTGTATGTGGCTGTATTCTGTTGGATTGGTGTGTGTGTGTGTCATAATATGGTGAACGGACATCCGACACTGCAGCGGTATGTTGGCGGCCATCAGCATGGCAGTGGTGGCATATACCGCCAATGTCATGATGAGGGCCTATGTCTCTTTGATCTTGTGATGATTACAATGAGGAATGAAAGAAGGAGTATATTCAATAGGAATCTGATTAGAATATGACACGAGTGACTTGAGATTTTGATTATTCTTTCTTGCAGGCCAAGATATTATTCACAGATTGCGACGTTTTGGAATTTACATTGATATGTCAGTACACATCACATTGCTTTGTGGTTTGATGTTCAGTTATTGTTATGTTGTTCCTGGGTTGGTATTTTTTGTGTCATTGGCTTTGATTTCAGGAGAAGAACTTCTGAAGTGAATATTCCTTTTGTGTTTGAATATATTACACTTATTTTGGATTTGTGGTACAAATTGATTTGTAGTTGCAACTGGGAGTGTTTTGTTTATCATATTTAGCACAACACACTTAAGTTACAGTTGACATATTGACTGAGTATCGGCTGAATGCATGGATTTTTTCTTTGATTCATCTGCTTGTTACTCAATCTCTCTTCACTCAAGCCACATGGGACATGGATTCCTAACCTATTCTTACCACTATCATGACTACACAAACTCCTTTAAATTTCGGGATACCAATTAACCCACAACTTTTTATGTTTTTTATGGGGTTTTCATCCTTACTTTTAGCATGACTGCATCAGCTTCTTTGACTCACTGGAATACAATCTACTCATGACCTTTTATGGTTTTGGAGGTTTTTTCACATATTACATGAATGAATTGGTGAAGGCATCCATCTATACACTGAAATATCATTTGCCAATAATACATAATGGTTGGTCCTTTGTTGACCCAACCGAATACCATGAAACATGTGTTGGCTACAACGTGATGTACCAGAAACTCCTTCCTAGTTATGATGACATTAAGATTGATGGATTGTTTTGAGCGAAGGCGATATTGGGGCATTGAAGATGAAGGCAACAAATAAAGGATTAAGTGAGGAGATACTGACCTAAAAATGTGATATAACCTGGTTGTTAGGAGGTTTTATTTGAATTTCTTATTAGGTCTAGATCTCTCACAATAACAACAACATTATTTACAGCAGCTCTCATAGAGTTTACAGTGAATGCTTCAGCATTTAGGGTGCATACAATTTGTTTGCATTTTTGGCTATGCTCTACACAGTTAATATTAATTTTGCACTTTATGTCCAGACACCCTTCATGTAAGACAGAATAACTAACATTTCCCTGCTCGTAGACCCAGACAGGTGTACAGTATATTCCTGTCTTCACCAACTTAATGTCTATTTATGTTATAGCCTATACTACTTTAGTGCCTGTCAATACACCCTTGCATGTCACCCTATTTACAGTCATATTCTCCTTTAGGATAAATGAAGTGCTTCCATTGTATACAGTCGGTCCATGTTCTTTTTACACTTAAATGAATCTTTAAAACTGTTCTTTCTCCCTTAAGTTTTATGGGATTACCTTCTGTAGGGAGCTGGCTCTTTATATAGTGGAGCAAAAAGAGGTACTGTGTGTAAAGGGTCCTGTCAAACCCCAGAGGAATTACTGAGGCACAAATGACACCATAAATGCTCTCTTGTGTAGTAGTGTGGGTGAACAGTTAGGCATAGGAGAGGTAGTGCTAAGCATGTAAGGCACGCACATAGGCAGTAAGATGTGCAGGCCACAGTAAGAAGGCAGTGAGAAGGCAGTGAGACACACACACTCAATAAAGAAATGAGACATCAATTTATAAAAATAACAATTTAGATACCAAGATCACCGGAATCAGGTGAGTACTTTCTGAGATAGAAATTGTTAGAGTTTTCAAAATTCGATACTTAGTGCATTTTTATGTAGCTGCAATGTTTCTCTATGGAAGAGAAAACATACACGACAAACAGGTATTTCACAGTAACTTGCAGGGTTAATCTTCTGGAATTAACGTGAGTACAGGGCATAGTCTTAAGCCACACCAACAGATCACCTTGGACGGGATTGGGGTGGCTGGATGTAGTGGTGCAGTTCAACTCAGGTAACTCATGTAAGTCAATGGGGATTCGTCTGGTCACAAAGATGCTGCAGGGGTGGACTGAGAGTCTAGTCTGGGTGAAGCACTGAGGGGGTTCAGTTCTTGTGATGCTCGGAGACATCAGAAAACCAGTAGACTGTTCTCTTTGCTCTGGGGCAACTGGATGCAGAAGTGGTTTAGACCTTCTGGTTTCCGTCACCAGGCTGGTCGCTGTGGAGGGTGCCCACAGAACCAGGCTGCATGCGTGGACTGGGGGACCATTCCAGCCAAACCAACCAGTGAGCTTGGGACTCATGAGCCTGGGGGACGTAGGGACACCCGTTGCCCTCTTTTCCTTGGTTTGGGCATCTAGATGCAGAGGTGCAGTGGACCGTCAGATCTCCGTCACCAGAGGTGGCCGCAGTGAAAGGATGTCTGCAGAAAGAGGCCTTCTGGAAGTCCACAGTGGGTGAACTCAAGGTGGGCTTCATTCCTGGAGGGCTTGGGAACCATGTTGACATCGTTGACCCACTTCAGCGCTGGCTATGCAGCTTGGGTGCAGTGGTGAGGTCCAGCGTTGGGGTTTAGTGATCTTGGTCCTCACAGTTCTTTCTTTGTTTGCCTGCAGATGCAGGGAAGTGGCTCCTTCGCTCCAAGGGAGTTCTTCTTGGATATTGGCGAAGCATTGGCAGCTCTTCAGGTTTCCTGGAGGCTGCAGTGGCAGAACAGAACGGTTTCTCCTCAAGCATCGGGTGGCGCAGGCAGGTCAGCAGGGTTGGAGCCAAGTCCGTTGTGCTCCTTGGTTCTCAATTTCAGTAGGCTTCTCGTCCACTCCTTCTTTTGTGTCCAGCAAAGACATGAGGTCCTGGTATCAGGAGGTCCCCTAAATCCTCAATTTAGAGAACGCTAAGGGAAGTGAAGGGGAGTAGCCAAAGGGCTCCCTACCCCTGGGGTCACTACACCCCCTGGATGACCACTTCATTTAGGGAGTGGGCATCACCCTGTCCCAGCATTTCTAATTCCACCAAAAACAAGATGGCAGAATTCCTAAGGCTGTGTTCACTTCAGGCTGGTCACCCTAGCAGTGTGTCCAGCCTGACAGTGCAACACGCCTCCTGTATAAATAGTTTTACTGCCTGTCCAGGTGACAAATGGCCACTGGGGCAGGCGGGTAGGGGGTCAGTATCTCCCTTTGAGGAGAGTCAGATCTGCAAACCAAAGGTGGTGAAGCTTCCTGCCTTGGAATGCAGGTGTGCAGATCATCCTGTCGATAGGGTGTGTAACACCCCTGCCAGAGCAGGCTTTGTGTCTGACCTCCATAGAGCTAAGTATCTCACCCTTGGGGATCAGAACTTCGTCTTTTGGTAGCAGGCTGGCTAGAACTAGTCAGTTAGCCCACCAGCAGTTGGTAGATTTTCAGGGCATCTCTGAGGTGCCCTCTGGGTGAATGTTTTCATACATGCATCACTGGAATCAGTGAGGGTTTATTAACATGAGGTGTTTGATACCAAACATCCCTATTTTCATTGACGCCATCATTTAACTGGGGAACTCATATTGACCAGTGTCCAGCGCTTGTATTTAGCATTGGCTTCTCTGTTCACTTACTATGTCTAAGAATTGACAAAGACATAGTAGGGGCATTTTTCCTTATGCAGATATGCCCTCATCTGTAATATAATGCACTCTGCCTTAGGGAAATAAGGCCTGCAGTGGGATGACTTGCAAATATTACAGGCCATGTTAGTGGACATGGAACACAAGTGTGTGCTATATTGTGCTTCCACTTTTTGGAACACCATGTCATGCGGCCTGCAGTGACAATCTGCACGAGTTTAGGGTTTGGTCCCTTAGAGTGGCAAAAGTCATGCTGCAGCTCTTAGAGACTCTCTTTAGTACCCAGGCCCTAGGTACCAGAGGGACCATTTATTAGGGACTTATAGAGTTGCTAAAGGGCCTTGCCACTTGGGGATCAAGTGACCAGGTGTCTTGTTTTGGGGAAGAAATACTGGCACAGTGGGCCTGGTTAGCAGGAATCCAGTGCACTTCAGTCAAAGGTGCATCAAATACCAGGCAAAAAGTGTGGGGGGTACTACAACCAGAACCAAGCTTCGTACACCCTCTTAAGCATCTGACTTCATCCTCATTAAAGATTCAACAAGTTGACAGGTTGTCAACAGATTGACAGCACTTCAATCCAGACTATCCCTTCATTATTATACCAGGGATACAGATGACAGACAAAGTAGTCCCTTCTGGGTCACAGGGGAATCTGCCTTTCATTTTCAATTATTATATAATTTTGAGAGGCTGTCTACTTTTCCTTGCTCTACTGTTTTTGCTGACGGAGTTAAGATTGTATGAGCTTATACAAAGTTTATAGCACTCACAAGTGCCCCTTGCTTGTAACAGGTAGAAGGTGTACACCAGCCACACTAACATTCATCATATTCAGAACAAACACAGTCTGGTGAGCAGATCTGCAAATATAGTTCACATGCAGAAAACAATTTCAACATAGTGCATGTGTGCATATTTGAAAGGTCTGTGTTGGCTTTGAATTCACCAAGTTACTATTACTATAATCTGGTGAAACAGTAAGGCCCAGACTTAAGAGGGCCTAGCACCATCTAACAACATATTAGCATCATTTTTTTTACTCTCATGTGGCTTTAGATGGCCAAAAACACGCACATATTTAGAAAATGGCGCAATGCATGCATTGCACCACTTTGTAACCCTTTGCGCTACATTATGCCTTCTCTAGGCATAATGTATGCAGGGGGGGCTTTCCCCCATTAAGGGGGCCACAAAAATGGCACAATGAAATCTAAGAGATTTCTCTGTGTCATTTTTTCCAGCATTTTTAATGTCTGCTCAGAGCAGGCATTAAAAGGGGGCACAACTATGGTTACAATAGGCCCCTATGTACTGTTCAAGGTTAGCAACAAAATTTTGATGCTAACCCTGAACAGAACATAAATAGTGTCAGAAATTCTGATGCTATTGCCCACTACCTTGCGTTACCCTTAAATACGGTGCATACATGGTGGCGGCAGGTGGGCTCAAGGGGCCGCAAGAAAAGTGGCACTACATGTAATGTACCACCACTTTTCTTAAATCTGACCCTAAATGCTTTGCTATTACTGTTTTCTTTTAAAGGAAAGTGACCAGGCTGAGGAGAAATATCTGGCCTCTTGTTCACTCATATAGTGGGGCATGCTACCAGGGGTAGGGAGTGCACTGGATTAATTAATTGTCAATGTCTGTTTGACCTTTTACAGATTGTGTTGACTCTTCCCTTGAGCTGACTCAGTAGAATATTTATGCTTTTATATGTGAAGCCCTGCTGTAATTGTTAAATTGACATTACATGGCACTTAGGCCCATATTTAAGAGACCCTAGTGCCATTCAAATGACACACTAGCATCATTTTTTTACTCTAGTGTGGCGTTAAAATGTGGAGTTAGATGGCCAAAAACACTGCACCAAATTTACAAAGTGAAGCAATGCATGCATTGTGCCACTTTGTAACCCTTTGCACTACATTATGTCTGCAACAGGCATAATGTATGCAAAGGGGGCATTCCCCCGTTAGGCGGTGCCAACAAATTGGTGAAAAGAAAACTAAGATTTTTTTACGTCATCTTTTTTTTTTTGCACTTTTAATGTCTGCTCAGAGTAGGCATTAAAAGGAGGCTCCCGTTGGTTACAATGTGCCTCTGGGCGCTTCCAGGATTAGCATCAAAAAAATGTATGCTAATCCTACAAAGCGCCAAACTAGTGTTAAAAACTTTGATGCTAGTTCCCTAACTACTGCCATGGTGTGTTCTATAATAAATACAGCACACACATGGATGCGTTAGGGGGGCTCTAAGGGGTGCGAGAAAAGTGGGGCTGCACCCTCTTAAGCCCCTTATTTTTGCTGATATAATATTATCACTATGGCATTCTGAACTTCGGCCTGTAGCATTGCTGAAATCTGCCAGCGTGCATTCAAGCTCTCACTCAGCCATTCATCCAGCCTCTCATCCATCCTTCACTCATCATTCAATCATGCATGTACTCACTTAGCCTGCAATGTCACTCGTTCATTCATCTGTGCACTTATCCCTACAAATCATTCTCACATCCACCCACTCACTCTGCCACACACACAAGCTCTCTAATCAATGAACAAGTACTTCGACTTTTACAATGGCCCGATTCATTGGCTTTGACAATGCTTGTTTAAATATTTTTGACAAGCCACCCTTAACTTTTTTAACTTTTTCAACTCTGCATTTCTGTGCTTTTCCTCACAGTTTTGCCTTGTCACATCCCATTCCTTCCCCATTCAAATTCTTAGCTATTTTGCCATGGGTTGTAAGGATCTGCCCTGCACATGATCCCTTAGGTGGCTCAGACACTGCGGAGATAAGGGAAAAAGTCACAAGGGCAACCCGCTCATAGGAAACTCCGCCCTGGCGAAGCTTGACTGGCCCCACAAATGATGGATATTTTATTGAGCTGCTCTTTAACTGGGGAGGGCACTGAGGGGTAATTTAGGCATATTCTTATGTTTTTCACGACTAAAAATGTTTCGATAAAAATCTATTGATTCATAAATTGGTTGCCCTCCTTGTTCTAAGATTGTGATGGAACTCTCTCCCCTCCCTGTATGTCCTGCTTCTCCTTTAAACCTTTTCCTAGACTCCCTGGAAGCCCATCTACTTAAAGAGGCATTCAGTGCTTGTTTTAGTCTCCTCCCTATGTAGTCACAGTCACTGGTCTGCGTTTTTTGCTTAAAGGTGTAAGATTTATGAAAAGAACAACATTTTTTCAAAAAATTATTCGCCTGTCATTTTTTTAGATGGAGGAGCTTTATTTTAATTAAAACGTTAAGTGTATATCTTACTAAAAGCAGAACCTTTCTAAAGTAGTCCTGCGTTCCTTGAGTGTCCCCTTCATTTATTTATTGATCATCTTGACAACAGTCAAACACATTTTAAAAACTCAATGCTTTCTGACTTTCCAGGTGAGTGAATTAATACCTGCATAAACTACCACTCATAAGTGGCCATCAAAAAAGAGCTGGCATCAGAAAGCAGCCTCGGAATGCAAGGAAGTAAATGTCTTTGTTTCTGCCATCTTAAAAATTTGAGGCAGGCTTTCAATGTTTCACAACATGCTCAGATCCTTTAAGAAAGTGTTAAGATGTGGGCCGGAAAGAAGTTAGACGTGATCGTTCTGAGTCAGACATTATTTAAGAGTCTTGCCTGTTCATGTTCCAAGCTGGATCTTGAAAACATGTTTACATTTTTTTCAGTGGGCAGATGAAAAATGGTAAATATTCATTAAAAAACATAACCCAGGAACAGTTTGAAAGTGTTTCAGTGTGTGGTCCTGCCATGCGGTTCCAATGATAAAAGTCCTTTTCTCCTGCTAGTCTGTTGCAGTAAAAAGCAACGTAGGGATATTTATAGTTCAGATTGTTATATTTCTGCGCTTCCATGCACTGTCATGAAATGTTTAACATTTGAACAGAGAGGAATGTCAGTGATGCAAAGGAATGAAAAAAAGCCACGTTTCTCAAACAACTTCTCGGGTCTTGGGCTGTCCGCAAAATAACTGTGGTGTGAATTTTCAAAGTTGTTAATTTTTCCACTGCAGATTCTATTCAAGCACTGAAAATCAGGAAACAATTCTGCAAACAGTATATTTATTCCGTCTCTTTCCCTCATTAAAATCGACCTTTTTAAAAAACACGACGCACTTTGAACCCGCCCAGTGTTAAACAGGCTATTTTGAGTCGTGTAACACGGATCCCTGCAGCCCCTGTGGCACAGCCCCCCCTCCAACACTTCAAGGGGGGGAGGGGGCATCTTTCAGCCCAAGGCCATTGAATATCTGTAAAACATGGGGCACAAGGGGGCATCATCCAGTGGCAGCTGGTGAATTATGAAAGTGGTAGGGCCCAGTTACGTAACAAAACCTTAGCGTGCATCCCTGCAAGGAGTGGTGAGTGGGATTGGGGGGCAAAATGCCCATAATCTTCCAGTCACCAGCCACCTTGTAGAAGTACTTCACCTTTGCCTCCTGCATCCACATGACATCAGCAGGAGTTTCCATGATATGTTTAGCATCAAAGAGAAAAAAGTTATCCTTGTAGGATGAGCAACATGCACACTAAAAATCAAGTGGTGTTCATATTTTTAAATTATATCACTTTTATTAACAAAATGTAAAATTAGGGGCTGAGTGAATATTCCCATCAATGACACCTAAGCAGGGGAGTAGGTTTGTAAGTAAGGTAAAGAAAAAGCAAGTTATTTCTATTGTAGCAGAGCAAGTTAATCTACCATACATTTGCAGAGCTCTCACTCTATGAAACTGACAGTTCCCTTTTCCGTTTAATGCTTTATTTTGAGTGCCCAGATGCAGCACCAGTTTATCTCTGACTTAAGGTGTGCCTCCCTGAAGTTCAGTTCTAGGGACATCACTGAAAAGTCTAACTAGTGGTATTTTAAACATTGCATATAATAAAATGCATAGAGAACTTAATGAAGATGTATGTAATGGCCCACACAGGCATGGGTAATATGGGTAATTGCTGTCTTGGGTAATAGACAGGGCTATTGAAAACATGCAATTCTGTGGCTAAGTCGTTTTTCACATTATTATGCAATTGCTACGTAATTTATCACCTCCTGCATAAGCTACGGATTTTAGAAAAACAAAATTTGTTCCTAGCTCAAACGGATCAAAAGTTACTAAAATCCAAGTGTCCTGTTGCTGTAGAAGGCCGATTACAAAGGTTGACTGGCCACCATTCTGTTGATTTTTACTGCATTTGTTTGTTAAACTGGTACAAATTAGGGTGACCTTTTTCCCAGGCAGTGTTAATGTGTTAAAAAATGACAACATTTTGAAGTAGTACTATTACAAAATGTGACAAATTACGCCACATATTTTGCCACTTCATTTAGTCAACTCTAGTGCATAATTTGGTCCTTCCCTGCTGCATAATTCCAATGGCCCTGGTTTAAAGTTTAAATTACCTGCTGAGGGATTCACATTCAGTGTAATTGATGCAGTCACCTTCTCAATGCATCTCCTTGGATTAAAGTAAATCACATGTCCATACAGAACCCCTCCCCTTAGCTTATTGCATATGCACGGGACACCATGCCTACATTTAACTATGCCAAACAGTGCAAAGAAGTTTAAGTCAGCTTATGTATGACAATTTATTGCTTACAGCTGCTAATGTGACACCTTAGGAAAAACTTTGGGCCTGATTTAGATATTGGCAGTGTTACTGCCAAACTGCCATCATGGAGGGCCTGAAAAAACCACCAAGTTAACCGCGTTCTGCCTGCCCTACTTAGATATAATGCAGATTAGCCGCCGACCGCCATTATTGAGTGCTCTTCCTAGCCATTAGGCAGGCAGGTTTCCCCCAGCCGTATTTGCAGGCGGTGTACTGCCGGCGGTTTGCTGATGGAGAGAGGACATCGCTGGACCCAATCGACATCAGACAATGGCAGTGACTGCAGAGTAGAGGTAAGCCACACAGACAAAACCTACCCTCAACACGTGTCTCCCTGCATCACACATGCCACAACACACCACATACACACCATTATCTATTGCCATCCCACAACACAAGTACATGCCCCAAACACACATGACGCAACATATAGACATTAGTGACTCTGCACCCATACATGATACAACCACAACTACATACTCATCTACACAAACACACACACACAAGCACTACACACATCACAATGACCACCACACAACAGCATGCATCTGAATGTTGCACGCAGCAACACACAGCACAACATACATGTTAGAAATGGAGGGGCAGACTTAAGAAAAGTGGTGCTGCATACAGTGCAGCGTCACTTTCCTTGCGTCCCTTAGTACCCCCCTACCGCCACCATGTTTGTGCTGTATTTAAAATACACCACACCATGGTGCAGAGTAGGAGGCAATATCATTAGAATTATTGACGGTATTGATGTACTGTTCATGGTTAGTGCAAAAATGTTGGCACTAACCTTGAACAGTACATAGGGGCCCATTGTAACCAATGGTGTGCCCGTTTTAACGCCTGCTCTGACCAGGCATATAAATGCAGAGAAAAATGCGCAAATAACTCTTTTAGATTTCTCTGTGACATTTCTTTGGCCCCCTTAAAGAGGGAACACCCCCCTTGCATACATTATGCCTGGCGCAGGCATAATGTGTTGCAAGGTGTTACAAAATGACGCAGTGCATGCATTGTGTCACTTAGTAACTCTAGCAACGCAATTTTGGACTCGGGCCACATTAGCGTAAAAAAAAGTCGCTAATGTAGCGCGAGGAGGCCCTAGGCCCTCATAAATCTGGGCTGAAGTCTCTAGTCGGCAGTGGTTTGCACCCTGTCCAAGTAGGGAACCTCACTCTAGACACAGTAAGGGAGTCACACAGCTAACATAACCCCTGCTCACCCTCTTGGTAGCCTGGCACAAGCTGTCTGGCTCATCTCAGAGGCAATGTGTAAAGTGTTTGTACACACACACACAGTAACACAGTGAAAACACTGCAAAGGGGCTCCACACCAGTTTAGAAAAATAGCCAATATTTATCTCAGTTAAACAAGACCACAATGACAAAAATCCAACATACACAAGTCAAAATATCTCTTTTTAAAAGCTTAAGCAAGTTCTAATCAATAGGAATCAATGGATGTATCTCTTTAGCACAAAGTACCTGGGATGTG